>NC_042964.1:42027884-42351027 GCF_901001165.1 Salmo trutta
ACGAAATACAAAACAGAAAATAACTACCCACAAAACACAGGTGGGAAAAGGCTGCCTAAGTATGGTTCCCAATCAGAGACAACAATAGACAGCTGCCTCTGATTAGGAACCATACTCGGCCCAACACAAAGAAATACAAAACATAGAATGCCCACCCCCCACCCTGACCTAACCACACAGAGAAACAAACCGTCTCTCTCAGGTCAGGGCGTGACATTCAGGGTCATTGAAACAGACAGGCTCAAAGGCCAGAGAGACCACCACATGACCCTATCCCTCTGCTCCATCTCAATACACAACATCCTTCAAGTACTGGACATTTTAGAGTTCTGAGCTAAATTAAAAGTCATGTCAACTTAGTACAGCCATTGTCAGAGAAACATGTATTTTTTACTAAATGTTACCATGTTTTCCCTAGTGCAACAAATCACTGAGAGAGCAGAGAGAGGTTGCAGTTTCATGTTTATGCGTCTGTCCACCTTGACGAACACACACTGACTTCTGCTCGGGTGGCCGAACAGAACCGTGGCAGGTGGAGAAAAAGCTGTGGGGTACAGTACAAGTTCTGACACACACACACACACTCTCTCTCTCTATCTCTCACTCCAGTTCTAACTGGCTGAGCTGATAAACCAGCTGTCTCATCCAAATCAATCCCTCCTTCAAAATGAAATGATCTGGTCCACAGGGTCCTGACATGCTTTTATTAAACACTGCCATCCCGGAGAAGGATTGCTATTGAAAGCACTAAAGAAAAGCACCATTAAAAAAGAGGAGACTTCAAAAACGTCTGATAAATTGCCCATCCACACAAACTCCAGAGCTGTGTTCAAATACTCATACTAACCGCACTAACTGTACTATTTGTGACGTGAATTTAGTATATAGTATGCTTAATGGTCATAGTATGGATATAGTTAGTATGCCAAAAGTTCCCGGATGTCGTACTAAATTCGTCAAAATACGAAGTATACAAGCAGAGGACACTATTTCTGTGCTTTTAGGGCCCACAATGCAATTCTTCAGAAAATGTGTGAGGCTTCACAACGTTTTCAGATTTGAAGAAAATGGCAGAAAATATGCAGCCGAAGTCTGATGAGAGCAGATACAAATTCATTGCTTTAACTAATTATGACAAATGTTAAGAAAATGTTGAGCAATGTAATAAAGTCATGACTTTTCAAATAAGTTACGTTGACTGACAATTTGTTAGCTACGCTATCCTTACGAACCACATAGCATTACAGCAATATGTACCGGTATGTTAGCTAGTTACCTAACGTTAGTTGGCTACTAATACATCGAACTTGCCAGGTAGTATATTAACTATCTGCTATCTAACTAACGTTAACTACCTAACGTTTATTGACTTGATTATTCACATCATTCTTAGCTAAGTGGTATAGTCGTTGTGCGTTTCAATTGACATTGTTAATTCTGGATATCTACTCCGATTTCAGAGCACTCTCGTCTGAGTGTGCCAGAGCACAGAATAACGGATGAATTTAGGAACACTCAACACCCATTGAATATGACCGGTGCCAGTGAACATTGGCAAAAAAAAGCGTAATTAAATTGTTGCTAGCAGCACAGTTAGTCACCGACGCTCTGGATAACATGAAAACAGTCTAACCAGCTCTTCTTGGGAGAGTAAAATGGTCAGAGTGAGGTGTTCTCTCATTTGTGTCTGGAAGTAGCTAGCCAACGTTAACTTGGGTGCTTGACTCCCGTTGCGCTCTGAAAGGAGAGCAAAACGCTCTGATTTAAGAAAACCCAGGGCGCACTCTGGCACTCCAGATTGAATTTACGAACACACCCTAATAGTATGTAGTATATATTCATTGTGTATACAGTATGTTAGTATGGGTATTCAAACACAGCTCATCTGTAATACACTCTTCAGAAAGTAGGAAGATGATCAAACAGGAAGCCACAGCAGCAGTACATTGTGGGTATGCGGGCCTGAATGGGTGTTTGCTCGACTTGGCTCGGTTTGATCACGTCCTCACACTATTTAATTAACGGCATGGTCTCGCATCCAAACCATCACACGGATTGCAAGGAAAGCGAAAAAGGTGGGAGGGGGAAAGTCACACGGCTTGCACAGGCAACGCTCATCAAACGACCAGGATAACACTTCAGGTCCAAACTAGCTGGTGTATTTGTGGTTTATATCTAGAGATTGTAATGTAGGTCACGGTTGTAGATGCTGATCTAGTTACAGGTGTAATACAGAGTCATTTAAAGGAGTGATTCTGCTTACGTTGTTTCCATTTATATTCAATATCCCGGAGTTGTTTTCTGTCCCCGGCCACATTTGGTGAGTCACTGTGTCATCAAAGTGAACATCACACTGTTTAGTTTTTAGTTTGGTGATATAAACACGGTCGCCTCCATCACGCACGTCAGGCAGAGCGTAACATGGTATTTCAACTATCAGAAAGCAAAAACTATTTCTAATGTCCCTACCGTTTCAAATGATTCATTTCCACAAACAATGTGTCTCAATCCACTCCAGTAAGTAATGCAGAACGGTGATATTATATTCCTAGGAAAAGGCCTCATAAATAAGGTGCTAGGTGAAGTGGAGGAGAGCATAGGGGATGTTAAGACAATAATGAGCTTCTTCACTTGGGGATTTCGCCTCTCATTGGAAGCAACTCATCCAGAAGTGTCCAGATACCAAAGTAGCCCACTGGCAGAGAGAGATGGAGATGGAGAGATAGGTGAAAGAGAGTGCAAAGCCCCTGAGTGTACAGGGATGCACATGCTCGCGGGATAAGCCAATCTTTCTGCTTCACTTACAGAGGCCTTCAACATCTGCTGTGGTTATACAAGCACAGGTCCAGTGGGAACCACATCTAACTAGCTACCTATATCCAGTACACTCTTAGACGTAAAGGAGGCTTGAAGAACCTTTTGTGGTTCAAATGATTGCCACTGTAAGAGAACCTTTTCAGGTCAAAAAGGTTCCTTGAGGAAGCCCTGTGAAAAGGTTATTTGAAGAATCTCTGTGTAAAGGTTCAACCTTTTTGTGTTGGGAGGGGTTCAATTTGGAACTTTAAAAATATATATTGTAGCAGCAGCAGCCTATCAGAAGATAGGAGGTGTAGCTTATTGGAGGCGTGGCTTTCATCGTACAGTCTAACCCATGTAGCAATCGCCTAAAACCACATATCTGGCAGCGCAACAAATCCAATGGCGATATAAATTTAAAGTGCTCGCACGCTCCACATTGAAATATTAAAAGGTTCCTCCAAAAACTCTCAACCAACCAAAGATGAAAATATGAATGCATTGACTGCAATGATTCCTTGAGGAACTCCAGGGTTCCTCAAGTCACCCTTAATTCTAAGAGTGTACAGTTTAATGGGGGCCAAAACCAGGGACATAGGGGGCCCAGAAAGCAAGAGAGAGAGGTCCTGGATTGGGAAGAGAATATTAGGGGCCTGTGTGCTGGCAAACGTTGCTCAAACGCTGCTCTTACGCAGCTCGGCTGTACTCCTGCGTCACCCAAGGCCCCCGACAAGCTGCTGTAAGTGATAATTGGGAGGTGTTGATCAGAACGAAGGCTGTCTCAGTCTGTACTTCAGAGGTGTGAGTCTGTGGGAGACGAGATTAGCATCAAGACAGTGTGAGCCTTGCTGTTCTAAATTAGGCTGTAGGAGGGGGAACAGGGGGGTTTAAGGTAGAGGGTTTACTTCATAAGATGAATTACTTAATGAGTTACGTGCAGTATAAAGTATTCATGGTCCCAATTATATAGTTAGGGCCAACAGTTTGTCCCGGTCAGGCCAACAGAGCAGAAAAACTGAAGAGAGCAGAAAAAATAGAACTAACTCTATCCAGGAAGTGGACCCAGTTGTGTATACTGCTCGCTCTCCTCTCATTACCTGAGCGCCGAGCCTATAATGACTACAGTATGTCAGGCCCATCCCTCGGTGGTGAAGCTCTAATTGAAAGGAGATAAGGAGCACGTCAGTACAGACAGGAAACGGAGGAACACTGGGAGTTTCCTCATGGGGTGTGTGATCCAAAGACAGCCTATGTGCGTCTGTGAGTGCGTTTGACATTCAGCTCAGGACAGGGAGGCTTATGCTACTAGACTAAAACAAGGCCCAAAGTATACGGGCATCAGTCATTTGGAGAGGCACCAGTGGATCATGATTCAGAGGCTTCAACACAAGGCAATGTATTGAATATGGAGAAGTATGATAAAAAGAGTGCTGGAAGCGATGGGAAAAACTTCAATAACCCCGTGGGCACGCCAGTAGGAGTCTTCAAGAAGAGAGAGAGGGAGTTGAAAAATGTAGTTACTATAGTACATGTAACTTCCAAACCCTAGCAGAAGCTTAAAAATGAGACAGAGTAAATAACCTCTAGCTGCCCTTTTCTCTGAAAAAAACAAACAAATCATGCAAGCCATGACAACAACAAACTCTGAGTTGAGAAGGGAGCTATTGTTATACGCAACACAACTTTAATTATGCCGATCAGAGAGGATTGTGGGAACCACCCAGGCGTTCAACAAGAGACATTAAGACAAAATCCCAAACCCTTATTTGTGTGATCTCAAAGATGTGTATATACAGTTGAAGTCGGAAGTTTACAAACACCCTAGCCAAATACATTTCAACTCAGTTTTCACAATTCCTGACATTTAATCCTAGTAAAAATTCCCTGTCTTAGGTCAGTTAGGATCACCACATCATTTTAACAATGTGAAATGTCAGAATGATTTATTTCAGCTTTTATTTCTTTCATCACATTCCCAGTGGGTCAGAAGATTACATACACTCAATTACTATTTGGAAGCATTGCCTTTAAATTGTTTAACTTGGGTCAAACGTTTCGGGTAGCCTTCCACAAGCTTCCCACAATAAGTTGGGTGAATTTTGGCCCATTCCTCCTGACAGAGCTGGTGTAACTGAGTCAGGTTTGTAAGCCTCCTTGCTCGCACATGCTTTTTCAGTTCTGCCCACACATTTTCTATAGGATTGAGGTCAGGGCTTTGTGATGGCCACTTTGTTGTCCTTAAGCCATTTTGCCACAACTTTGGAAGTATGCTTGGGGTCATAGTTCATTTGGAAGACCCATTTGCGACCAAGCTTTAACTTCCTGACTGATGTCTTGAGATGTTACTTCAATATATCCACATAATTTTCCTTGTCATGATGCCATCTATTTTGTGAAGTGCACCAGTCCCTCCTGCAGCAAAGCACCCCCACAACATGATGCTGCCACCCCCATGCTTCACGGTTGGGATGGTGTTCTTCGACTTGCAAGCCTCCCCCTTTTTCCTCCAAACATAATGATGGTCATTATGACCAAACAGTTCTATTTTTGTTTCATCAGACTAGAGGACATTTCTCCAAAAAGTACGATCTTTGTCCCCATGTGCAGTTGCAAACCGTAGTCTGGCTTTTTTATGACGGTTTTGGAGCAGTGGCTTCGTCCTTGCTAAGCGGCCTTTCAGGTTATGTCGATATAGGACTCATTTTACTGTGGATATAGATACTTTTGTACCTGTTTCCTCCAGCATCTTCACAAGGTCCTTTGCTGTTGTTCTGGGATTGATTTGCACTTTTTGCACCAAAGTACGTTCATCACTAGGAGACAGAACGTGTCTCCTTCCTGAGCGGTATGACAGCTGCGTGGTCCCATGGTGTTTATACGTGCATACTATTGTTTGTACAGATGAACGTGGTACCTTCAGGCGTTTGGAAATTGCTCCCAAGGATGAACCAGACTTGTGGAGGTCTACAATTGTTTTTCCTGAGGTCTTGGCTGATTTCTTTAGATTTTCCCATGATGTCAAGCAAGGAGGCACTGAGTTTGAAGGTAGGCCTTGAAATACATCCACAGGTACACCTCCAATTGAGTCAAATGATGTAAATTAGCCTATCAGAAGCTTCTAAACCCATGACATCGTTTTCTGGAATTTTCCACGCTGTTTAAAGGCACAGTCAACTTAGTGTATGTAAACTTCTGACCCACTGGAATTGTGATGCAGTGAATTATAAGTGAAATAATCTATCTGTAAACAATTGTTGGAAAAATGACTTGTGTCATGCACAAACTAGATGTCTTTACCGACTTGCCAAAACTATATTTTGTTAACAAGAAATTTGTGGAGTGGTTGAAAAACGAGTTTTAATGACTCCAACCTAAGTGTATGTAAACTTCCAACTTCAACTGTACACTTTACTTATCAGGAACTACAGTATCTCCACTCTTCATATAGTACAGCTGGTTTTATCACAGTGCTCGACTATCTCTTCAATATTTCAATATCTCTGCTGTTATATGTACAGTACCTAATCTACTATGAGAGAGGACAGGGCAGCCTATAAAGGATAGACTGATTGTTGAAGATGCATCATGGTTTTCAAACTCAATTTGCTACTGCCATGGTAAAACGAATTTCATGAGAATCACCCAGCTTATAAATATACAATGAAGACAATGTTCTCACTATCTACCTTTCAGAGATAGCTCGGAGAGAAAGAGGCACATATATCACACCGGTACAGTGTTTGTACTGTACATGTCCTATCATCTCCTCCTTTACTAGACAAACGAGTCTAATAAAAACCCTACTGTAACCTGTAACTCTGTATGGGTATATCAATATAGACATTCACATGGGCAAATATCACAGTACAGGATACATTCATTAATCCTGTACTTTAAGTTTCCAAGATAAGGCTCACAGCTACAGCGGAAACAGTAGGGATGCAGAGGTTATTCTGTAAGGGCAGCCCTTGGTCAATGAGAAGCCAGTTAAGTGGACACCTGAGCCAGCATCGGTTGACCAGCCAGCCAGGCAGCCAGAGAGAATACCCAGGGGTGTCCCAGAGGACGCCCCACAGCACAATGAGTTTCAGCCCAACGAGCAGGCTCATTTCAGGCTCATTTCCTCACCTTTAAATATTCAAGAAGGTAATCTGTATAAGCACTGAGCAGTTCATGACCCCTCACAGATGTATGACTACAGTGTGCATAGGAGACAAGCATCACTATACAACTACTGCCATTCACTTGTGATTTTCAAAATGGGTTTTTCAATGATGCATCTCTTCTGCTCCTGTAACAACAAATGGATTCTGACAAACGGCCGCTGTATGATTCTAAACGACTACACGGTATATATAACAAGGTTAAATCAATACGTTTCACAACAACTTTGTAAAGCATGATTATTTTGGGATTTTGGGCTCATCATTTGAACTGATTCCCAGAAAAGTAATGTACAGAATAGACAATAGTCTGGTACAAAAGCCACTTCAGGATATAAACTGCTCAACCAGATAACATCGCAATATGAAGACTACTCCATTTCCTTTATAGGTGGTAAGATGTTAAATCTGTTCTAGATGAACAACTATTTGCTCATAATTTAACAGAATTCAAGGTGAACAAAATATTTGCATTGAATGACGTACTGGGACTAACTAATGATACAGACAGTAGATTATGGTTCAGTGCTTCCTGTACAAATATAACAATAGGGCACCATAAAGAAAACACATTATACTATGGTACTCAAGAGATGGTTCCTTCTCTCTTTCAGCATCGGAATTATACACTACATGTCCTGTTTCAGATCTGTTGTATACAGTACCAGCCAAAAGTTTGGACACACCTACTCATTTAAGGGTTTTTCTTTATTTTTACTATTTTCTACATTGAAGAATAATAGTGAAGACATCAAAACTATGAAATAACACATATGGAATCATGTAGTAACCAAAAAAGTGTTAAACAAATCAAATAATATTTAATATTTGTGATTCTTCAAAGTAGCCACCCTTGCCTTGATGACAGCTTTGCACGCTCTTGGCATTCTCTCAACCAGCTTCATGAGGTAGTCACCTGGAATGCTTTTCTGGCAGTCTTGAAGGAGTTCCCACATATGCTGAGCACTTGTTGGCTGCTTTTCCTTCACTCTGCTGTCCAACTCATCCAAAACCATCTCAATTGGGTTGAGGTCAGGTGATTGTGGAGGCCAGGTCATCTTATGCAGCACTCCATCACTTTCCTTCTTGGTCAAATAGCCCTTACACAGCCTGGAGGTGTGTTGGGGCATTTTCCTGTTGAAAAACAAATGATAGTCCCACTAAGCCCAAACCAGATGGGATGGCGTATCGCTGCAGAATGCTGTGGTAGCCAATGTGGTTATGTGTGCCTTGAATTCTAAATAAATAACACAGTGTCACTAGCAAAGCCCCCCCACACCACAACACTTCCTCCTCCATGCTTTACGGTGGGAAATACACATGCGGAGCTCATCCGTTCACCCACACCGCGTCTCACAAAGACACGGCTGTTGGAACCAAAAATCTCCAATTTGGACTCCAGACCAAAGGACAGATTTCGACCGGTCTAATGTCCATTGCTTGTGTTTCTTGGCCCAAGCAAGTCTCTTCTTCTTATTGGTGTCCTTTAGTAGTGATTCTTTGCAGCAATTTGACCATGAAGGCCTGATTCACGCAGTGTCCTCTGAACTGTTGATGTTGAGATGTGTCTGTTACTTGAACTCTGTGAAGCATTTATTTGGGCTGCAATTTCTGAGGCTGGTAACTCTAATGAACTTATCCTCTGCAGCAGAGGTAACTCTGGGTCTTCCATTCCTGTGGCAGTCCTCATGAGAGCCAGTTTCATCATAGCGCTTGATGGTTTTTACGACTGCACTTGTAGAAACTTTCAAAGTTATTGAAATGTTCCGTATTGACTGACCTTCATGTCTTAAAGTAATGATGGACTGTAATTTCTCTTTGCTTATTTGAGCTGTTCTTGCCATAATATGGACTTGGTCTTTTACCAAATAGGGCTATATTCTGTATACCAACCCTACCTTGTCAATTGAAATGCATTCCAGGTGACTACCTCATGAAGCTGGTTGAGAGAATGCCAAGAGCGCGCAAAGCTGTCATCAAGGCAAAATGTGGCTATTTGAAGAATCTCAAATATAAAATACACTGCTCAAAAAAATAAAGGGAACACTAAAATAACACATCCTAGATCTGAATGAATGAAATAATCATATTAAATACTTTTTTATTTACATAGTTGAATGTGCTGACAACAAAATCACACAAAAAGAATCTATGGAAATCCAATTTATCAGCCCATGGAGGTCTGGATTTGGAGTCACACTCAAAATTAAAGTGGAAAACCACACTACAGGCTGATCCAACTTTGATGTAATGTCCTTAAAACAAGTCAAAATGAGGCTCAGTAGTGTGTGTGGCCTCCACGTGCCTGTATGACCTCCCTACAACGCCTGGGCATGCTCCTGATGAGGTGGCGGATGGTCTCCTGAGGGATCTCCTCCCAGACCTGGACTAAAGCATCCGCCAACTCCTGGACAGTCTGTGGTGCAACGTGGCATTGGTGGATGGAGCGAGACATGATGTCCCAGATGTGCTCAATTGGATTCAGGTCTGGGGAACGGGCGGGCCAGTCCATAGCATCAATGCCTTCCTCTTGCAGGAACTGCTGACACACTCCAGCCACATGAGGTCTAGCATTGTCTTGTATTAGGAGGAACCCAGGGCCAACCGCACCAGCATATGGTCTCACAAGGGGTCTGAGGATCTCATCTCGGTACCTAATGGCAGTCAGGCTACCTCTGGCGAGCACATGGAGGGCTGTGCGGCCCCCCAAAGAAATGCCACCCCACACCATGACTGACCCACCGCCAAACCGGTCATGCTGGAGGATGTTGCAGGCAGCAGAACGTTCTCCACGGCGTCTCCAGACTCTGTCACGTCTGTCACATGTGCTCAGTGTGAACCTGCTTTCATCTGTGAAGAGCACAGGGCGCCAGTGGCGAATTTGCCAATCTTGGTGTTCTCTGGCAAATGCCAAATGTCCTGCACGGTGTTGGGCTGTAAGCACAACCCCCACCTGTGGACGTCGGGCCCTCATACCACCCTCATGGAGTCTGTTTCTGACCGTTTGAGCAGACACATGCACATTTGTGGCCTGCTGGAGGTCATTTTGCAGGGCTCTGGCAGTGCTCCTCCTGCTCCTCCTTGCACAAAGGCGGAGGTAGCGGTCCTGCTGCTGGGCTGTTGCCCTCCTACGGCCTCCTCCACGTCTCCTGATGTACTGGCCTGTCTCATGGTAGCGCCTCCATGCTCTGGACACTACGCTGACAGACACAGCAAACCTTCTTGCTATAGCTCGCATTGATGTGCCATCCTGGATGAGCTGCACTACCTGAGCCACTTGTGTGCACAACAGCATGTGAAATTTATTGTCAATCAGTGTTGCTTCCTAAGTGGACAGTTTGATTTCACAGAAGTGTTATTGACTTGGAGTTACATTGTGTTGTTTAAGTGTTCCCTTTATTTTTTTGAGCAGTGTATATTTTGATTTGTTTAACACCTTTTTGGTTACTACATGATTCCATATGTGCTATTTCATAGTTTTAATGTCTTCACTATTATTCTACATTGTAGAAAATAGTAAAAATAAAGAAAAACCCTGGAATGAGTAAGTGTGTCCAAACTTTTGGCTGGTACTGTATACATCATTATACGTCGTTAATGACAATAATGCCCTTAGGTCAGTCATTAGGGCATAATCAGCTCACCACCAATTAGTCATTCACAATTAACTAGTGACTTAATGAACCCGGCCATGAAAGCAGGGAATCGCTGGAATTCACTCAGCTATGTGGTGTATTGATTTTATGCAGCCAGATTGACCGTGATGAGATTCGTAATGGGATACTCTCTGAGCAGCTTTTAAACAGCATGACTTCCAATATTAATTGGGAAATTAAACAATATGATCAGCAGCATTTTGATTTCACACGGAGATCCAGTCCTTCTGGGACTCAATAAGACTCTCATAGAAATAGAATACCTAGAATGGGGATTCCCTTTCAAGTCTAGGGATTATATTTCTATATCTCTGTTGTGTTTGACAGGATGCCTCAGCACTATAGATCAGAAGATATGTTCATAGACACGTCCCAGAGGACCAGTCATTCCCAGTCATTCCCATGTTCCCAGGCCTGCGACATGTGAAGCAGGCCCTCCTGGGTGAGGAATGACTTATAAAGGATGGAGATGGACACGTTAGAGAGAGACGAACTGACACATCGATCACCAGCCACAAATACCTGACAAAGGTCTGAAATGTCAACCCCTCCACCCCCACCCCAGAAGCCTGGGCCTGAGCAGGCCAACATAGGGGGATGGGGTGCTGGAGGGTGTGTGTGTGTGAATTACAATGACCTTTGGATGGAGAGCTAAGGGTGGTCGTTGCTGTACTGTAGAGGCCCCTTGGGGGCTGGGCTATTAATCTGAGTGGAGGAAATTACAGCCCTGAGATTTACTGCCTGTCACATCCCTACTAACTAATTCTGATCTCCTCAGACCAAACCCCCCCCTGCCTGGCTGACCAGAGAGCCACTGTCATGGGCCCCTCCTCTGTGGGTATGTAGGGGCAGGCGTCAGGGGATGGGCCCCCCTGTATAACATGTACTGTACTGTAATGTAACCAGCATGTCTGGAAGGCCCAACATGATACACAATGATTTCACATTGAATGTTGCTGTCTCTCCCTCCCTCCACCCCCCCAGAGACGGGGTGGTACCAGTTACAGCAGGCTGTACCGCAGCACAGACAAAGAATAACACATGCTGTCAGCAGTGGCCAGGAAAAGCCTGCTCCCCTTCCACATTAGATGAGAGGGGAGGCTCAGAGGAGGCCAAGGTCAGGGCAGACAAGTCACAGGGCTTCATATACCAGGGACGATTTAGGTTTCATGAGGAGAATGAAAATGAGGCGCAAAGACTGGCAGCTCATCCACAAGACACACATAGTCTACTTCTAGCTGTACAATATGCGTGTATTAAGTTTGCTTTCACTCACTCAACAAATAGATACTTGCATTCCCACTAGAATTGTCTTATTCGTCACGTTGATAGGACTGTACATCTTTAAAAGGTCAGAGACAGAATGGGAAGAAAAACAAATCATATCCATTGGCGTCGACACAAACTCCTAACCACATCACAACTTTATAGTCCAGTGAGGACAGAAGATATTTCCTCTCCCAGACGTAATGTGTGATGCGCTTCTTATTTAGACCAGATAAGTATGAGCAGCCAGCGAGGCAGTGAAAAACATGGTCGCTAGCCATTTGTAACAAAACAACTTAACAAATGTCAGCCCACTCATCATCCATTACCAATGGAGAGGCAATACACTGGAGGAGACACACAACAACCAAGGCACATAAGCACAGGGGCCACAGCTCTCCAAGAGACATACAGTGCTTTCGGAAAGTATTCAGACCCCTTGACTTTTTCCACATTTTGTTACATTACAGCCTTATTCTAAAAATCCTCAGCAATCTAACACTACAACTTGATTGGAGTCCACCTGTGGTAATTTCAATTGAATGGACATGATTTGGAAAGACACACACCTGTCTATATAAGGTCCCACAGTTGACAGTGCATGTCGAGCGAAAACCAAGCCATGAGGTCGATGGAATTGTCCGTAGAGCTCTGAGACAGGATTGTGTCGAGGCACAGATCTGGGGAAGGGTACCAAAGCAATTCTGTAGCATTGAAGGGCCCCAAGAACACAGTGGACTCCATCATTCTTAAATGGAAGAAGTTTGGAACCACCAAGACTCTTCCTAGAACTGAGCAATCGGGGGAGAAGGGTCTTGGTCAGGGAGGTGACCAAGAACCCGATGGAATCGAACCCGCAACGCCAGGGTTGTGGGTTCGATTCCCACGGTGGGCCAGTACAAAAAAAAAAAAAAATGCATGAAATGTATGTATTCACTACTGTAAGTCGCGCTGGATAAGAGCGTCTGCTAAATGACTAAAAAAATGTTAAAATAAATAAATAAATGTCACTCTGACAGAGCTCTAGAGTTCCTCTGTGGAGGTGGGAGAACCTTCCAGAAGGACAACCATCTCTGCAGCAATCCACCAATCAGGCCTTTATGGTAGAGTGACCAGACGGAAGCCACTCCTCGGTAAAAAGGCACATGACAACCCGCTTGGAGTTTGCTGAAAGGCACCTAAAGACTCTCAGACCATGAGAAACAAGATTCTCTGGTCTGATGAAACCAAGATTGAACTATTTGGCCTGAATGCCAAGCATCACTCCTGGAGGAAACCTGGCACCATCCCTACGGTGAAGCATGGTGGCAGCAGCATCATGCTGTGGAGATGTTTTTCAGCGGCAGGGACTGGGAGACTAGTCAGGATCAAGGCAAAGATGAACGGAGCAAAGTACAGAGAGAGATCCTTGATTAAAAACCTGCTCCAGATCGCTCAGGACCTCAGACTGAGGTGAAGGTTCACCTTCCAACAGGACAACGACCCTACGCACACAGCCGAGACAACGCAGGAGTGGCTTCAGGACAAGTCTCTGAATGTCCTTGAGTGGCCCAGCCAGAGCCCGGACTTGAACCGGATCGAACATCTCTGGAGAGACCTGAAAATAGCTGTGCAGCAACACTCCCCATCCAACTTGAGAAGATCTGCAGAGAAGAATGGGAGAAGGTGTGCCAAGCTTGTAGCATCATACCCAAGAAGACTCGAGGCTGTAATCACTGCCATAGGTGCTTCAACAAAGTACTGAGTAAAGGGTCTGA
This sequence comes from Salmo trutta, assembly GCF_901001165.1. NCBI lineage: Eukaryota > Metazoa > Chordata > Actinopteri > Salmoniformes > Salmonidae > Salmo > Salmo trutta. The sequence continues at coordinate 42,041,523 of NC_042964.1, forward strand.
ATACTTATGTAAAGTGATTTCACTTTTCTATTTATAATAAATTAGCTACAATTTAAAAAAAACTGGTTTTGCTTTGTCATTATGGGGTATTGTGTGTAGATTGATGAGGATTAAACCCAATTGAATCCATTTTAGAATAAGGCTGTAACCTAACAAAATGTGGAAAAAGTCAAGGGGTCTGAATACGTTCTGAAGGCACTGCATCAGGGCCGTATTCCTGCCTGGAATTACTTTCACCTTGCATGGAATAGGGTAGAGGGGGGTGATAGATAGAATGATGTTCATAGCTGAGAGCTCCCTGTCTTTTCACCCTCAGCTCACCCGTCCTAAAGATGGCAGCCCGCATAGGATTATGGTATATTTACATTCATCCGGGAGGTGGTGGAGGTACTCATGCAGGCCTAACTCCATGTCTCCACACACACTCAGAAGCTCTCCAGGGATCATTTGGGCATCACTGCTAGCAAGTCTGTATCTCTCTCACTCATTCCCACCTGGGCGCCCCTCCATCCCTCCCTGGAGTTCACTGTCTCTACTCATATCAAATGGAAATATGTACAGGTCTGCCTGGCTTGTCAGCGATGCTCCAGCTTGGGTTATCATATCAACATGTGGGGAGTGTCTCACTGTTGCTTGATGGGAACCTAACTCCGTATGGAGTGAAAGGGTTTGTATTCTGTGTACCCTCAGCCAGCTGATGTCTTTATGTTCTAGGGAGAGATATGACGGGGCTAGATGGTGGTGATGGCGGCTCGGCCGTACCTTTATCCACGGGGGACGCTAAAAAAGTGTGAAATCCTCTCTCTGGATAGCGATCAATCTGTTCCACAAACACGGCTGGAGTAGCTGTCAGGGAAGTGGGAAGCGCTGAGCGAAAGGCAGGACTGTGTCGGCTGATAAATGTGGGCCGTGGAGCTCTGGTTCAAAGTGGGCCTTAATCGGGACTGAGTCCGCCATGCCAGATAGCCAACGCAATTTAGTTTGGGCTTCGATAACAAGGCAACAGAGACTCTCGCGTGGGTGAGTTTCCACACTCTAAAATCATCATACATCTTGTGGGATTTGAACGGTGCTCGGCCTAAATAGTTTAGAGAGAGGGATTCTGGGCAAGCATTGATGATTCCATCACCTTATTCCACAGACAACGTTCTTGGGAACTAGCCATAGACATCCAAACACTGACGAGCTGTTTGTACATCTGAGAACACACTGAAGTATGACTGAGATTTGACATCAAGAAAAGTGTAAAGGAGGACATACAACAGGAGAACAGACTGCACGAACTGCACTCTACAAAGACCTCAAGGGACTTTTTGGCCGTTAGAAAGGATATCATATACATCATTACCACATTAAAATGTTTTAAAACATCCATATTCCTTCCTTTTCCACTGGGATCATTTCACCTGAAATGAGTCTTTCAGATGAGATGATAGCTCTGTGTGTCTCTCTCGCTCTTCTAGCCAAGACGGTTTAAGTGGTAATTCCTTGTCTTGATGCGGCTGCGGTTTGGACGATTGACTGGAAAAGGCAGCGGAAATGAAAGGAGGGACTTGTACTCTCTTAACCCTTAGCCCCCTCTTTTCTTCTGTCTAGCCTCTCCCTCTCCTGCACCAGGTACCTGGGTCTAAGAGGCCACTGAAAACCCATCTCTCTCCTTCATTGAGTTCTGGATGGCTGGCCAAAGGAGCAATTAGAGCCATGGCTTTTCTTCTTGCATTCCACTGGGGAAAGTGACACTCAAAAGACTGAATTGAAGAATCATCGGAGATGGGGAGCACAAAATAAGTCAACTGAAAGTAATGGTTATAGACGTAGAAAAACTAAAGTGCCTCTGTGAGACTTAAGAAAAAACGGACAATTGATTTCTCAGAGGGGATTCTACCATGGGGAGTAGGGATATCGTCTTGTAGCTGGCTGTGGCGAGAGAGAGGCACTCAAACGCCACTGTCCCCAAATCAAGACATCAGGTAGTTTTTTTCTCCAAGAGGATTTTGAAACTACTCATTGTGTAACAAAGTTACCTATCCATGTGTTTTTCATCATATCCCGACATAGTCAAAGTTACCTATCCATGTGTTTTTCATCATATCCCGACATAGTCAAAGTTATCTATCCATGTGTTTTTCATCATATCCCAACATAGTCAAAGTTATCTATCCATGTGTTTTTCATCATATCCCAACATAGTCAAAGTTATCTATCCATGTGTTTTTCATCATATCCCAACATAGTCAAAGTTACCTATCCATGTGTTTTTCATCATATCCCGACATAGTCAAAGTTATCTATCCATGTGTTTTTCATCATATCCCAACATAGTCAAAGTTACCTATCCATGTGTTTTTCATCATATCCCAACATAGTCAAAGTTATCTATCCATGTGTTTTTCATCATATCCCAACATAGTCAAAGTTACCTATCCATGTGTTTTTCATCATATCCCAACATAGTCAAAGTTATCTATCCATGTGTTTTTCATCATATCCCAACATAGTCAAAGTTACCTATCCATGTGTTTTTCATCATATCCCAACATAGTCAAAGTTATCTATCCATGTGTTTTTCATCATATCCCAACATAGTCAAAGTTACCTATCCATGTGTTTTTCATCATATCCCAACATAGTCAAAGTTACCTATCCATGTGTTTTTCATCATATCCCAACATAGTCAAAGTTACCTATCCATGTGTTTTTCATCATATCCCAACATAGTCAAAGTTATCTATGTGTTTTTCATCATATCCCAACATAGTCAAAGTTACCTATCCATGTGTTTTTCATCATATCCCAACATAGTCAAAGTTACCTATCTATGTGTTTTTCATCATATCCCAACATAGTCAAAGTTATCTATGTGTTTTTCATCATATCCCAACATACTGTAGCCAAAGTTATATACAACCTGTTTCAATCAGGAAATTCTTTAGTCGATTATTATGTGGGCTACAGTATTTTGCCCTAAATCCAAACAGTATAACAAAGTTAACTATCCGTTTATTACTCATAGCCCAACATGTGGAGGCATAATCAAAATGTGTGTATAATCCATTGTGAGAGGAGTAGATCAGTATAATACACTGTTTTACCCTACATACTGTTTGCATCTGTTGTTCTAATGAGACACTTAAGCAATAAGGCCCGAGGAGATGTGTTATATTGGCAATATATCACAAACCCCCGAGGTGCCTTATTGCTATTATAAACTGGCTACCAACGTAATTAGAGCAGTAAAAATACATGTTTTCTCATACCCATGGTATACGGTGTAATATACCATGGCTGTCAGCCAATCAGCATTCAGGGTTCGAACCACCCAGTTTATAATCGGGCTCCCGAGTGGCGCAGCGGTCTAAGACACCGCATCTCAGTGCTAGAGGCATCACTACAGACACCCTGGTCCCGGCCGTGATTGGGAGTCCCATAGCGTCGTCCGGGTTTGGCCGGTGTAGGCCGTCATGGTAAATAAGAATTTGTTCTTAACTGACTTGCCTAGTTAAATGAAGGTTCAATTAAAACTAAATTCTAATAATATTAAACGTTGCATATGCAGTTGGACCCCGCTCCTCTAGTAATGTCAAGCTATATTTCTCAAGTATGCATGGTAAGACCCATCTATAAATGTTTACTACCTGTACATTACACCACAGAGCACCTTACACAGACTAACCAGCACCATGGAGAGACTGCTTAAGTCATCAAGGTGACCATATAATGGCTAATGGCTGATCATTAAACACTATGTGGGTGCAGCATAATGGTCTATCCGTTTAGCCATGGAAATACTATTTAAGTTAAATGGCTTGTAAATATCTTGACGGAACAAATGAATAATTCCAATATCAGCATGCTGGAGAGACAGGGCTGTGTGTCAGAGAGTGAGAAAGAGCACCAGAGGCAAGGCAACACATCTACCTGTTACAGACATTTGATAGCAATACATTGCAGTATCACACATTTCCACAGGTATTAAACATAACATGTTTAACCACTTTGAAGGAAATTTGAGAGGGGACCATGATTTAACATTATTAAAAGCCATCTATGATTCCAGTGCTGGACGATCAAACGGTTAGATACGAGAGTGACTATATTGGACGTGAACAGCCTTGGGCAGAACTACAGTCTGGGAACATTTGGGTAATAAGTCTCCTGAGGGGTGGATGGCTGTGGGGAGACGTGAGGTCACTATTAAAGAAGAATGAACACACCCCAACACACACACCCCAACACACACACCCCAACACACATCTCTTAGCCCTCATCCTTTCTTAGCTCTGGGGCTGAGCTGTCTTTGTGCTCAGGCCTTATCTCCATCCTCCAGGCTGTCCTCCTGGACACTTTTAGTGGCCACTTGGCTCGTCTGCATCACAAGATCCAAACATGGATTATATGGGCTCAAATTGATTCAATCAACAGGCCCATTTGAGGCTGATAGTATCTGTGGTTCCCTGGGGAGTTTTGACGAGCTGTCACATGGGACTTGTTTAAAGGCTGTCCAGAGATAAAAACCCTATGCTGTATCTTCATGCTGTCTGACTGGATCATACTGGACCACAAAATGAACAGCTGGTTGCCAGGTTACGTTATTACTACTGGTCCAGAATGGAACAGGCAGCACAAATAACATTGAAACATGCATATTCATATTCACACATAAGCACAAGCTTGTACACACACACACACACACACACACACACACACCACCAGGTAAACATGGAAAGTTAAATGGCCTCCAGCGCAATTCAAACTGAATGAATGTAACAGGCCCAGTGCTGTGAATCCATGGCATTTTCTAAAAGGTCTCGTTCATGGGAGGACGCCACCTGGGACTCAGCAGGCATTCATATCTCCTCAGAAACAGCAAACCCAATGGACGTTGACCAAAACAACACCCATCTCCATGGCTTGTAGGACTCACATTACATTCACATTAGCCACGTGTAAAGCTTATTCCTACAACCGTGAAATCCTAGACTCTAGACTAGAGTATGTAACAGACCGCTCTAATTCAACGCAGTCCTAGCCGAGGCCGTGCGGGACTGTGCAGCAGAGCAGAAATTAATGATGGCCGAACATTAACACAGACACAACCCTACTGGAATGATAATGTCTTCTCCGTTGTCACTCAGGGACACTGAGATGAGACAATATGGAGAAAGGAAACCGCTATAGAAACAGAGCATGAATAACGATATCGGCTAACTCCTCAGAATCAATAGGACAACATTGATAAGGCCTAGTTATTCTTATTAAGGCAGAAGCTATATCTAGTATGAAGCAGAGGGAAGAAATGATAGCTGCTCATTGTTCTTCTATTACGGTCTAAATCTCTCCTTCACTGCAGCCAACGTGAGTAAAACATTTAAACGTGTTAACCCTCGCAAGGCTGCAGGCCCAGACGGCATCCCCGGCCGCGTCCTCAGAGCATGCGCAGACCAGCTGGCTGGTGTGTTTACAGACATATTCAATCAATCCTTATCCCAGTCTGCTGTCCCCACATGCTTCAATAGGGCCACCATTGTTCCTGTTCCCAAGTAAGCTAAGGTAACTGAGCTAAATGACTACCGCCCTGTAGCACTCACTTCCGTCATCATGAAGTGCTTTGAGAGACTAGTCAAGGACCATATCACCTCCACCCTACCTGACACCCTAGACCCACTCCAATTTGCTTACCGCCCCAATAGGTCCACAGACGACGCAATCGCCATCACACTGCACACTGCCCTAACCCATCTGGACAAGAGGAATACCTATGTAAGAATGCTGTTCATCGATTACAGCTCAGCATTTAACACCATAGTACCCTCCAAACTCGTCATTAAGCTCGAGACCCTGGGTCTCGATCCCGCCCTGTGCAACTGGGTCCTGGACTTCCTGACCGGCCGCCCCCAGGTGGTGAGGGTAGGAAACAACATCTCCACCCCGCTGATCCTCAACACTGGGTCCCCACAAGGGTGCGTTCTCAGCCCTCTTCTGTACTCCCTGTTCACCCACGACTGTGTGGCCATGCACGCATCCAACTCAATCATCAAGTTTGTAGACGACACTACAGTGGTAGGCTTGATTACCAGCCATGACGAGACGGCCTACAGGGAGGAGGTGAGGGCCCTCGGAGTGTGGTGTCAGGAAATAACCTCACACTCAATGTCAACAAAACAAAAGAGATGATCGTGGACTTCAGGAAACAGCAGAGGGAGCACCCGCCTATCCACATCGACGGGACAGCAGTGGAGAGGGTGGAAAGTTTTAAGTTCCTCGGCGTACACATCACGGACAAACTGAAATGGTCCACCCACACAGACAGCGTGGTGAAGAAAGCGCAGCAGCGCCAATCACCGCCTGGTACGGCAGCTGCTCCGCCCATAACCGGAAGGCTCTCCAGAGGGTAGTGAGGTCTGCACAACGCATCACCGGGTGCAAACTACCTGCCCTCCAGGACACCTACACCACCTGATGTCACAGGAAGGCCAAAAAGATCATCAAAGACAGCAAACACCCGAGCCACTGCCTGTTCACCCCGCTAACATCCAGAAGGCGAGGTCAGTACAGGTGCATCAAAGCTGGGACCGAGAGACTGAAAAACAGCTTCTATCTCAAGGCCATCAGACTGTTAAACAGCCATCACTAACATCGAGTGGCTGCTGCCAACATACTGACTCAACTCAAGCCACTTTAATAATGGGAAAATTGATGTAATCAATTTATCACTTGCCACTTTATATTATGTATATTAGATAATGTTTACATAAGCTACATTATTCATCTCATATGTATATACTGTACGCCATACCATCTACTGCATCTTGCCATCTTGATGTAATTAGATATATCACTAGCCACTTCAAACAATGCCACTTTATATAATGTTTTCATAACCTACATTACTCATCTCATATGTGTATACTGTACTCTATACCGTCTACTGCATCTTGCCATACTGATGTAATGTATCACTAGCCACCTTAAACAATGCTGCTTTATATGTTTTCATACCCTACAATACTCATCTCATATGTATATACTGTACTCCATACCATCTACTGCATCTTGCCTATGCCGTTCGGCCATCACTCATTTATATATTTTTATGTACATATTCGTATTCATTCCTTTACACTTGTGTGTATAAGTTAGTTGTTGTGGAATTGGTAGGTTACTTGTTAGATATTACTGCATGGTCGGAACTAAAAGCACAAGCATTTCGCTACACTTGCATTAACACCTGCTAACCATGTGTATGTGACAAATACATTTGATTTGATTTGATCAGCAGTTTTCTGTTGGACCCCGTGAGGCAAGAGCTCTGCCAGAGGGCTACTTTGGTCTCTGGGAAATTCTGGATGAGTTGCTTCCAATTGTCTTTACACTCCCTAAAAATCACCTCTCTCTCTCTGTCTCTGGGGGTGAAAGGCTGGCTGTATTTGGTCTGCCTATGTCCCTGAGATACTCTGGGGATGTGGTTGCCAGATGCGTGTGCATGCGTACCAGCCCTAATGTCCATTACACACATGGGCGCTGACACGTTGTGAGACACGAAAGCTACCCTGGCTTGAAAATGACGGCGAGGTTTATTGGGCTGTGTTAGCAGCGCTACTCCTTTATTATAGCCCATCCAGCTCGACCAACCCCTGGAGTGCTAAATAACAGCACAGGGCTGAGCCACACAGGGCTGAGCCACACAGGGCTGAGCCACACAGGGCTGAGCCACACAGGGCTGAGCCACACAGGGCTGAGCCACACAGGGCTGAGCCACACAGGGCTGAGCCACACAGGGCTGCTACACCTCAATTACTCTCTTTTTTCAGCTCCAGCACAAAACGGCTAAGATTATAGGCAGGGGCAACAGGAAAAACACAATCCTGGCATTCGGATGAATGGGTTATTGAACTCAACTGTGACTCCCTTTTGGGGGAGCTAAGCCCTTCCGTACCCCACTGTGATAAGAGCCGCAGGGACCTGGAATTATGGGTAAAAAAAGGTTGAAGAAAGAACTAAAGAGGGTGGTTTTAAAATGAATAGAACACTGTATACACCAAGGGCCATATTAAAAGCGTCTCAGAATATGAGAACTGATCTAGGATCAAGACCTCCATGTTCATATCATCTTCTTCATTATGATCTAAAAGGCAAAACTGATCCTATATCAGCACTCCCAGGTTTGACTGTGCAGTTAATCAATGAATAATGTTCTTTCAGGGCAGGTTCCTACTGTACGGAACAGGAAGTGGGTCAGTGTTCCATATAGGAGCCTTTCCTCCCCTTTGACAACTTGTCATACAATTTTAATGACGCTGTGATGTGGGAATAGGGGGATTGGCCCAGTAAAGGCATATATGCCTCAAATCAACCTGTGACAGAGATTCTCTCTCTCTCTCTCTCTCTCTCTCTCTCAATTTAAGGGGCTTTATTGGCATGGGAAACATATGTTAACATTGCCAAAGCAAGTGAACTAGATAATAAACAAAAGTGAAATAATCAATAAAAAATGTACAGTAATTCCAAAAGAATAAAGATATTTCAAATGTCATATTATGTCTATATGCAGTGTTGTAATGATGTGCAAGTACAAAATGAAAAAGAAAAACATCAATATGGGTTGTATTTACAATGGTGTTTGTTCTTCACTGGTTGCCCTTTTCCTGTGGCAACAGGTCACCAATCTTGCTGCTGTGATGGTACACTGCGGTATTTCACCCAATAGATATGGGAGTTTTTGAATTCTTTGTGTGTCTGTGTAATCTGAGGGAAATATGTGTCTCTAATATGGTCATACACTTGGTAGGAGGTTAGAAAGTGCAGCTCAGTTTCCACCTCATTTTGTGGGCAATGTGCACATAGCCTGCCTACGGCGGCCTTTCTCAATAGCAAGGCTATGCTCACTGAGTCTGTACATAGACAAAGATTTCCTTAATTTTGGGTCAGTTACAGTGGTCAGGTATTCTGCCACTGTGTACTCTCTGTTTAGGGCCAAATAACATTCTAGTTTGCTCTCGCTCCCCCCACCTCGCTCCTTCTCCTCTCCCCTCATCTCCTCTCCTCTCATTGTTGACAACCACCTCTACAATACATACAGTGATGATGTCTACAGAGAAGTGTGAACCTGAAAATGTTTTACAGCAAAGGTCAGCAACCTACAGGAATTATTCAGGATCACAGTGATTAAAAAATATATATATATATTAATAGAAAGTTGAGTATTTTCAGGCATCAAGACCTTTCTTCGCATGACCTCCCATAGTAGTACTACCTTGCATTGGAGTGACAACCAAAGAAATGCTTAAACATTCCACCCGTCAGCACTTTCAGTGTGATCTCCATCCAGCTTGATCCTTCCCGAGTCTTCCCATTGTCCCTCCACTCCACTGTTATTACTGAGTAGGCTCTGAGAGCTAGGCATGCATGGTTGGTCAAGCACACACACACACTCCGACTTTCTCAAACAACCCTGACCTTCTTACCACAGCGCAATTATGAAGCAGCAAAAACAACAATTAGCCTACCACACACCGTTTTGGTTTTCATTAAACACCAAAGGAAACAGAAGGACGCCTGTGAGGTTGATTAACTCTCTGGGCAGGCTGTCGTCACGGCCAGGGGGATCATGGGAAGGGGATGACATTGTAGTGAGCAAATGTTGGTGGGTGTCGATCGGCTTATCCTGGGAGGGTTGCCAGACAGTGCCAGTCAGCTCTCTCCGGGCCTGTTGGCTTTTCGGGTTTCTAGATAACGTGCCATAGGCCCTTGTAGGTGGTTGGGTTGTCAGATATGTTCCATACGCCCATGTGGGCCTCTGGGTTGCTAGATAATGTGCCACATGCACTTGAGGGTGTTTGGGTTGCCAGATATGTCCCTCAGTGGGACATGCCTGTGCCCGGTAGATAGCCACATACTGTGAACTCCCACTGACTCCATGCTGGCCAAGAGAGGTCACACTGAATGTACACATTGCTGAGTGTGCTCGCCCACAGAGACACCGTTTTGAAGCAAGTTTCTCGTTTCCAACTGTCTTGGTGGGTGGAAACAGTTAATTATTGAAGGTTTCAAAGTTAAAGAGAAAGGTAGCTATCTCCTCTAAAACCTGTCTTTACCGAGTACGCTGAGAGTCAGGAAGCAAGTTCAGGGAGTGAGTGTTTTAATAAATCAAAGAAACAACGAACACAAAACTCAAACAACACACCAACATGAAAACAGAGTCAATAACACCTGATAAAAGAACCAATGGGAGTGACAGATATAGGGAAGATAATCAAGGAGGTGATGGAGTCCGGGTGAGTGTCATGAGGTGCTGGTGCACGAGACGATGGTGACGGGTGTGCGGGATAATCAGCAGCCTGATGACCTAGAAGCCGGAGAGGGAGTATACGTACGTGACACTGTCAAATGGTTTGTGAAAGAGGGATGACATCAATGAACTGGTATTGTTTTCTTGGAGAAAACTAAAACAAGGTAAGCAAAAATCCTTTTTTGGACAAACATGTCAATCAACTGCCACCTCTGAGAACTAGTCATGCATAATTACCAAAAAACTGAATGAAATGTTGTGATTACTTAAAGTCTGTTTATGCAACACCATTGTGATACCATGGTAAATTATGGCTTCAAAGATGCATCTAACAACGTTTAAAAGTACGGTCTTTCTTAACTTCCACTAAAAGATCACTGAGAACCATTTTGTTTTTTGAGCCGGTAATTAGCTTTCTTCACAAGGTCTAATTGCTGTGATGAATCCTGCCTGCGGCTAAAAATGAGAGGGTATTGATTGATTTCATAAATCATTACAATGTCTTCTTCTTCCACATCAAATTCCACTGGGACGGCTTTGTTCACACAGCAAGCAGACATAACACTGAGATATGAGCGTGTGATGCATAGTAGGCACTTTTCCTATAGAAGATTACTAACATAGGACTAGTCTACCAATCCTAGACCAGAAACATACCATAGCTTGTAACACACATGGTTCAATTGTTCCTTAGAATGTGTTTGTAGGCTGTGGGCCTCACTTGGTCCCCTTGTCATTAAATACACACTATATACATACACTGAGTGGACAACATTTTGCCCTCAGAACAGCCTCAACTCATCGAAAGTGTTCAACAGGCATGTTGACTCAAATGCTTCCCACAGTTGTGTCAAGTTGGCTGGATGTCCTTTGGGTGGTGGACCATTCCTGATACACACGAGAAACTGTTGAGCGTGAAAAACCCAGCAGCGTTGCAGTTCTTGACACAAACCAGTGCGCCTGGCACCTACTACCATACCCCATTCAAAGGCACTTAAATCTTTTGTCTTGCCCATTCAGCCTCTGAATGGCACACACACAATCCATGTCTCAATTGTCGCAAGGCTTAAAAATCCTTCTTTAACCGGTCTCCTCCCCTTCATCTACACCGATTAAAGTGAATTTAAAAGGTGACATCAATGAGGGATTGTAGCTTTCACCTGAATTCACCTGGTCAGTCTGTCATGGAAAGAGCAGGTGTTCTTAATGTTTTGTATACTCAGTCTATGTACTCACTCACACACACACACACTACACTTACACTCTCACACAAAACCCACACACATACACTACCATTCAAAAGTTTGGGTCACTAAGAAATGTCCTTGTTTTTGAAAGAAAATAATTTTGTCCATTAAAATAACATCAATTGATCAGAAATACAGTGTAGACATTGTTGACATTGTAAATGACTATTGTACCTGGAAACGGCAAATATTTAATGGAATATCTACATAGGTGTACAGAGACCCATTATCAGCAACCATCACTCCTGTGTTCCAATGGCACGTTGGAACTAACTAGCTAATCCAAGTTTATCATTTTAAAAGGTTAATTGATAATTAGAAAACCCTTTTGCAATTATGTTAGCACAGCTGAAAACTGTTGTACTGATTTAAAGAAGCAATACAACTGGCCTTCTTTTAGACTAGTTGAGTAAATGGATCATCAGCATTTGTGGATTCGATTACAGGCTCAAAATGGACAGAAACAAAGAACTCGTCAGTCTATTCTTGTTCTGAGAAATGAAGGCTATTCCATGCAAGAAATTGCAAAGAAACTATAGATCTTGTACAACACTGTACTACTCCCTTCACAGAACAACGCAAACTGTCTCTAACCAGAATAGAAAGAGGAGTGGGAGTCCCCGGTGCACAACTGAGCAAGAGGACAAGTACATTAATGTCTAGTTTGAGAAACCGATGCCTCACAAATCCTCAACTGGCAGCTTAATTAAATAGTACCCGCAAAACACCAGTCTCAACGTCAACAGTGAGGAGCGACTCCGGGATGCTGGCCTTCTAGGCAGAGTTGCAAAGAAAAAGACATATCTCAGACTGGCCAATAAAAATAAAAGATTAAGATGGGCAAAAGAACACAGACACTGGACAGAGGAAGATGGGGAAAAAAGTGTTATGGACAGACTGATCTAAGTTTGAGGTGTTCGGATCACAAAGAACATTCGTGAGACGCAGAAAAGATGCTGGAGGAGTGCTTGACGCCATCTGTCAAGCATGGTGGAGGCAATGTGATGGTCTGGGGGTGGTTTGGTGGTGGTAAAGTGGGAGATTTGTACAGGGTAAAAGGGATCTTGACGAAGGAATGCTATCACTCCATTTTGCAACGCCATGCCATACCCTATGGATGGCGCTTAATTGGAGCCAATTTCCTCCTACAACAGGACAATGATTCAAAGCACAGCTCCAAACTATGCAAGAACTATTTAGGGAAGAAGCAGTCAGCTGGTATTCTGTCTATAATGGACTGGCGAGCACAGTCAATGGATCTCAACCCTAGTGAGTTGTTGTGGGAGCAGCTTGACAGTATGGTACGTAAGAAGTTCCCATCAAGCCAATCCAACTTGTGGGAGGTGCTTCAGGAAGCATGGGGTGAAATCTCAGATTACCTCAACAAATTGACAACTAGAATGCCAAAGGTCTGCAAGGCTGTAATTTCTGCAAATGGAGGATTCTTTGAAGTTTGAAGGACACAAAAGGAAGGACACAAAATCCTTATTTATAACCTTGTCAACGTCTTCTAAGGACATTTCTAAGTGACCCCAAACTTTTGAACGGTAGTGTAACACGCACACACACACTTTCACACTCATCATATGCTACTGTTACTCTGTTCTTTTATTTTACTCTTATTATTATCTATCCTGATGCCTAGTCACTTTACCCTGCCTTCATGCACATATCTACCTCAAATACCTTATTATTATCTATCCTAGTCACTTTACCCTGCCTTCATGTACATATCTACCTCAAATACCTCATTATTATCTATCCTGATGCCTAGTCACTTTACCCTGCCTTCATGCACATATCTACCTCAAATACCTTATTATTATCTATCCTGATGCCTAGTCACTTTACCCTGCCTTCATGTACATATCTACCTCAAATACCTCATTATTATCTATCCTGATGCCTAGTCACTTTACCCTGCCTTCATGCACATATCTACCTCAAATACCTGATTATTATCTATCCTGATGCCTAGTCACTTTACCCTGCCTTCATGTACATATCTACCTCAAATACCTTATTATTATCTATCCTGATGCCTAGTCACTTTACCCTGCCTTCATGCACATATCTACCTCAAATACCTTATTATTATCTATCCTGATGCCTAGTCACTTTACCCTGCCTTCATGTACATATCTACCTCAAATACCTCATTATTATCTATCCTGATGCCTAGTCACTTTACCCTGCCTTCATGTACATATCTACCTCAAATACCTTATTATTATCTATCCTGATGCCTAGTCACTTTACCCTACCTTCATGTACATATCTACCTCAAATACCTTATTATTATCTATCCTGATGCCTAGTCACTTTACCCTACCTTCATGTACATATCTACCTCAAATACCTTATTATTATCTATCATGATGTCTAGTCACTTTACTTCATGCACATATCTACCTCAAATACCTTATTATTATCTATCCTGATGCCTAGTCACTTTACCCTGCCTTCATGTACATATCTACCTCAAATACCTTATTATTATCTATCCTGATGCCTAGTCACTTTACCCTGCCTTCATGTACATATCTACCTCAAATACCTTATTATTATCTATCATGATGTCTAGTCACTTTACTTCATGCACATATCTACCTCAAATACCTTATTATTATCTATCCTGATGCCTAGTCACTTTACCCTGCCTTCATGTACATATCTACCTCAAATACCTTATTATTATCTATCCTGATGCCTAGTCACTTTACCCTGCCTTCATGTACATATCTACCTCAAATACCTTATTATTATCTATCCTGATGCCTAGTCACTTTACCCTGCCTTCATGTACATATCTACCTCAAATACCTTATTATTATCTATCCTGATGCCTAGTCACTTTACCCTGCCTTCATGTACATATCTACCTCAAATACCTTATTATCTATCATGATGTCTAGTCACTTTACTTCATGCACATATCTACCTCAAATACCTTATTATTATCTATCCTGATGCCTAGTCACTTTACCCTGCCTTCATGTACATATCTACCTCAAATACCTCTTACCTCTGCATATTGATCTGGTACCTCCTGTATATAGCTTCATTATTGATCTGATACTGGTACTCCCTGTATATAGATCCATTATTGATCTGATACTGGTACTCCCTGTATATAGATCCATTATTGATCTGGTACTGGTACTCCCTGTATATAGATCCATTATTGATCTGGTACTCCCTGTATATAGATCCATTATTGATCTGGTACTCCCTGTATATAGATCCATTATTGATCTGGTACTCCCTGTATATAGATTCATTATTGATCTGGTACTGGTAAGAAAGGCTCATAAGCAAGCATTTCATGGTATAGTCTACACCCGTTGTATTTGGCACGTGCCAAATATAATTAGATTTGATTTAAAGATAACTAATCTATGTTCTGTGATTTGTCAAATGTCATTGTGGAGGAAAGGTGTTGCATCTGAAGAGGCAATCATAAACT
This sequence comes from Salmo trutta, assembly GCF_901001165.1. NCBI lineage: Eukaryota > Metazoa > Chordata > Actinopteri > Salmoniformes > Salmonidae > Salmo > Salmo trutta. The sequence continues at coordinate 42,056,524 of NC_042964.1, forward strand.
GACTGCTTCTTTGAACACCTTTTGTAAACCAACTTATGAACCGAGAGCATGAGCAGCAGAAATTGCTTAAACAAAAAATATATGCCACACGCAGGCAGGCAGGCAGGCAGGCACACACACCATTTGTGCCAACCCCATACTGTGTGACACACAGCAACAGCAGGTGTCTGATGCTGAAGGCTAGAGGCATCATTGGATGAATCATAGAACAGATACATCATCATGAGCACTGGGACGGTCTGAGCAGGGGAGGGGGACCTTGAACTGGGACAACAACCCACACAACTGTAGTGTACATCACCATTACTGGAGTACTCCACACAGAGAGGATTACAAAAATGGAGTACATCTATTTCAAGTAGGTGCAGTTACTTCGAGACAAAACAAACACACAGTTGAAGTCGGAAGTTTACGTACACTTACGTTGGAGTCATTAATACTCGTTTTTCAACCACTCCACAAATTTCTTGTTAACAAACTATAGTTTTGGCAAGTCGGTTAGGACATCTACATTGTGCATGACGCAAGTCATTTTTCCAACAATTGTTTACAGACAGATTATTTCACTTATAACTCACTCTATCGCAATTCCAGTGGGTCAGAAGTTTACATACACTAAGTTGACTGTGCCTTTTGGGTAGCAGCATCATGTTGTGGGGTGCTTTGCTGCAGGAGGGACTGGTGCACTTCACAAAATAGATGGCATCATGAGGCAGGAAAATTATGTGGATATATTGAAGAAACATCACAAGACATCAGTCAGGATGTTAAAGCTTGGTCGCAAATGGGTCTTCCAAATGTACTATGACCCCAAGCATACTTCCAAAGTTGTGGCAAAATGGCTTAAGGACAACAAAGTCAAGGTATTAGAGTGGCCATCACAAAGCCCTGACCTCAATCCTATAGAAAATGTGTGGGCAGAACTGAAAAAGCGTGTGCGAGCAAGGAGGCCTACAAACCTGACTCAGTTACACCAGCTCTGTCAGGAGGAAAGGGCCAAAATTCACACAACTTATTGTGGGAAGCTTGTGGAAGGCTACCCAAAACGTTTGACCCAAGTTAAACAATTTAAAGGCAATGCTACCAAATACTAATTGAGTGCATGTAAACTTCTGACCCACTGGGAATGTGATGAAAGAAATAAAATCTGAAATAAATCATTCTCTCTACTATTATTCTGACATTTCACATTCTTAAAATAAAGTGGTGATCCTAACTGACCTAAGACGGGGCATTTTTACTAGGATTAAATGTCAGGAATTGTGAAAAACTGAGTTGAAATGTATTTGGCTAAGGTGTATGTAAACCTCCGACTTCAATGGCATATTTTGTGTACCCGCTATGCCCAAAACAGGCCATTTTGAAAAGTAATAGTGTGACACACCAGGGTACAAAAATAGTGCAGTGACAACATGGACTAAAGCTATACTGTACTTATGTCACTGTGTGTTGGCGCTCCTGATCTGACAGCACAGGACTCCTTCAGTCAACCTTGCTCTGGTGTGGTTTACACTAAATGCCCTTTAAGGGGGTAACAACATTGTAGCCTTTCAAACGCTCTGGCTTAAACTGTAAGGTTGAATTGTTAATGAGAGCTTTGGCTCTCTACACAAACACTATGTGTCCTGTCGACTGGAGCGCTAAAACATTACAATGGTGTGTGTGTGTGTGTGTGTGTGTGTCATCTGACACATGTGCAACAATAGCCTTCTATGTTAATCAGTGAGTGTGATATATCACAAACTAGACGTTAACCCAACAGGGAATCCTAGCCTACAAAAGCATCTATTTATATCTCTTAGAAGTTGGCCTTTGCTTGTCCCTTTCATTAATGGCGGTTAAGTCTTTAATTGGAACAAGGAATGCAGCAGCTGAGTGCCCTGGCAAATTATTATGAGGGCTTGGATCCTGCAATCTGAATAGAGGGGCAAGAGAGGAGGAATGACTGGGGCCAGCTCAACTGGCTTTTTCCCACAGGACACAAGGAGACCCTTCTGCTGTTAATGATTAAATCATCCCTGGCGCAATGGCATTTTAAATTGCACCTTTCTCCTTTAATTGTACATTTTAAGAAGTGATTGGATGTCCTTTGAATTTAAATTTGATGTAGTTCTTGGAAGTTAGATTTGTTAGGAGTTTTTATAACCTGCCATCTCGAATTCAAACGCTCACAACCTTCCAGTCCATAGTCATAGAAATGAATGAGAAATGCACTGATTTGTAACCGGAAGACGCACAATTAAAACGATATTTGAGGAATTGCATATTTAATGTTAATTAAACATGGTTCAATTTCAAATACCCTAAATAATGAGGACAGATTGGAGGTATCATTTGCTGCTGATAAACTGCACAGGGATATGTTAACTACTTCTCTGTCTTCTGATTGGTTGTGGTAGTACAGCATTTCATCAAGCGTCCGTAGCTACCTCGAGGTGATGTGGTCTCCATGCGCTTTTACCTACAGTCTGCAGCACGGCAACATCATCACCTTGGAAACCAGCATTCCTCTTGTTCCGCCTGGCGTCGTTACCATAGCGAACCATGTGACCTCTCCTCCTGTTCATTGCAAACTGCTTTCCTCTGGAGCAGAAAGAACACGTGATGAACCTCTACATGACCAGTGTGTTGTTTACTTCCCTCAGTACTGTCATTGTTGGCCTGTTGTAATCTAGTGACTTCTAGATACAGTATTTCTACAGGTGTAAGCAGAATAGATTTGTGCTTACACCTGTTCATCAATAGGAGATATATTACTGCTGTGGCAAGACTGACTTTTGAAAAGGCTTGTCTGCAGGAAGGAAATATTCCTAAATGGCTTTAGTTTGATTTATGTTCTGGAAATCTCTGTTTGGCTCAAATAGCTAAAGAAAATGAAGACTACACCACTTCTGTTTGCACTTGTTTGGCCAAATACCTTTCACAGAGCAATTTATTGCTGGAGGAAAATGTTGGATGGGCCCCCCAACAACAAAATAACAGAACACAAAAGCATAAGGTAGCATGAAGGGTCATTTCCACCCAACATTTCAACTTGTAAATAAACAGCATATCATTCAAAAAGACCACAACTATAATCAGCTTGCAATTATACCACATTACCAGCAACCACAAAAAAATACTTTCTCTTCTCTCACCCCACAGATGATGTGTTATCATGCGTACATTCATTATACGCTACAAAACTAATTATCTAACTTCAAGCATCAAATGTGGTTTGTTTCCATGGCGACAGGCTTTTCTTAGCCACCCACATCACATAGATCAATGCTACAGATATTTCACCGGATGTATAAATGTGAAGCATCCACTTGGTATTTCCACTCACTACCAAATATGGTAGTGAGAGGAAGCACAGTGGCCGGCGGTGGGAGAAGATGTAACGAGATGGATTTTGGCCGACATTCTGCTCATTTTCTCATCAATGAAACATTTGATCTCAATACAGTTTCCTGTTCCCAAAACTAGAATCTGTTACGAACAGAGTGGACTATGTTTTGTAGACTTAACAAAAAAAAACGGTGTTTTGAAGGAGTGCAAAGGCGAATTGAGTTATTGCACACGCAAACGTCAGAATAGCTAGGCATGCTACAACACGCCAATAGGATCTCGCTAGCTCATGCTTGGCTCTGCCACCTCCATGCTTGTTCTGCCCACTATGACTCATTTGTTCCCATTTGAAACGACGAGCTGTGGTCTATCTTGGTTTAGTTATAAAAAATCTTTGCCCATGCGCTGTCACGTTCCACATTGTCTAAACCTGCAACACACAACACTTATTTGTCAAAGTCAGGAATAGTTTCAGCCTTCTGCACATGAAACGTGAATTAATTACCCTAAAAGATTAAAGCAATTAATCACACTGAAGATGAGTATTAACCCTGTTGGTAGTGGTTGGTATGAGTGTGTGAAACACACTGTCGATAAAAACATGTCTCTCCCTGTCGATGAAACAGGACAAGGCAGCCAACGGACTGTGGGCTGAGATACTGGGGGTCATCTGTTTGAATAATGCATGACAGTTATCTCTAAATAACCACATTCTAAAAATGACTGGTTACCCTGGGCTCTTTCCTTTTCTATCTCTCTGCAAGGGTACTTTAGATGTGTGGACTGGCTTTCTGGCTAGATTCAGGAGCATTTACATGGTATTTCCACAAATTAATTTATATGTACAATGTTCAGTACACAATATATGGACATTGAAAGCTAGATCTTGGTAATCAGGCCAAATTAATATGAAATATGAGGTTGAGAATGTGGCATTGAAACCAATCAAGGTGAGAAGCAAGGGCATATGAAGAGAAAAACCTAAAGTAAATGGCCTAAGCTGCGCATGTGTTATGTGTTGTTTTCACAGGGGAAATTGATATAGTTCAATCAATCCCGGAGTGTGTAAAATGACAATCCATCCTACAGAGATCACCAGACACCACATTGGCACCAAATGACAGTCACGCTGTGAAGACACAGCATCCATCGTAAGTTTGTCCTCATGAGTGTGTGTGTGTGTGTGTCTGTCTGTGGCAACAGACCTATTTGCTGCTAGCCCTCCCCAAAGGTTAGCATCGATCATTCGGGGATAATAAGAGTTCAGTAGCTTAGTGGTTAAAAGCATTGGGCCAGTAACTGAAAGGTTGCTGGTTCAAATCCAAGCCTACTAGGTAAAACATCTGTTGATGTGCCCTTGAGCAAGGCACTCAACCCTAATTGCTCCTGTACGTCGCAATAGATAAGAGCGTCTGCTAAATTACTAAAATGTAAATGTCTATTGAATCAATGGCACATCGATCTAATATTAACTAATACAAAGGTAACTGTAAAGTGGTTCAGAACTACAGTCTTCCTCCAGGTCACCCTGTAAGTGGTTCAGAACTACAATGTTCCTCCAGGTCACCCTGGCAGTGGTTCAGAACTACAGTCTTCCTCCAGGTCACCCTGGCAGTGGTTCAGAACTACAGTCTTCCTCCAGGTCACCCTGGCAGTGGTTCAGAACTACAGTCTTCCTCCAGGTCACCCTGGCAGTGGTTCAGAACTACAGTCTTCCTCCAGGTCACCCTGGCAGTGGTTCAGAACTACAGTCTTCCTCCAGGTCACCCTGGCAGTGGTTCAGAACTACAGTCTTCCTCCAGGTCACCCTGGCAGTGGTTCAGAACTACAGTCTTCCTCCAGGTCACCCTGGCAGTGGTTCAGAACTACAGTCTTCCTCCAGGTCACCCTGGCAGTGGTTCAGAACTACAGTCTTCCTCCAGGTCACCCTGGCAGTGGTTCAGAACTACAGTCTTCCTCCAGGTCACCCTGGCAGTGGTTCAGAACTACAGTCTTCCTCCAGGTCACCCTGGCAGTGGTTCAGAACTACAGTCTTCCTCCAGGTCACCCTGGCAGTGGTTCAGAACTACAGTCTTCCTCCAGGTCACCCTGGCAGTGGTTCAGAACTACAGTCTTCCTCCAGGTCACCCTGGCAGTGGTTCAGAACTACAGTCTTCCTCCAGGTCACCCTGTCAGTGGTTCAGAACTACAGTCTTCCTCCAGGTCACCCTGTCAGTGGTTCAGAACTACAGTCTTCCTCCAGGTCACCCTGTCAGTGGTTCAGAACTACAATGTTCCTCCAGGTCACCCTGTCAGTGGTTCAGAACTACAGTCTTCCTCCAGGTCACCCTGTCAGTGGTTCAAAACTACAGTCTTCCTCCAGGTCACCCTGTCAGTGGTTCAGAACTACAGTCTTCCTCCAGGTCACCCCGTCAGTGGTTCAGAACTACAATGTTCCTTCAGGTCACCCCGTCAGTGGTGCAGAACTACAGTCTTCCTCCAGGTCACCCTGTCAGTGGTTCAGAACTACAGTTTCCTTATTGTCACCCTGTCAGTGGTTCAGTCAAGCAGAACAGGCCAACGCTTCCAAATTCAATATTCCGATATCTCCTCCTCCATCAAAACACCACCTTTTCCTTGACAAACACATTGGAGCATCACTCGATTTTTACAGCGGTAAGGTTAAAGACAAAGTGGCTTGGACAGAACATTGAATCAAACTTCTGATAAATAGTGTAAGCAAAAAGCACAACTTAACTTTGAAGATAAACTTATTTGGGGAAGTAATAAAGAGAGGCAGCCTCTGGAAATTGTAAAGTACAGTATACACATCTGGTTTAATCCAGAGAGCTGGCAGCTAAACTCCGACTCAGACACCACATTATGGAAATCCTATTCATTCATTCAAATTCAATTCCTTTCAATTCTTCTCAAAGCCACCACTTCTCCCTTCTTTCCATGACAGGGTAATATAATAGAACAAGAGGAGAATGAGTCAGGTAGGTCTTCCTAATGGATGAATATAGCTGTGATCACTCCTACCGCTGTGTCTCATCATCTGGAAATCTAACTGTACCTGCCAAGTTACAAGGCTCTACACCCAGGATATCATTCCGTGTTTAATTCCCCAGGGCTCTATTCAACCGTAGCTACTGTAAGTCATTTAACTGGAGGAAATAATGGTATGTTGGCTTTACAACGTGGTGGCTTATCAAATAATTAATTCATGTAAAGTAACTTAGAATAACTAAATACAGTTCATATTAATTCCCTGGTATACACATTAAGAATGTTTTGTATTTTGTATGGTAGCATTGAGACAAGGTAATAGAGGTCAGGACTCTCAACACTTAGCCTATTTTACATTACACCTGCCAAACATGTTTACTCGGTGTGCTCTTGGAATTGATTGAGTCATGAGCACGACATAAATAGCAACAACAATAAGAGCACTACAAACAAATGGGCCTAATACTCAATTAAAGAGGATCAGCCTCTGAACAACAACCACTCAGCTACAAATCCACAGCCAACATCAATGTGTCCATTCATACTCAAATTGTTGCGTCGGGATGCAGCAATAACACAACAAAAGCACACAATTACCCTTTTAGACTGTGATGCCATTTAGTGTGATTCCTCTGTCCCCACTCAGAACGGGGTTCACCTCCTGTTTCAACCCATGACGCTTCCATCCACAACAGAAAACCCGTCTATGACAATTAAGCCTGTGGCCAGTGACAGATTATAGGCCTCAGCACTCATAGCCTCACTACCCAGCATTAACAGTCAGCTATCATTTAAAACCATCTGTAGGGCCAACACATCACAGACATCTGTTCTACTCCTCTAATTGACCGACTGGGTTTTAAAATGGTTTCTCTATGTGCTGGTTGCCTTTCTCTAGTCTTAGATCAATAGTCAATGTCTCTGCATGTGGTTGACATTGATCCATTGATTCAGCCTAACTATCTGCATGTCTCAGTGACAGTGGCTGCATGAGAAAATGATCAGTAATCACTCCAAGGACAATTTACACCGACACAACACAGTGTGCTGGCATCTCATTGGTGGGTGTTTTGATTCTTTATGTATCAGTGGGCCTACTCCCTCCTGCCTCTGTCGCTGGAGAGTTCTGACTGACATTGAGTGTACACAGGCAGACAGCAGGGTGTGTGAGTCCCCTGTCACACTCTCTCTCCTACCCCTCTTGTCTCTCTCTGGCAGGCAGATATGTGTGCCTCCTGAGACCCCCGAGCATCACATGGGGGACTTATCTTCACAACAGATGAGAAACTCAACATAGACCCAACATCAAAGCCGGAGGGAGAGAAACTACAGATGCATGTCTGACTGACCAATAGAGCCAGTAGCAGCAGTCCAACATTTGGCTGCAGCACATCCACACCACATGCTAGCTAAACATTAGGCCTACCAGACATAACATACTGGCTTCTCAAATAGTTCCAGAGAGACGACAGCTAAAAAAAACATTATTCAACTTTCCCAAGATATCTGATTCACTGTAATAATTACAACCAACACAACGATGGAAACCTATCAACGTGCACCCAGAAATGTGGAATGATTGAATGATGCACCCAGAATCAGGGTAGATCTATCTGCTTATGGAAAGAGGTGTGTATGTTATCAGACATGTCGGACCGGGTACACAGCCAGGAACATGATCCTTTCATAGCTGCTGATTATTAATAAGGGCTTGGCTGCAGTGGCTTCACGTCAGATATCCGCTCAACCTGGCCTACGCTGGGCTGCACTGTCCATAGAGCAGGGATCATCAACTAGATTCAGCCGTGGGCCGATTATTTTGTATTTTTTTTCAATGGATGGTCGGGGGGGCGGAACATAATTACAAATAATGTGTAGACTGCAAATGAACCGCTAGATGCCCAAACAGATATAATATGACTAAAACAATCATTTCAAACCTTGCTTATATTTGGATACGATCTTGTGCATCTCTCTATTATGCGTGGGAATACTTGGGAACAGATTTCTTTTTTTTTTAATTACTTGGAGCTGATTTCCTGGTGTTTTGTACAGTTTTATGTCCAACAAAAAAACTATAAAACTTGGGGAGCCAAATAAAACCACCCGCAGGCCAAATTCGGGCCCTCGGCCCGCAAGTTGGGGAACCCTGCCATAGAGAGAGAGACTTCAGTTCAGAGAGAGAGGGAGAGAGAGACCAACTCAGAAAGACTCACTCTTACCCCTAGAGATACCTTCCTTGATATCATGAAGGGGCCACTTCACACACTAACTCTTCCGCAAGATAAATCAATTGCAGCTTGGGAAGAAACGCCAGGCAGCGCCGCTCTTGACTCTGAAGCAGTGAGTTTTCATTGAATTACGATGAACAGTGCTAGAATTTATGCACCTCTGTCATTATTCATGACAAGTCAACTGTGTAAAGCAATAGTTAAAGGCACATTTGACAAAGGGGATATGTGTCATGCCAAGAATTAGCTAGCACAGTTATCAAACTCAAGCACAGTCGTCAAACACAAGAATACGCAACACATGTCAAGCCAAACGCTAGTCTGTGAGTCCATCTATAACACATAACAGACAAAAAGACAAGCACGCGTTAAATTGCTGAAATGAGGGGCAGGACACATCAAATTGTGATGACCATGTCGACACGGTGCTGATGGACCGGGAGATAGTGACATGTCATTTCCTGTCTGTCAGCTTGTATTATGGAGTGTCCGGGGGGAAGAGGACGGACCAGGGAACAAGGGAGGAAATGAACAAAAGCAGCACAGCCTGTAGCCATTGACAACCATTAGCCACCTGCCACACATCTATACCTTCCATCTCCCTGGATGTACTGCATACTGCATATGTGCAGTATATACAGTTGAAGTCGGAAGTTTACATACACTTAGGTTGGAGTCATTAAAACTCGTTTTTCAACCACTCCACAAATTTCTTGTGGAAGGCTACCCGAAACGTTTGACCCAAGTTAAACAATGTAAAGGCAATGCTACCAAATACTAATTGAGTGTATGTAAACTTCTGACCCACTGGGAATGTGATGAAAGAAATAAAAGCTGAAATAAATCACTCTCTCTACTATTATTCTGACATTTCACATTCTTAAAATAAAGTGGTGATCCTAACTGACCTAAGACAGGGAATTTTTACTAGGATTAAATGTCAAGAATTGTGAAACTTAGTTTAAATATATTTGTCTACAATGCATGTTAACTTCCGACTTCAACTGTATAGAGGGGTAAAAGGGCATATTTCATGTGAATAGTGCCTCAGTGAAGACGGGAACCAGTCAAGCCTAATTAGATGACAGGAGTGTATGAAGCTATAGGCAGGCCCTTGCAATTTCAAGGGGGGATTAATCACATTGCCTTTCTGCTAAGCTGACCAGGGGCTTGGCCCCGTAGCTGTGAGGGCGATGGGTTTGCGGAAGGGTGCCCGCTGCCCTGGTCTTCCCCTGGCAGAGTGGAGGGATTGATGGGGACAGTCACCTGTCAGGGGGAGTCCGGGGGGAGATGAGAACGCCGCATTGGGAGGGCGGGAGGGGAACAGTGAGGTGGAAGTAGGAAAAGGGGTCACGTGGTCCAATCACAATCACCCGTCTTTACAGTTACAGTTGATGAAGTTATTAAAATGAGGTAATTCAAATGAACTGGTGAACCTTTCATATGATTAAAGACCATGAGGCCTTTAGTAAACAATGGAGGGGATTGTACGGGGAGAACAGAGCATCTGTGTACAGTCATTTCCAAGAGAGCCTTACCTTACCTATTAGGGCTAACCAATTTAACTTTGGAGCGAAAATAACACACACCACTCATGTGGACACTGTGCATTTCCCTAAAAAGTGGCCGCGAAGTGAACACAACAAAACAAATTGGTCAGATGTCTTTGTTATCGGTATCTTAATATAGCTCCACTAAACTCCATTCTCAGTGAGTAATATGAATAGTACAAAAGCCAATTAAATCAGGTTGACGTAAAAAGGGGTTTTGTCCTGATCTTTAAAAAAGCCCATGGCTGCTTCCCAATTAACACTCTATTCCGTACATTTGGCCTATAGGGCTCTGGTAAAAAGTTGTGCACTATGTAGGGAATAGGTTTCCATTTTGGATGCAGACCATGTTGTATTTGTTTCCCATTATGTCCTGCAAATGAATTATTTAAGCAATAATGCCCGAAAGGGTGTGGTATACAGCCATCATGGAGTGCCTGGATACAGCCCTTAGCTGTGGTTTATTGGCCATATACCACAAACCCCTGAGGTGCCTTATTGCTATTATAAACTGGTTACCAACGCAATTAGAGCAGTAAAAATAAATGTTTTGTCATACATGTGGTATACGGTCTGATATACCACGGCTGTAAGCCAATCAGCAATCAGGCCTCGAACCACCCAGTTTCTAATAAAGAACAAACATATATGCTAGAGAGAGGATGTTAGATAATGAGCGAGGCCTTGGGTGCATGTTGGACCTGGTTCACTTCTTTACACCCTCACCCTGTGTGTTACAGCATCTCCAACCAGACTTCTATGGTTGCCTGGCAGGATATATTACCCCCTACAGTGAAACAGCTTCCCCTTATGGTAGAACACATTAATGGGATTATGTTGCCAGCTGAGCCTGCTGGAGCCAGAAGTATAGAAGGCAGTGGTGGAATGTGGTGGAACTGCTACTGTTGACCCATATTGGAGCACCCACTGAATCACTGGACAAAGCAGTATCCATTACAACAGCACTATGAGATCAGTGACTTCTCAGCAGTAGAAATCAGGAAAATAAATCTCCTTTCACCACAATCTCCAAATAGACCTTTCTGATTCTTTACTGCCATGCTACCGTATGGGATGGTCCTACTGTACGTATGTAATTATGATCAGGCAAAACCTCCCCCAACCAGGGCCTGTATTCACAAAAAGTCTCAGAGTAGGAGTGCTGATATACAGTTGAAGTCGGAAGTTTACATACACTTAGGTTGGAGTCATTAAAACTCATTTTTCAACCACTCCACAAATTTCTTGTTAACAAACTATAGTTTTGGCAAGTCGGTTAGGACATCTACTTTGTGCATGACAAGTATTTTTCCAACAAATGTTTACAGACAGATTATTTCACTTATAATTCACTGTATCACAATTCCAGTGGGTCAGAAATGTACATACACTAAGTTGACTGTGCCTTTAAACAGCTTGGAAAATTCCAGAAAATTATGTCAAGGCTTTAGAAGCTTCTGATAGGCTAATTTACATAATTTGAGTCATTTGGAGGTGTACCTGTGGATGTATTTCAAGGCCTACCTTCAAACTCAGTGCCTCTTTGCTTGACATCATGGGAAAATCAAAAGAAATCAGCCAAGACCTCAGAAAAAGAATTGTAGACCTCCACAAGTCTGGTTCATCCTTGGGAGCAATTTCCAAACGCCTGAAGGTACCATGTTCATCTGTACAAGCAATAGTACGCAAGTATAAACATCATGGGACCACGCAGCCATCATACCGCTCAGGAAGGAGAGGCGTTCTGTCTCCTAGAGATGAATGTACTTTGGTGCGAAAAGTGCAAATCAATCCCAGAATAACAGCAAAGAACCTTGTGAAGATGCTGGAGGAAACAGGTACAAAAGTATCTATATCCACAGTAAAACGAGTCCTATATCGACATAACCTGAAAGGCCACTCAGCAAGGAAGAAGCCACGGCTCCAAATCCACCATAAAAAAGCCAGACTACGGTTTGCAACTGCACATGGGGACAAAGATCGTACTTTTTGAAGAAATGTCCTCTAGTCTGATGAAACAAAAATATAACTGTTTGGCCATAATGACCATCGTTATGTTTGGAGGAAAAAGGGGGATGCTTGCAAGCCGAAGAACACCATCCCAACCGTGAAGCACGGGGGTGGCAGCATCATGTTGTGGGGGTGCTTTGCTGCAGGAGTGACTGGTGCACTTCACAAAATAGATGGCATCATGAGGCAGGAAAGTTTGGTGGATATATTGAAGCAACATCTCAAGACCTCAGTCAGGAAGTTAAAGCATACTTCCAAAGTTGTGGCAAAATGGCTTAAGGACAAAAAGTCAAGATATTGGAGTGGCCATCACAAAGCCCTGACCTCAATCCCATAGAAAATTTGTGAGCAGAACTGAAAAAGCGTGTCAGGAGGAATGGGCCAAAATTCACCCAATTTATTGTGGGAAGCTTGTGGAAGGCTACCCAAAACGTTTGACCCAAGTTAAACAATTTAAAGGCAATGCTACCAAATACTAATTGAGTGTATGGAAACTGACCCACTGGGAATGTGATGAAAGAAACGAAAGCTGAAATAAATCATTCCCTCTCCTATTATTCTGACATTTCACATTCTTAAAATAAAGTGGTGATCCTAACTGACCTAAGACAAGGAATTTTTACTAGGATTAAATGTCAGGAATTGTGAAAACCTGAGTTGAAATGTATTTGGCTAAGGTGTATGTAAACCTCCCACTTCAACTGTAGGGTCAGTTTTTCATTTGAGATTGGAATGATTTATATGGACTGGGGGCAGTGCTTGACTTGGGCAGGAGTTCACCGGAGTACCGGCAACTGAAATGTTCTACTTCTTGAACTCCAGCACCTCTTATAGAATATTAGTTTAAAAGTATTGAGTTTCTGCACCTAAAAATAAATAGTACCAGCACCAAAAATGAGAGCAGGCACCTATTTCAGACCAAATCAGGCACCGACTGGGGGGATGTGATCCTAGTTCAGCACTTTGAGAGCTTGGGTCTATCTGTGTTTTTGTCAAAATGTAGTTATTGCCATAGCCTTGTTATGTTCAATGTTCTCTACCTATATAGTACTCTAAATACCCCAATTTATGTTGTTCAGTTCAAAAGAATACAAGATGAAGCCAATTATCTCAGAATCGTCTTTGTGCAGATAGAACCTTATAGTCTCAAGCTCTGGACTTCTTCTCTCAGACAATTTATCAATACTGACCAACGGCCCTTCACACCACAGAGACTGAACCTTTCTGGGAGCCGCCAACCTGGAGCCGCGGGGCGCAGGCCTCTGTTAGCTACCGTAGCCCCACTGACCAAAGCAACAGATACATGCAAACAGAAAAACATGCTACCAAAATAACAAGCATGCAATAATAAATGTATGCTTGTATGAATGAATGTACAAATGAATTAATTCATGTACAGTCACCTTGACATACTCAAGAAAACCGGTAACATATCAAAACCTTGTAAAATAGTATGATGGAAAGGGAAAATAGAGATGGATGCTGTTGTTATGGCGACTGGACTGTCAATCACGGATGACCTTGAGAGATTTGACGAAAATAGACACTGTTAGCATATCTACTTAGATACAGAGGGAAGATACTAGGCTTTCGTTTACAAAGCTAAAATAAGTCATGCTGATATTTACTCTAAAAACCTAACGTTCAAAGAGACTCTGAAATGAGATGTGATGCGTTTAAAGGATGGAGAGGTGTGAGAGAAAGCAGGAGGACTTCTCTGGAAAATGTCAGGAGCGCCGAGATCAAGGTAGAACACCTGAATGCCACGGAATCTACAGTGAACACACCGAGCATTAGTAATGTATTCTAACGTATTCCACGAGTGCATTTTCCTTCACACCATCTGCATATGTCTGGAAGACCAACACAAGTGTAGTACAGTATAGTGACCTCCTTTCTATATCTCCGTCCTCTGAGAATATGCAGAATCTGTCACGTATGAACATCATCTGATAGCATACTGTATCAATCATCTTTCAGGGGATATTTGCGAAAATTAACCAAAGGAGAAGCGATAACAAATCAGAAACACATTGAAATGCAAGAAGGGTTAGGTTAAGTCCATTAAGAAATGAATTTGGCACTGATAGATTAGGTGCAGTCAGAGCATTCACTGTGAGGATGCGGATGTATGACCAGCATAAAATAGGCATTACACAAGCAGAAAATAATTGCCACCGCCACAAAACTGGCGAGTAATAATAATGACAGAGACAACGGGTTCAGTAAGCAAACGCCTTATAGGCCAGGACAGGAATACTGATAGGATTTAACTCTGCCATTGATACAGACGCAGTCCTTCACTGACTTCCCCTGGGCTCAATCATAGCCTACTGAGCAGACAAAATTACAAAATGAAATGACGTCATTACAACCATATTACAACCAACCATATTACAACCATACTGCTGGTTATAGCCCAAAGAGCAGAGGGACCGACACTTGTTAGACACTTGTTAGCTCCAGCCTGCTCCACCCGTAAGAAGACTTGCCAGGCACGTTCTCAGACAAAAACACACAGCGGACCGTGAGACGTGTTAAGTGGACCAGCGGCGCTCCCGGCTCATCCTGGCCAGGATTCCATGCGGAGCGGAGGGCCCAGCTGATGGAAAATCAAATAAAGGAATGAGATGTTTTAATTACTGTCATGCTTTAAAGACTTATAGGAAGAAAACATGACAACAAGCCCGCCTGTCGTCACGCCTGACATGCTTAATGAAGGGCGTCGTCGTCATGGTGATTCCACTCCCCAGGGGACTGGGACTTCACCATTCTGGACCTGTGTGGATGCATGGGCGGGGTTAAGAGGAAGGAATCAGGGTTTCGAGGAATGTGATTTGCCCACTGATTCATCAGAGGCAGGACCCTGGGCTGGCTACTCATGAATATTAACAATCTTTCTAAATGATGCTAATGTGGAGCCTACAGAGAATGTAAACATCAATGTACATCGATGTACAAATCATCAATATGTTTGGCTGCTAGGAGCAGAGTCAGCTGCTTTGTTAACGCCTCTGCTATGATGCTTTCCTGGAATTCTTCCTTTAATGAAGCCATATTGAACAGACTTAGCATTCACTCAGTGTAATTATTGACAGTCAAAGCCATCAAAAGTCCTTTCTCGCAATGAGCAGTAATTCAAAAGGCACTCGCACATCTGAGCTATCTTTGTTGCAGGTGCATGGTAACAGTTGAATAGGATGAGAAAAAAGAAAAACCGCCACAGAAGGCCTCGACGCCGATACGGAAAGCTTATTAAAGAGCAGTGATACTATCAAGAGCAGTGTGCAGGTTTCTTCTTCTTTTTTCTCACAATGAACAGGGAAAATGACTGCATTGCAGTCTGTGGAAATACATTCTATTACAGTGTAAAGTAACTACAGTTGGTATGGGGGATGGGGCTGGTGTAATGCAACAGATGGATACATCGAAGAGAGAGAGAGAGAGATTGTGTGTGAAGAGGCTTTGGAGCAGGCTGGATTTAGATCCACTCTCCTTGTAGGGAGGTGAAGAGAACAAATGTACTTTACCTCTCCATCCATCCATCCCTCCATCCTCCCACCATGTCCCAACACGCCTCTATCCCTCCTACAGCTTTTTTAGTGTACACTCAGATAACCACCCACACACTGTACTGACCCACTGGCTAGACACACACCCTTCATCCTAAGAGGATGTTTATCTGATGACATCAGAGCAGTGGGAGCTGCCTCTGGTGCATTGACTCAAGCAGATTCATGGTCTGGGAAGCTTGGGATAGATCAGAACTGTTAGCGGGGCAGCACTGGGTAGCATGGGGCCTTAGGCAGATCACAGGCCCGCTGTCTGGCCCAGGGTGATGCAACAGCTGGCTCTGTTAGATGTGGGACATGGATGTCCCTGGCTGGAGACAGCACACCCACAACCACACACACATGCATACACACACACTCACTCACAAACACACAGATACACCGGCAAAGAGGCTGATGTCAAAGGAATATAATAAAAGCTGTGTTATTCCTCAGACTGGGAGCTGAGTCCTCCCACAAACACACACACACACACACACACTACTGCAGCGGTCTTCTGAGTACTGGTGCTATATAGCTGTTGATGTATGACTGGAATTAGTGGGATGACTGGTGGGTTCAAAACAATGTAACTTCTCATTTTCATGGGAGTTCCTGTGTACATACACACATTAATAATACATAAAGCTCCAACAGACACTGATATGTCTGAGTGTCTGGGTCAGGTGGCCAATTAGTCTGCCCTAGCATGCTGAACACGCTACATTGGGAGAGAAATATCTCTTACACAGGCAAATATCTTGATACCTACACTCTAATAGTGTGTTGTGTAAATACCTCTATTTCAGACCATGCGTGTATTGCTCATACACACAAAGACACTTCATTTATCACGTGTAGTACAGCTGTGCTCCAACACAGCATCGGGTTATCAAAGAAAATATCAAGAGAACATTATGTGAGGGAATCATTTAGTAAGGGAGAGTCAACACATTCTACAGCAGGCGGCCATTTTCTTTTCCCTACAAGTCCAAAACTGCATGTACCCGTTTCTTAAAGCCTTTTGATATAGTCAATATTAGATAAAGGCTCAAGCTATTGGGTTTGACATAGAACAGGCTCTAGAAGTCTACTTGGAACATTGTGAAAATACACTAATGGACGCTATTAATCTCTAGGCCAACAAATGTCAACATTCTCAATATTTAACCTTGAAATCACACAGATAAAACAGATTTGTACCATTCCAATAAGAAATCTAAAATTGCTAAGATGAAGTAATGCTACGACATGGAAGAAGCATTCCAATGTTGACACAATGATTGAGTTAAATAATGTATTGATCGGTAAATCAATACATAGTAAAGCTATTCAGAAGGTAGAGAAAGTGGTTCATGCTAAATTATACATCGATTTCCATTGGCGTCTTCAGCGGTCATCAAGTACATGGCAAGAACAGTTCAAAAGGGTTGAGGAGCAAATCGCACGTACCAAATGTATGATACCATGTCGAAATGCCCGCCCCATCTCCAGGAAAGAAGCATTCTTTAAGATGGTAAATTGTCAACAGCTAAATAATTAAAGATAACAAGAACAGAATGCTTTGATCGAGAATGTCAGTGGAACAGAAAGACACGCGCTGCCTGACAATCATGGTACGTTTATTGGACCAAAAAAAAATACACAGACTGTTCTCTGAAATGGACTTGCCTACAGTACACAAGGATTTAATCCGAATAAATGTAATTGTCCTTGTCAGACAATGACAGAAATCACTAACAAATAACTGTGACAATTTGAAACAGCAGCTGTCTCTATGCTGTTCTTCATCCAACATTGTTAAAGGTTTTAAATATGCAGAAATGCAGAGCACACATATCTCCTGAAGAAATTCGAGCACATTACTGTGTGTCTGAAAGCACAAGCGCTCCTCTACAGAGTAGCAGCCTATAAAGCTGCGGGGCATAATTTCAAAGCACAAATAACTAGAGCACAATTTTACACAGAGCCATCCTTCATTTTCTTTCCACACGGTCCTTACTCCTTATTTAATTCCAATGCAAAGTTGATCCGCCACCGCTAGCGACCGTTAGCATCGGAGCGCTAGTCTCCCTATTCCTAGTGCTGGCAGGCCCTCCTGGCATTGTGAATAATGAGCAGACAAATCCCGCTTGTAATAATTTGTGGCCGCAGGATTTGATAAATTGTTTATCTGCGTGTGTTTACTTTGGCGCCAGGGGAAATCTGTGGGATGTTGTAGCTACACAGTGCAGAACATGTCCATGCCGGTGGCATGACTCGACGACATTTCCCAAGATTAATCCCAGGCTGGGGATTGAAATCTCTTTGCTGTATCTGCCTGCCCTGAGAGAAACAACAAACCTCAACGTTGGCCCAACATATGGTCTTAGACATGATAGAGGGAGACAGTGCTGTTGGGTTAACTGACGTATCAGAGCGACTTCGAGTTTTACTAGGTGTCTGAGAACACCATGCAAACAACCAACTCTCAGCAGACAGAGACTATCCACTGTGTCTACATTTAACACATATTTAGCATCTAACGGTAAATTAGTTTAAATACTCACAGTGCACACCATAGAAATAGTCCTTAGCATATGAAATTGGTAACAGTATGGATGTACGGAGAGCCATATAATCCTATAGAACAGTGTATATCCCTCTGCAGAATGCTAACTCAACAAGATAGGAACACATCTGCCTTTTGTCTACACACAGATTCTCAGCCCACGTTTCCTGTACTGATTACGGCTCTCTCATCAGAGAAACGCACCGGCCGCCACCAAGTTTAGACGCCTGTGGTGTTAGTCGTGCTGTAGGTAGAAGTCTCACTGTGGCAGGTAGTGCTTTGTGGTATCTCTGTCTCGCTGCTCTCCACTGTGGGAGTATGAAGGATGTGTGTGTGTGTGTGTGTGCATGTCTGCAAGTATTTATGTCACGTTACCACAGGTTGGAGAAAGAGCCAGTCCTGCTTTGTGTCAGCATCAAGCCTCCTACTGGGAGAAAAGACCACATTTCACACATCTGATCCTATGACTCAGGTTTTCTAAGGCAAGCAGTGCATGGGGATGTTTGATCTATACCTGCAGTGTTTGACTTGAATATTTCACACTGGCAGACATTCAGACATTCAGACATTCAGACATCATCCAGACATTCACAGAGCTGCAGTTAATGCCCTCTGGTAGGCCAATAGCAAAACAACGTCACATCGCATACATTAAAGGTGCTCGGCTTGAATACAATAGGAGTGTACTGAAGCCTACTTGAACACGCCCCAGCACTTCACCTTTAAGAGTGTTTAGGCTATTTCCTAAGCACTTCTGCCAGCCCCTTTCTCTCACACACAGCCCTGGGGACTTCAGGGAGTGGAGCTACGGTATATGTTATCCTTCTCCAACTACAATGGAGGCTTTTTACAGAGTGGAGAGTTACACTTCTGTCTCCCCTCAGCCTCTCCTGTGGGGCTACGGCAGGTCATCATCCTCTCTGTTCTTTACAGGCCTGGCAGACAGAGATAATGGCTGTGGCAGTGTCTGAAATGGTTTCCTATTCCCTACATTGTCCATGTAAGTAGAGCACTGCACTATATAGGGAATATTGTGTCATTTTGGACACACTCTATCTATGTTCTCTGACCAGCTACCTCTATGGGCACTGACTAGATTGTCAGGACGATGCACTGTCTCTCTCTCCACCAATGAGCACACAGAGAGACTGGAGGAGGGGGTGTTAGAGCCTGCTAGTTAGGGGTGGGCTACACCCACTGGGAGGATGCCAGTCTGTCGTTACTGTACCTGTAAAGGCTGGCTGGAAGTGGGCAGCAGACAAAGGAAAAATGGAGTTCCACTCCCCACCAACAGTTAGCATGATATAAACCAGGCAAATGTATGGAAATGTGCACCGTTTTCTGCAACTATCTCCTTAGATAGACCAAGCTGAGGTGATTGACTACAACAGGTATTTATCATGCTAAAACCATCCCAGCAAGCTTAAACAATTGACGTGTCA
The DNA here is from genome assembly GCF_901001165.1 of Salmo trutta. Classification (NCBI taxonomy): domain Eukaryota; kingdom Metazoa; phylum Chordata; class Actinopteri; order Salmoniformes; family Salmonidae; genus Salmo; species Salmo trutta. Next base: position 42,076,177 of record NC_042964.1, read on the forward strand.
GGTTGATGGGCACCCCCGAGAGCGCTGGAGACCCGACACATTGCTTTCGCTGCTCCTCCATATTAATTGAATCCATCGAGAAAATACAACTTTTACTGAGTGGAAAGAGAAAAGAATGATATGTGAATTTAATCCAATCTCTCTTTATCGCTCTCCTTCTCTCGCTCTGCGTTAATTGCTTTGCCCCTGGTAAGCGGACCATAGCCCTCCCCTGTGCCCTGTCAGATAGACCCTGGCAGCGCCAGAGCCAGCTGTGGCAGCATCATACCCATCATTAAAACCATCCAGGATTCTACTTAAAGATCACCTGGAGGGCGTGCGGCTTACATTATCCCAGGAAAACGGGTAAAATGTTCTCCGTACTATCCCACTGTTTTTGGGCCAAAATGCCAAAGCACGAAACCATGGGGCTGAGGTTTAGCAGGACAAATCTGAGGCCATATTCCTGTTGAATCCAATTGAACAAAGCAATTGACTTAACCAAACAGATTGTGGATGGATATCTTGAGGAATAAGCGGTATGAATGTGTTGCCTCTGGGTGCTACTATATGCAGAGCTATTGTAGTCACAGCAGGAGCTGTATGAGGAAATGTACACTGGACTAGAGGAACAGAACCGCTCCCGTTTAGCCCATCTGCTCTGGTGAGACTTGTATTGATTTCCGGGGTGTCAATCTCCTGAATGTCAGGGAATCCAGAGGCAAGGCATCAACACAAACTGTAGTGTCAAAGGCACAGACAGCACCGCCAGCAACAAAAACACTACTATCACACAGTAGCTGTCTGGGTTTTACTACTGTATGCATTTAGCAATTGTTAGAATTGTATTTCATCTATTTGCAGGATTTATCAAGCCTGTGTTTGGGTAAAGAGGAACAACAAAGTGTTGTCAACGATGGGTTTACTGGGCGTGTGAGTTAGCCTCTAGTCAAAGAAATTAGGTTTTGCCGATTGTGTCGTAAATAATATATGTGGTCCCTAGCACCTCGTATACTTGACAAGCTCTTTGTCTTACACACCAGACGGAGTGTGCTTTACAACCTCTCTCTGCACTGTTGTGTACTTTGTGGGTGTCTGTAGAAATCCAATGACAGGGAACCAGACTGTAACAGCCTGCTCTGTAATACATTGTCATGTAATGTAATGTCTATGCATATTGCATGATATCCACTCCAGCTTTCTACTGCTAATAACCAGGGGGCGTGAATACTGATTAACCCTTTGTTAAACCTCAGAGGACATCAATAACCCTGCATTGACTTGCTGTCCCCTGTGGTGAGGCACTGATCCCAGATCAGTGTTAACACACACAACCAACCACTGCTCTACTGACCCCCAGGCAACTGAGCAGGGTCTTAACATACACTTAGTACTTAAACTATAGCCAACAGTAGGGCTCAAATCAGATCAACTACCAGCTACACCAGAGCCTAAAGCACCAAACAATTACAGAAAATAATACGACAAAAAAACATCTTTGAGAGGGGCCTTGTTTGACCTGATGAAAACTTTTACAACCCTACTAGGTGACTAGACAGCTATGTGTCTCTGGGATCCATATTTCACTGCTGTGTTCCCGGGCAGTGGTAGTTTAATAGGCGCATTAAGAGGATTGATGTGGCGTCTGATGTCTTCACGGCCCTGCTCCTCCCTGATGGGCAGGCAGGCAGACAGACAGACAGACAGACAGACAGACAGACAGACAGACAGACAGACAGACAGACAGACAGACAGACAGACAGACAGACAGACAGACAGACAGTAAACACTGTCTTAATTGAACACGGCATGAGATTTTACTACCACTGCATTATTCACAAAAGCCACAAATATCTGCAACAACCATGGGAATGAGCGTAGTCTGCAGGGGGGGGACAGGGGAACAGTGCACCACAGACGGAGATAAAAACACAACAGTGAAATGGCTTTGTAACAGCACACGAGAGGAGGTGGTGTTGGCAGTGGTGGAGGGGGGATAGAGCTAAGTGAGTGAGTATGCATGCAGACCAGACCACAGGCTGATGAAACAGAATAAATGGTTTCTAATATATCTGTGTTTTGCCCTTGCATTGAGGCTGCTGAGCCCTGTAAAGTGGTGGTGTGGGAAGATGGATTTGATGGTGTGTGTGGAGAGAGACCATGAGAAAGACACAAAGAGAGAGCGAGAGAGAGGGGGAGAGAAAGAGAGAGCAGGAAACCCCCAGTGTTCAGTGTGTGTGTGTGTGTGTGTGTGTGTGTGTGTGTGTGTGTGTGCATGAGGGATCTCTTCTCATTCCTCCCATAAGGAGTGCAAACCATGAAATGAAAAGCTTGTGGAGTGTTTTATGAGACGTGAGTTCCTGTTTCAGCACGGTGGACAGCGACATAGCATTCTCTAACAGGGAGGGAGGGGGAGGGAGAGGGAGAAGGAGAGAGGCGGCTTTTATGTTCCTCCGAAGCAATATCATCCTTTCGGAGAAAAGGAGTCAACCCAGCCCCGACTGAGTGTGCCAGAGACAGGTTCAACTACTGTAGGAGGGAGGTGGGAGGAGCTGGAGAGGAACTGACACCCACGGAATACCAAGTCTGTCCTCCTAGTCTCCTGATCTACATCATACCCTGCTGCTCGCCGCAGCCGACCGCCACTTCCCCCCGCCAGAGGAACTGACACCCACGGAATACCAAGTCTGTCCTCCTAGTCTCCTGATCTACATCATACCCTGCTGCTCGGGCGCAGCCGATTGCCACTTCCCCCCCCCCCCAGAAATGTGCTGACGGAAGAGTCCTGGCGTGGCTCTGTGTGAACAGAGAGATAAAACTCCCACTGGGCCAGAGATACAGGGCAGGGCGGCACAGTAACATCACAGTGAGGTCCACTGAACTAGAGATGCAGAGAGACAGACATACAACACTCTACTCACTCCATCTTATACACTATAGACTTGCCACTGTCTTCTTTGCTGTTTCAATGATTTACGATGTGATTGGCCACAAGGTGACTGTTCACGGTGCATTTATCTCAAAAGGCAGCACTGTAATTGCTGATGATGAACAAGAACACTAGATGAGCCTGTGTCTCATGTGGTCAGACCACATACACACTGACTACAAACAAATCCCATCACATAGACTGACCTGGTGAATCCAGGTGAAAGCTACGGTCCCTTATTGATGTCACTTGTTAAATCCACTTCAATCAGTGTAGATGAAGGGGAGGAGACAGGTTAAAGAAGGATTTTTAAGCCTTGAGACAATTGAGACACGGATTGTGTATGTATGCCATTCAGAGTGTGAATGGGCAAGACAAAATATTTAAGTGCCTTTGAATGGGGTATGGTAGTAGGTGCCAGCTGCACCGGTTTGTGTCAAGATCTGCAATGCTGCTGGGTTTTTCACGCTCAACAGTTTCTCGTGTGTATCAGGAGTGGTCCACCACCCAAAGGACATCCAGCCAACTTGACACAACTGTGGGAAGCATTGGAGTCAACATGGGCCAGCATCCCTGTTGAACGCTTCGACACCTTGTAGAGTCCATGCCCCAAAGAATTGAGGCTGTTCTGAGGGCAAAAGGGGTGTTCTTAATGTTTTGTACACAGTTATAGACTGTGTACAGTTATAGACACAGATATACGCACATGCACACACACGCACCGCCTCTCTCAGAAGGCATGAATAAACCACATGGCCAATATCCGGCTGCGTTTTAATAATGAGTTATTTTCTAACCTTGTCCATTGATTAATGGATTCCAAGAGGGCTTTAAAAGGTTGTTGCAGGATTTCTAGGAGTTTGATCGTTCTCTCAAGGCCATCCAATGTCCACAATGACCTCGTCAACGCTAGTATCCTCATACAATTAGTGTTACTTTACTCCTGGAGGAAAACAACGTAACAAAGTAACACACATACTGTAGAAACAGTTCCATATGATTATCCTTACATGACTATTGGATAATCTAGGGTTATTCTAGTTGGATATACAATAGCACTGACGCCATATTGTACAGTAGGAAATAAGGAATAAGATGCTCTGACATCTGAACATGCATTAAAACATCTGACTCGATGCTGTCACGTCCTGACCCTAGTAAGAGGTTATTTTCTATGGTAGAGTCGGTCAGGGGGTGTTTTGTTCTATGTTTTCTATATCTATCTATGTTTACTTCTAGTTTTCTATTTCTATGTCGTTTTTTGGGGGTTGATCTCCAATTGGAGGCAGCTGGTCCTTGTTGTCTCTAATTGGAGATCATATTTAAGTAGGGGATTTTCTTCCTGGGTTTTGTGGGTTAATATATTTTGAGTAGTGTTTGTTTCTTTCTGCGTCATGGTTTGTTGTTTTTGTCAATTCAGTTATTTATGTTTTGCAAAGTTTCACGGATTTCATAAAATGTGGAACTACAACCACGCTGCACTTTGGTCCGCTCCTTTCGACAGCCGTGACAGATGCATCACTTTAGCCCTACCTGCAAGTACAAATGACCTCGACTAACCTGGACCCCCGCACATCGACTCGGTACCGGTAGCTCCTGTATATAGCTTCGTTATTGTTATTTTATTGTTGGTTAAGGGCTTGTAAGTAAACATTTCACGGTAAAGTCTACACCTATTGTATTCGGCACATGTGACAAATACCATTTTATTTGATTTTGATTTGACCCATGATGCAACGTGCGCACTGCCTGCCCCATATTTCTCCGTAGATCAGCTCACGCAATCAAGCACGTTTGATAGGACGTCAACTTGCTAGGCCTCCTGCTCCCTGGGAACTAGCATCACGGAGAGGTAGGATATGCATGACAGACAACCCACAACCAAGCACACTGCACGGGTGTCTCAGTGTAGCGTGAGCAGTCTACAACAACCACACTCTTCCTGTACAGTAAGAACCAGGAGGAGGAGTGAGACAGATCTATATTCTAGTGAGTGAGTGAGAGAGAGCACCCATCATCTACACAAATTAACGAACCACACAGGCATGCACACAGGACAGCCTTCTTGCTTTAGAAAGCTCCCTCATCCTTTTAATCGGTGTGGAATCCATCAAAGTGGGTCAAACTCAATTCCCATCTGCCCTGCCGACATTTTAAAGCACCGGGGCTGATTAAAAAAAGAACTGGGGAAAATAGGCCAAACGTTTCTGATACACACTGTATAAAGGAAACCAGGGGGAATGGAGAAGTACTCACATTTCATGAGGTGATGACTGGGGGGAATGGAGAAGTACTCACATTTCATGAGGTGGTGACGGGGTGAATGGAGAAGTACTCACATTTCATGAGGTGGTGACGGGGTGAATGGAGAAGTACTCACATTTCATGAGGTGGTGACGGGGGTGAATGGGGAAGTACTCACATATCATGAGGTGGTGACGGGGTGAATGGAGAAGTACTCACATTTCATGAGGTGGTGACGGGGGTGAATGGGGAAGTACTCACATATCATGAGGTGGTGACGGGGTGAATGGGGAAGTACTCACATATCATGAGGTGGTGACGGGGGAATGGAGAAGTACTCACATATCATGAGGTGGTGACTGGGGGGAATGGAGAAGTACTCACATATCATGAGGTGGTGACTGGGGGGAATGGAGAAGTACTCACATATCATGAGGTGGTGACTGGGGGGAATGGAGAAGTACTCACATTTCATGAGGTGGTGACGGGGTGAATGGAGAAGTACTCACATTTCATGAGGTGGTGACGGGGTGAATGGGGAAGTACTCACATATCATGAGGTGGTGACGGGGTGAATGGGGAAGTACTCACATATCATGAGGTGGTGACGGGGGAATAGAGAAGTACTCACATATCATGAGGTGGTGACGGGGTGAATGGAGAAGTACTCACATTTCATGAGGTGGTGACAGGGGGAATGGGGAGGTGTGGGCAGGCATTTGTAAGCAATTATGATATGGCCGCAATAACCAAAAGGTCAAGCACCTCATCTCCAATCGCTGGGCCTCGTTTCAATTTGCCCTGTTCAAGCTCATTTACATATAGGCACCTATTGTTATTCCCTCTTGAGGGAGGGAGGGAAGGAGGGAAGGAGGGAAGGAGGGAAGGAGGGAAGGAGGGAGAAGTATAAAAATGGCAGTGACTGAAGTAGCTGGAGGGATAAACATGTCCATGTACATTCATAGCTGTGTGTCCACTGTGTGTGTGTGTGTGTCCAATGTGTGTGTCCACTGTGTGTGTGTGTCCACTGTGTGTGTGTGTCCACTGTGTGTGTGTGTATCCACTGTGTGTGTGTGTGTGTGTGTGTGTGTCCACTGTGTGTTTGTGTCAACTGTGTGTTTGTGTCAACTGTGTGTGTCTGTTGGTCCATTGTGTGTGTGTGTGTGTCCACTGTGTGTGTGTGTGTGTGTGTGTGTGTCTACTGTGCGTGTGTGTGTCTACTGTGCGTGTGTGTGTCTACTGTGCGTGTGTGTGTCTGTTCCAGGTGACCAGAGACAACACTACTAACCCAGAGGAGTGACACAGTTCACACACCTTCGAGGGCAAGGACCTGTCACAACACACCCCACGTGATCATCACTCACACTTCTGTTCAGGGGCAAATGCTGCTCCTGTGTCATAGGGTTCACTATTGATATCAGCTACATATCAGCTTTAATACTGTTGTATTAATACACACAGGGCTTGACCCTACTCCTCCTCAGTCACATGGCCATTCCAATAGGGATTTCTGGCATTCCAAATAACCATACACTCTTAGAAAATAAGGTGCTATCTAGAACCTTAAAGGGTTCTTCGGCTGTCCCCATAGGATAACCCTTTGAATAACTTTTTGGGGTTGCAGGTAGAACCCATTCTACAGAGGGTTCAACATGGAACCCAAAAGAGTTATCCTATGGGGACAGTCGAATAACCCCTTTGGAACCCTTTTTTCTAAGAGTGTAGATTCAGTCAAACAGGAAGTGAACCCAATACATATAGAATAATCCATCCAGACACAACTAGCTGTGTCACTGTGCTTTATAGTGCAGACTAGAGGAAGAGGTCTTTGAGGAGAGGCGTTCAGCCTAAATCAAAAGGAATGAGTCATGTTCTGCTCAGGTCTAATCTTTGTTGTGATTGAGACGTTTCAAAGTACTTCCTCATCCTGTGGGGAAAGGAAAGTGGAAGGAGAGGACACGGTTTCCTGTGTTGCCGTGGGGAAATGGAGGTGTCCCTCATTTCTCATTCACACAGAGGGGCTTTTCTCTTTTCTGATAAAGAGGAGGTGACAGTGATGAGTCAATGTGGCACTTAGCCATTTTCAGAATTCAGATGCAGAACCTCCCATGCCTGGCAGCCTGACACACTTCTATTTACAACGGAGTCATTCAGTCTGAAAAGTTACATTTGCATTTCAGTCTCAATCTCACAGCCATAACTTTAGGTAAATGTTAGGATACATTTTTGTCCATAGAGATAACGCCCATTATCTAATTTACTTCGGTAATTAGGGGATAAGTTATTTGACAATTCTGGGGAGGGATGAATCAAAAGCATTCTCTCCACATTCCATCATATGTTTGTCATTTAAACAGCATCACTTCCAAACCAGTCAGGATACATTTGTCCAGGGCTATATTTTCAGTCTGCTTATATTTCTATCTGTGTGTCAAATCGTCTGGTTTATGGTGTGTGTATGAATGTTATGAATAAGTGTGTATGTGGTGCATAATGCCAATCCAGCACTCTGCCAGAGACCATAGAAAGTTCACCCGGGCTCTAATTGTTCCTGAGTGGATGTGCGCGCCAAGTGAAAGTTGCACTTTTAATGAGAAGTTGCGACTGCATCGTCCATCTTGCCTGTCAGGCCCTTGTGCCTAGTGCATCTGGCCCTCCGCCTTGCGACTACGAGCCAAGTGGGCCTCATTCTTAATTGCTTTGATCAAGTGCTCACTGAAGACCAGGTATAGAGGAGGGATAGAGGAGGGATGGATCAGGGATGGATCAGGGATAGAGGAGGGATAGAGGAGGGATGGATCAGGGATGGATCAGGGATAGAGGAGGGATGGATCAGTGATGGAGGAGGGATGGATCAGGGATAGAGGAGGGATGGATCAGGGATAGAGGAGGGATGGATCAGAGATTGAGGAGGGATGGATCAGGGATAGAGGAGGGATGGATCAGAGATTGAGGAGGGATGGATCAGGGATAGAGGAGGGATGGATCAGGGATAGAGGAGGGATGGATCAGAGATTGAGGAGGGATGGATCAGGGATTGAGGAGGGATGGATCAGAGATTGAGGAGGGATGGATCAGAGATTGAGGAGGGATGGATCAGGGATAGAGGAGGGATGGATTAGAGATTGAGGAGGGCTGGATCAGGGATAGAGGAGGGATGGATCAGAGATTGAGGAGGGATGGATCAGAGATTGAGGAGGGATGGATCAGGGATAGAGGAGGGATGGATCAGGGATAGAGGAGGGATGGATCAGGGATAGAGGAGGGATGGATCAGGGATAGAGGAGGGATGGATCAGAGATTGAGGAGGGATGGATCAGAGATTGAGGAGGGATGGATCAGGGATAGAGGAGGGATGGATCAGGGATAGAGGAGGGATGGATCAGGGATAGAGGAGGGATGGATCAGGGATAGAGGACGGATGGATCAGTGATGGAGTAGGGATGGATCAGGGATAGAGGAGGGATGGATCAGGGATGGATCAGGGATAGAGGAGGGATGGATCAGAGATTGAGGAGGGATGGATCAGAGATTGAGGAGGGATGGATCAGGGATAGAGGAGAGATGGATCAGGGATAGAGGAGGGATGGATCAGGGATAGAGGAGGGATGGATCAGGGATAGAGGAGGGATGGATCAGGGATGGAGTAGGGATGGATCAGGGATAGAGGAGGGATGGATCAGGGATGGATCAGGGATAGAGGAGGGATGGATCAGAGATTGAGGAGGGATGGATCAGAGATTGAGGAGGGATGGATCAGGGATAGAGGAGGGATGGATCAGGGATAGAGGAGGGATGGATCAGGGATAGAGGAGGGATGGATCAGGGATAGAGGAGGGATGGATCAGGGATAGAGGAGGGATGGATCAGGGATGGATCAGAGATTGAGGAGGGATGGATCAGGGATGGATCAGAGATTGAGGAGGGATGGATCAGGGATAGAGGAGGGATGGATCAGGGATAGAGGAGGGATGGATCAGGGATAGAGGAGGGATGGATCAGGGATAGAGGAGGGATGGTTTAGGGAGGGAGCAGGGGTAGAGGAGGCATTGGGCCAGATTACAAAGAGAACACTGAGGACAGCTGCTTAAAGAGAGAGACCCTGGTGGCCGCAGAGCGCCAATGACAGATCCACAGCCAAAACACCCAGGGACCGGCTGCCAACAACACTTCAAGAGTCGATTCAGATTCACCACAGATAGGGCTTTGAGGGGAGAAAACCGGGCTTTGGTTTGAGGGACAGCCTGGAATCCAAACTAAATTAAACAGTGATATTTGGTTTGGATTCCAGTCTATATGAGGCAGCGACATGGGGCCAAGTCATCCTCTCACTCTCCACTTAAATCGAGGGCTGGGGGATGCTGTCAGTGTCGATGGCTGTCAGGGCAGCAGAGGAGATGGCCGTTGGACAAACATTATGCCCGAGCTCTGCTAATTTTAAATGGGTAGCAGGCGTTACCTAATTGTCGTTATTATAATTCTGTTAATTAGGGTGATCTGTGCTCGCTGCCTACGCTACTCATTTCAGATTGAACATTGGTTGGGTAACACAAGAAAGCACAGCGGTGCGGCGAGACCTTCGGGGCAGCCGAGGTTGGCACAATAGAGCCAATCACATGCCACCGCAATTTGTAAGAGGAAGGACAACTACAGCTCAGATAATGAAATAGCCTATGGCTAAGACAAATGCACTTAAATATGTTGTCTTGTCCATTCACCCTCTGAATGGCACACATACACAATCCATGTCTCAATTGTCTCAAGGCTTAACAATCCTTCTGTAATGACCTGTCTCCTCCCCTTCATCTACACTGATTAAAGTGGATTTAACAAGTGACATCAATAAGGGATCATAACTTTCACCTGGATTCACCTGGTCAGTCTGTGTCATGGAAAGAGCAGGTGTTCTTAATGTTTTGTACACTCAGTGTAGCTCATGTTTTATAATAGTTATAGCTGAAAACACCATGTATAACGATCTATCCAGATGTAATGTATATATAATCAAAATATCGAATTACTTTATTGTTGCTGTGTAATATCTCATTTCAATTACCTTGCCGTCCACCAAGAATATTACCCTCGTAAATATAATCCCGTTAGACAAATTCAAGAATGCCATCTGTGGAGAATGATATCTAGTTTGACATTCAGTGCCTGGAACTTGCGCTGCATTTCTACATACTTCAAAACAAGGTTGAACTCAGCAATACAAACTCACTTACACTCAAGTAACTCACATATACAGGAGAACATATTTCATGCAACAAGGCCTACTGTAGTCTCTCTGACGACAGTTGAATGTTGAATATTCTAGTGACGTATGGATCAGTGGTGCAGCTGGGCACTACCTCACTACAGCACTTACCTCATGACCCTGTCTGAATACTAGATCAAAGTCCTCCCTATTGGCCTGCTTGAACTCACTACCTCTCTCTCTCTCTCTGTCTCTCTCTCTGTCTCTCTGTGACTTTCTCTCTCTCTCTCTGTCTCGGTCTCTCCCCCTCTCTGTCTGTATTAGCTACCAATCAAAGGTCGTTATGAATCTGCTTAGAAAGCCACTCTCCTGGGACTCCTCATTTTGCACGTCTCATGTCTGTGTGTGTGTGTACGTGTGCATGCGCATAGAGTGCCCTTAACATCAAAGAGGCCCTTGACTAACAGTCTCCCTCTGAACCCCCTGACAGGGTCTGGCCAGTGTCTATAATCCCATTGGAGCACCTTCATCCCTGGGACGGACTCCAACACTGCCGGTGGGTTAACAGTAACACACACACCAGCCTAATGACATCCTCTTAGTCCGTGGCTGCAGCTGCAACCAGACAGACTCTTAGCAGCACATCACATGGGTCAAGAAAAAGGTACCATAAACCAATCACTGCTCCTAAGGTTATGAAAGAGAGGGGATAGTTATTTTATTCATTGATTCATTTACTCAGTAGTCTGGAGAAGGAGCCTGATTCAAAACCAGAGATATGAGGAAGGCAGAGTAAGGCAGGAGCACTTTTTTGCCCTTAATAGGTCAGGGGTCAGCCTTTATATGATTGTAAATGTCATTAGACAATTATGAGATATAGGTAGAGTTAAAAAGGTTGGATGAGAGATGTTCAGGAGAGTCTTTGCTTGCGTTCCAAATGGGACCCTATGGGCCCTGGTCAAATGTAGTGCACTATTGTCACGTCCTGGCCAGTATAAGGTTAATTGTTTTTGTAGTTTGGTCAGGGCGTGGCAGAGGGTATTCGTTTTATGTGGTTCGGGGTGGTGTGTTTTGGTGAAGGGTCATTTGGTTTAAGTATTCCGGGGTTTTTGGGCACTGTTTGGTTTTCAGTTATTCTATGTCTAGTCTAGTATGTCTGTTTCTATGTCTGGTTAATTGGGGTTGGGACTCTCAGTTGAAGGCAGGTGTTGTCTATCTGCCTTTGATTGAGAGTCCCATATATGAGGGTGTTTTTGTGTTTGTGATTTGTGGGTGATTGTGCTGTGTTGAGCCTAGGCTTTGCCAGACTGTTTTGTTGTTCGTTCGTTTTCGTGTTTTGTTGTTTTGGAGTGTTCTTTTGATTTAATAAATGTTCAAAATGAGCATACACGTACCTGCTGCGTATTGGTCCTCCTTCACCGACGACAACCGTGACAACTATATAGGTGATAAGGTGCCAATTGTGATGCATACTTACAGTGTACACACAGCATGCTGAGTATGTGGAGCTCCAGATCTGCTTGGCTCTGCCAACTCTAATATTGACTCGTGGTGAATGTGTGCCGGGTCTTGTGGGGAATATTAAAGGAATTGAATAACTACATCATCTTGATAGCACCACCGAGAACCATCTACTTTGCAATTTAATTCAACTTGCCCAGACAGCATATAATTGCAAATACAGGCCAGGTTGAGAAGGTGAATGAAATCAGGAGCTAGTAAACAACAAGTGTTGGGGTTATTTGAGCCAGCGAGTATTTGCTACGGCAGTTTAGATTATTTTTGGCATGGCTGTTTTGTGTGACTAGAACCTGTGAAATTGGATTTTATTACTTTGAATCTTTTTGATATGTGAGGGAGTCGTTCAATCACGGGCCAAGAGTGTATTAAGCTGTCATCAAGGCAAAGGGTGGCTACTTTGAAGAATCTAAAATCTATTTTGATTTGTTTAACACTTTTTTGGTTACTGCATGATTCCATGTGTGTTATTTCATAGTTTTGATGTCTTCACTATTATTCTACAATGTACAAAATAGTAAAAATAAAGAAAAACCCTGGAATGAGTAGGTGTGTCCAAACCGTTGACTGGTACTGTATATGATGACCTAGACAAATACTGTTAAAGAAAGATATTTTAGATCATGAGGCAATAGCAACTAGAGGGTTAGAGGGCATGGGCCCAGGATATTGGATGTAACCAGTTAACAGGAAGGAAAAATACAATTGAGTGTGGAAACTGTGTGGCTTTTGCCCCATTGTACCATCTATGTGATAAGTGAGCCTGACATCTCATAATGCATTTCCAACAGCAAAAACCAGCTAGAACAACAGGGGTCCTTCATGGGGAAACCAATAAACCAAAGGTGTCACCCTCATAGAACATTACAATGAAAACAACAGGTCAGTGATGGTATAAACTGCAAGGTGTGAACGTTGTAGGCTGTCATATGTGGGTAGGTGTCGGATCTCTCAACTGAGCTATAAAGAATATTCCAGAAATGTGACAAACCATCATCTTTTTATCCATAATCATTAATGTCCATTAACCCCTGGGTGAACGGGTCCGATGAGTACAGAAGGAAGAAACATACCAACTAAAACTGCCTATAACCCATCAATTACCCCAGCATCCATTGTGATGGACCTGTGATGAAAGCTTGGACCAAAACAAATGGCTTGTGTCTGCCATCCATGTAACCATCAACATTCTATCATGAGTCAGCAACATTTCCATTTGCACTTTACTTAGGCTCACTTCAAAAAGCAGCGTCTGCTTTTTTATCAAGAGACCCCCACTCCAATCAACATCAATAGATCCAATGCTTTATTGGCAATATCCGCTGCACCTGGAAACAGTGTTTCAACATCCATCTCTTTTAGCCAGAGCAGAGCAGGGACAACAAAGCCAAGCGGGCTCTTGAATAGGTGCTGTGAGAGATGGAGATGGTGGTCAGACAGGCAGGGATCATCTCTAAGGTGTTTTCTCCTTCTTCACACAGTTAAATTAAAATGGCTGGCTTAGTGACAACAGCCATAGGAGACTTGGATCAATATCCACTGACACCATTCATGGATGCCAAGGGAAGCCAGGTTTCCCCCAAAAAAATGGACAAAGAAAAAAATATACAATAATAATTATTTATCGTCTCTGTGTTTCATAAATGTCCTTTAATTCGCAAGAGGCTGAATGTATCTCACCGGAGAAAGTATCCAAACGAACGAAACAGCGCCCCTCTGTCTCAGAATGTGTAGGATATCTACACGACATGACCAAAAGTATGTGGACACCTGCTCGTCAAACATCTCATTCCAAAATCATGCACATTAATATCGAGTTGGTCTATAACAGCCTCCACTCTCCTAGGAAGTCTTTCCACTAGATGGTGAAACATTGCTGCAGGGACTTGATTCATCACTCCAGAGTACGTGTTTCCACTGGAGGCGAGCTTTACACCACTCCAGCTGATGCTTGGCATTGCGCATGGTGATCTTAGGCTTATGTGTGGCTGCTCTGCCATGGAAACCCAGTTCTTGTGCTGACGTTGCTTCCAGAGACAGTTTGGAACTCGGTAGTGAGTGTTGGACGATTTTTATGCGCTACGCGCTTCAGCACTAGGTGCACACTTTCTCCTAGACGTTTCCACTTCACAATAACAGCACTTACAGTTGACTGGCACAGCTCTAGCAGGGCAGAAATGTGACGAACTCACTTGTTGGAAAGATGGCATCCAATGACAGTGCCACGTTGAAAGTCACTGAGCTTTTCAGTAAGGCCATTCTACTGACAATGTGTTTCTATGGAGACTGCATGGCTCTGTTTTTATACATGCTCATATTAAACACCTGTCAGCAACGGGTGTGGCTGAAATAGCCGAATCCACTAATTTGAAGGGGTGTCCACATACTTCTGTATATATAGTGTATCTGATGCTGTCTGGTCAGAAAGACTATGACATTGTTGTCGCCTGTAGCATTTAAAAAAAAAATTCAATGACGGCCTTTTCAATGACGGCCTAGGAACAGTTAACTGCCTTGTTCAGGGGCAGAACGAATGCAAGGGAAGCTAGCAAGCATTTGACCTCCCTTGATAATTTTTTTTTATAAAATAGCCAATCAGTGTTGAGTGAGCTCAGCTATGAATGGTCCTGTCACAACAAAAAAAGGGTCAAGGGAAGCCAGTTTGGATTTGGTTTCAGACCAATCACATCACTAGCCAAACGTCATTATTCACAGAAAAAAATGTAATCGTTGCATCTCATTGTGTTGTCCTCCGGTGGCTAACTAGCTAGCTAAAATCGTCCCTTTCCTAAATTAGCCATGGATGGAGATAGGGATATGAACTTGTGGTTTTACTTAATTCTCTGCAATGGCCAATTATTATAACGGTGATTCTGATCCAACCATAAATTCATACATGGTGCCCCTGGCCTGAGAGGATGGAACTTCATACCCCCGCCCTCGGCCCAAAGATATTTTCTAAGGGCGGGAAAAACCAAGCCCCGTCCGACGCCAGGGCGGGCATGGAATTGAGCGCACCCATAACCACCAGGACCAGCAAACACACCTCTCACAGCATGAAACCAAAACACACCTCTCACAGCATGAAACCAAAACACACCTCTCACAGCATGAAACCAAAACACACCTCTCACAGCATGAAACCAAAACACACCTCTCACAGCATGAAACCAAAACACACCTCTCACAGCATGAAACCAAAACACACCTCTCACAGCATGAAACCAAAACACACCTCTCACAGCATGAAACCAAAACACACTTCTCACAGCATGAAACCAAAACACACCTCTCACAACATAAATAGCGAAACGCAAAACATACAATAATCTCATCCCCACCTTCACCCCTGATTTGAGGACATCAAACATTTATACTGCTCATTTGTGATTATTTATTCCAACACTCATCAATTCCACCCTTCAGACAGTCACAGATCAACCCATCTTTCCCAATAAAACATAATTCTACCATTTCCTCTCGTAATACATCCCTCCATTCTCCCATGGTGTCTCACTAGGGACTTCAACCTCCCTATCTGCAACATTTCTGCAGAAATTGCCCCCAAAATAAAAAAATGTACCCAATAGCACAACAATATTTCCTATTGATTGACTGTGGTCCTTCAAATCCCCCAGCAATACAGTTTTCAGGTCCAACTGCACCCTGATATTATGGCAAAACAACCATTCCTGGACCTGACTCCAAAAACAAGCCACAGATAGACAGTACCAGAAAATATGTTCTATTGATTTCCTCATGGCAGAGTCTGCACCGGTCTGACTGTTGAATACCACATATACTGGGAGTTATTTTTGTATCAAGAACTTTATATAATAGCTTAAATTGAAAAGAACGACTTGATGCATCAATTGTTGTTTTGTATATGAATTCATAAACCCGATGCCATGGTATTGGGACATCGAAAATGTATTCCCAACTATCTTGAATTTTGTCAAACCTCTTGACGGTAAGTGAAACTGATACATTTTATGATTCATATTAGTCATTTTAAGCTATTTATGATTTTTAATTGGCGGCAGACAAACGAATTAATTCATTTCTCTTTTAATTAATATCCTCTTCCATTTTTGTGGCAGAGCTGTGGTCATAATTTTGTATTGAGCATACGTCTCCATACACCTGGATTCATTGGTTGTATGACATAATTCTACTGTCGTTGTTTACAATGTCATTCATAAACAGGATACCTTTCATATACATTCTCTCCAATAAAATGGGTAAATCCTCCATCAGTACATTGGAGTTTAGCCCTATTATCTGCTGTAATATAGATTCTGCCTCTTCTGGAGGATAAAATTGGAATTGTAGCCAACTGTATAGCTTCATTTAAAAATAAGGATACATTAAACAGGGTTCCATTGTCAATACACCAGAAATAGACAGTTTTAATCTGTATAACAGCACAGAGCCTCCTTTTAAATATTGGATGTGCCTCTCTTGGTCGCCTACTGGAAAACCAGTTTGGGCTTAGATATAGTTTCGGTATAATATAAGCTTTAAGAGAGAGGTTTAATGCCTTGATATTTAATAGTTCTAGCCCTCCAAACTTATATTCATTATACACGAAGCACATCAACAGCACCATCCACCCATGTAATCGGGAGACCACAAAGCAATTTAAAGTTTGTGACTTTTAGAGACCCAATCTGTAATACTTATCATAGTTGGGTTTTAATCCAGATAAACTGGAGACATTATCCAGGTCCTCAATAAGACCGTTCAGAGTTGAAGATTGTGGACTCAAGAAAAAACTTGAATCAGCATACATTGATACCTTTGTTTCTAATCCATACATTTTTAACCCCTTACTTTTATAATTGGATCTGATTTTTATAATTAACAATTCAATGGCCATTGATGCACATAGTGCACAAGGTGAAAGAGGGCAACCCTGTTTTACACCTCTTAACAATTCAACATTCTCAGAGAAATAAACATTATTTATCATTTTACATAAAGGAGTGTTATACATGACTTTTATCAATTTTACAAGAGATTCTCCAAAATTGAAATAATCCAGGCACTTATAAATAAAGTCTAGCCGTACTTTATCGAAGGCTTTCTCAAAATCTGCTATAAAGATTATGCCTGGTTTCCTTGCATTCTCATAGTTTCAATTATTTCTAATAATTGTGTAATGTTATCTCCAGTATATCTTCTTTCTAAGAATCCTGTCTGATCATGATTAATAATATCCGGTAAGACTTTTCTAATTCTATGAGCAATACATTTTGCCAATATTTTTGCATCGCAACATTGAAGGGTGAGGGGCCTCCATTTTTTGGGGTGAGACTGGGTCTTTATACCGAGGTTTCTCCTGAGTAATCAACCCTTCTTTTGGTGTGTCAGACAGTTTAACATTTATATATGAATAATTAAGACACTCTTCATCAGTGAAGTTCATGGAACTTGAAAATAAAAACATTTTTACATTGTTTTGCTTCTTCAATCAAAATGTCCTTTGGTGAGCGAATGTTTTCTCCATCATTTGTAACCATTTTCTGAGGATTCGTTTTGGTGGCATTTCTATGTTGAAGGTGTGTTTTTCGCAGTTTGCCATCCAATTTGCTTGTTTTTTTATCAATTAAACCAGATCTTTCCTGAATAAATGTCTCAAACTCCTTTTGTTTTGCATCTAAACTATTCAGAACTTTTGTAGAACATTTATCAACACCATTGATGTGTAATGTTAGATGTTCTATTTCTGCTGTAAGTTTTTTCTCTGTTGACCCAATGTGTTTTTGTTTTTGTTCTGCCACTGTGTCTTCTTATTGTCTCGGCTTTAGGCCTATATATCAATATATCACGGTGTCAAAGCATATGAACTAACAGGTTATAGAGCAAACAACGCAATTATCACAAAAACATACTTTAGGTTGTAATATTGCTTTTTTTCTGGATTGGCTTCCCCGTGACTTTACTTCCTATTGTAATAATCAATATGAAGAGTTTCCTATTCAACTTTGATAGTATACTAGGCTATATCTTATTTTAAAAGTCGAGAACTGAAAGAGTATATCGGAATACTTTACAAATGTTAAATATAGAGCGAGGATATGAATCATTTAATTAAATTATACATGGAGCAAAATGAAACTATCGCTGCATTCAGTAGTGCGACAGAACTCAAATCTCAGATGATTTATTTAATGAAGGGAATAACACAGTAGACTATCTTCTCATGACATTACACAAAGTATGTGGGAAGCATGCATGTGTAAGTAGGTAGGACTGGAGTCTGATTGGATAGTTAGACCTGCTCTTTTCTGTCCATGGCATCTCATGGAATGAGAGGAGGAAGCAGGGATGTGTCCTAATATTATGGTCGCCGTCCAAGTGACTCTGTGGTAACGCGCATCCCCAGAGGAATTCTAACTGCGGTCGCCTGATCGCGCACACGTGCCTGCGGGTGACGCCTTTTCACCTCTTATTCAACACTTTACAAAACCCCATAAAGCTCACCCAGTATACTACTCCACCACATGGACTTCATAAATGCATAAGATCCATCCAAATGGAAGTGTAAAAACGATTTAAAGCAACTTACAATAAAACGTATTATGGGTAGTATAACGTTGTGCAAACCGTGCCCATGCGCATATAGGGTTGGTTCCTAATTACTCACCGAATTTGTAACAAATAATATGCCAATTCCTTTTAAACCATGTGATATGCTAATTTGACAATCATAACAATTCCTTTAGCACTATAAAAGACAAGCAGCGCTCCAAAAGCGCCCAAGCAATCAAGGTAGCCTAAACACATAAAATAAACACATCATGTTCGTTTCGAGAAAAACGTAAATATCGACAATCAAACCTCATATTGAACCAACGCCCATCACATGGTCGCATTCACTGGTATGTCAACATTCGGAGGAATGGTAAAGGTACTTGCCTGGAATGTGTAATATCTTGTCCCGTTCGGCGGGTGCACCTTCGGGGAGTTGGTCCCGGTGCTCATATCTGAGAAAATCATATTTCCTTCGAAGCAATTCCAAAAGTGGTCAAAGATTTTAAAAACCGATGTAGCCTATTCAGAATATCAAAACATGTGCTTGCACAAATGTGGGTGCTGCAAAAGATAACTTTAAACCTGTCCCGACCGAGGTCTCGTGGTGCCAGCACTCTCGGCACCGCACACCCACACCTGAGAGGGTCCACGCAAGGCGACGCGCAACGAAAGCAATCTTCACAACCGATCACAGGCGCAGTGGACGCTGCTCTCTACAAAGCAGGATGCGTTATCGATTGGCCGGCTGAGAAAAAGTCGGTGTAATATAAGGGGGTCCATGATTGCCTTGCGCTCGTCGCACAGCACAATTCTGACAGTGCCTCGGACCAGTCCATCTGTTTGCCACGATAATCACCTCCCTCCTATCCGCCACGGCCTCCACGAGTAATTATTCTGAGCATCAGCAGGAGGTTAACCAATACTATATTGCCTCCAAAAAACACGCAGAGTGCGTTTACAGGGGAGGGAACCTCTCTCTCTCTCTCTCTCTCTCTCTCTCTCTCTCTCTCTCTCTCTCTCTCTGAGGGATGATTTCATTCCTAAGGTATTCGTTTTCTCTCCAGAAAAGAGAGGAGCATCAGTGTCCATGATGTGTGGGATATTGATGTGCCAGATAGTGTGTGTACTCAGTCATTTCAGTTATTACCAGCTCTCTATGTGTACTAAATGTGTACAGTGTTTAGGCTACAGTTTATTACAGATGTATTACATATACTGTACAGTAGGATACAGCTTCCATATCCCATACCAAAAAAAAGACGTGAAATATACAAAATTGTCCAAATAATATATGACCATACAAATGTATGTATTCCAAATACATTTACAAATGCGATAACATCTGCAAATCTGTGTACACAACGAATAAACTTTGATTTGATTATACTTTAGGCAACGCCCTCATTCATTGTAAGGCGTGAGTGTGCGGATCTTGGCAGGCAGGAGCTGTGTGCAGTAATGACTTCACTGGGGACCAGCTAGCAGCACCTCCAGCACAGAGCACAGCACCTTTCAGCCCTGGCCTGAGTCAGGCAGATCTCCCTAAGAGAGATCCTTACAGAATGAGAAATGGGAGGGGAAAACGAGAGAGGGGACTAAAGGTCCAACCGAGCAGTCACGCATAGAAACGGCTTTCCTCCACATCTTCTTTTCATTAGAGGATCTGTAATCAAAGGTTATAAAACCGCAGCTATGTAGTTTTACACTTGGTCTGCCTTGAACCAATTCCAAAGCCTCAATCAGACCACTTGCTCAAAATCCATTTCCAGAAAACTTCAATATCTTCCATCCTCCATATTGATTTTTCCCCTGCTCCCTGAGTTCTCTATAAAAAGAGAACCGTTTCATTCATTTAAGATGAATGCAGCATTGACCAAGAGAAGCTTTTATCTACCATTTTATAAAGTGGAGGACATTTAGTTCCATAGACTTCCTGTGAGGGGGATGGCCTGGTGTGGCCTCATCCAATTTCCTCCCATCGACTGGCTCCTCTCTCTGGAAGAGTACAAACTGCCATTGTTGAATTATGTAATCCAATTCTATGGCCAAGGTACCAATAGTCTATTAACTGGACTTTATTGAATAAAACATTTAAGACTTATTTATTTATTGTTTAAAGGAATTCTACGGGATTTTGGCAATGAGGCCCTTTATCTGCTTCCCCAGAGTCAGATGAACTAGTGGATACCATTTGTACTTCTCTGTGTCCTGTATGAAGGAAGTTAGCGGTAGCTCGCAAGCTAATGCTAATTAGCGTTAGCACAATGACTGGAAATCTATGGTAATCTGCTCGAATATAAAACCACCTCATTGCCAAAATCCCGAAGTATCCCTTTAAGCCCAATGCGGACATCCTATTAGAATGTCTTGGTAGGCTTATTAAAAGTGAATATTTATGCGTAACGCATTGAAACAATTTACTCTTAAAAGAACACGTCAAATTCCAATGTACTTGTTGACTAACTCAGCTAATGTGTTTGGCTCTTAATTGACTGGCCTGGATAAATAACGGTAAAAAACATAGCAGACTCTGGGTGACCTTGATTCAGTTGAGCATAGAACCATGCTAGTGGGATATGGCGTCGAGGGTATCAAAGCATACGCTCTTTATATTACAGGTTTTTCTTTAGTGCTACTAGCGCTACGTCAGATCCTATGAACTACAGTTCAACAGTGTTAGGCCAATATTTTATATGCTTCTGACCACATCACTAGAAGCACTCCAAACCATTCCGCAAATCATTCATCGTTTGCTACACGGGGCCCAGATATATACTTTTGGTCTTGACCTTAATTGCATAATAACCCTCTTCAAAATGAGATTCTGTATCAGTCGGCGGCTCAGACTGCGCGAATAATAATAGGATTCTGGTAATTACGGGAGTGTGTGGTAAGGCTCTGGTCCTCAGAGCCGTGAAATGCCTGTGGAAATGAGCCTTAATCGAGAGACTATCGCGTCTTAACGACCGTCTGATTCCCCAGGGCCTCTGCTCTAATAAGAACCGATGACATCGTGCTGAAGCTGCTGCAGCCATTGAGTTAAAGTCATGGAAATGGAAATGGGCAAAAGACAACGGTTTTAAACGTTATCTAATTCTCCTCTCTCTCTCCACGTCCTCTACCCCCTACGCAGGGAGATGCCAAGGCAGAGCTGGGCACAGACAAGGCAGATGGGCCTAGTATCCAGAGCTCTGATTGGATAATGAGCCAGTGCCTGAGCATTTGCACACAGGGGTATAGCTCCCAGGGGCAATAGGGGAGGAGAGAGTCTGTCTGGGCTGTGTCCTCAAGCATGCTCTCACCACCACATAAACACAACCAGCCAGATGTGTGTGTGTGTCTGTCTGTCTGTCTGTCTGTCTGTCTGTCTGTCTGTCTGTCTGTCTGTCTGTCTGTCTGTCTGTCTGTCTGTCTGTCTGTCTGTCTGTCTGTCTCTCCTCAGTCACTGTTGTCATGCTTTAATTCTGTCCATATGTAATGTACGTAACATCTAGGAAGCGATCTGTCTCTGTCATTATCAACAGTTGTTTTGGGGCTTCTTTCCGGTGCTTGCTAATTTCCATCCATATAGTCTTGAACGACATCAGTCCTTTCTACAAGGCAAAAGCATCAGGAAGACAGACATATAAAGATGACACCCAAGGAAACTTTAAACATTAAAATGACTAGAATCCAGAATTTCTTTATGGGAACAAACTACAGAAATGGATCCATTTGACTATGTGCTCAGTTTCAGGGGGAATTACACTCTTACCCTGGGATAAAGACCAGTTAGTGGGACTTGAACTGCTTTGTCAGTTTGAGTCACACCTGTCTGCAAAAAAGGGGTTTTGATGGACAATTGGCTCAGCTGGTCTAGTTTCCTAGTGTGGCCGTGATAGTAGCACTGTGCTCTGCTGTTAGTGTACTGTACAGTGCTATGCTGTACTGGGCTGAACTGGGCTGTGCTGTGCAAGAGTGAGGACATGCAGAAGGATCATGGGAGCCTGGGGTTACTAAGCCTGGCCGATCAGCTGTCATGCTCACAGACCTGTCTGCAGTGGCCAATGACATCATCATACAGATGTGCAGTGGGCCTGGCTTATGCCCCTGCGAGCTGATTGGCTGTTGAGACAGAGCGCTGTGCTCTCAATCCCCTGTGTGTTTTGCTGGCCTGCTCAGAACAGCATTGTTTAAGTCCTCATGGGAACACTGCAAATCTGGCACACGATCACAGACACACACATTTCATTATATTTGATTGCCTTAGAACAGTTTTACTGTAAATCAAAATAGGAGATAACTACAGTACAGGCTATTGTCATGTAGTAAACAGTATTACTTTTGTAAATACTGCAAATATGCAGTAATAAAAGTGGTGTTGATTAAAAGTCAATACATACTGAAGACCCTTCATCTATTCAGCTCCATTAAAGCAGAGCATGCCCAGAGAACAGCCCTGCTCGTTAAGACGAACACCTGAGTGTGTGTGTAGAGTACACACACAAACACAAACCCTGCTCGTTAAGACGAACACCTGAGTGTGTGTGCAGAGTACACACACACACACACACACACACACACACACACACACACACACACACACACACACACACACACACACAAACCCTGCTCGTTAAGACGAACACCTGAGTGTGTGTGCAGAGTACACAGCGTGCCACACACACACACACCTCTGTTGGAATCCCTAACAACACATACACACACACAAGGCTGTTTCATCAATCAAAGAGCTCAAACCAATCAATTTTGCGTTGACAGCCCTAATCTTGGAGGCCAGCTGACAAGATAGTAGCATTGTTAGTGTGTGTATCAGACTAGAGGAGGGAGCTGTGTTTTCTAACCACGGAGCACAGCTAATATGTCATTAAGCAGGAATGCGCGGCGTTGCTTTGAGAAGGCCTTGTTAGAGACACATAAGAATACCTCATTAAAATCTAAGAAGGTAGAACGCATGATACACATTATGGTTAATGAGCTCCTATTGCCATAGAGATAACAGAGGAGGAAATACAGAGGAAAATAGAATGTGGTCTCTTTCAGGTCTAATACTACAGAATACCTTAGAACACCTCCACTATGTTCTGTAATGAATTATCTACTAAAATACACTTACAGATTCTTACCTGTCGCGTGGTTAGTGTAGCATTCACAGTGAGGACTAGGCAATTCACATTGATATTTTCAGAATCTAAAAACGGAATTAACATGAACAGATAGTTCCATTATTAATGAGGCTTTGGACACCATTGATAAGACAACCATTATCTTTCAGATCGCATTATCAAGCCACTGTTCCAGGGTTTGATAACCGACACAAGCTGTCGACCAACAATATTGATATTTTGAGACGGAGATTGGTGTCTGATTATTCCTGTTATAATCAATCAATCAAATGTATTTATGAAGCCCTTTTTACATTAGCCGATGTCACAAAGTGCTGTACAGAAACCCAGCCTAAAACCCCAGACAGCAAGCAGTGCACCCAGGTCATCTCAACGAAGCTCATGCTGTCCAAATGGATGACGTGACACACCTGAGCAGAGGCCCCAGGGATACAATCACTATGGAAACCATGACACTCGGCATGCAGAGAACACCGATATACGCAAAAACACATGAGAATGTGGTCAACACACAATATATACGCATGAAAGAGTGAGAGACGTGTGGCAGGTGTGTGCGGGTTTGTGTTTTGAGATGGTGTGTGTGTGTGTGTGTCTCCGCCTGTGTGTTCGTGCATCTGTGCGTGACTGTGTGTGAGCATGCAAACATGTTGTCGAAATCATATTTTGCTGCAAGCTTCTTTGACCAAACAGCCACTTATACTTATGCAAATGTGTTGACAATGAGGCACAGTAGAGGAAAGAGAGGCTACAACACAAAGCAGTCATATAACTACTGGGGTACACTCCACTGAACTTCCAAGGCTATCCATCCAATATGGAACACTACCGTTAAGCGATGGGGGGGGGAACAAAATTGAAATAAGTGAAGACTTTGAAATATAAGTTTGAATATTAAAAACACAATTTCAGATTGTGAATGTGGCACTTCAGCAGCACTCTGGTTTAACCATGGCATATGGAGCTGCTGAACGGCAACAGAGTACCCCAATTATGTGGTTACATAAACACTCCTACACCCTCTCCCCAGGGGGATTATTGAAATGACAGAAAACTATTCTGTGCAAAAACCACAAACAATTCTGTAAGTCTGTTGGAGTTCATCTGCCCTCTCATGCGACGGAAAAATACACGTTTGAAACCCAAACTGTCGGAGAGGATGATGTTGTTGGAAGATGATATCTGCTGAGCTATAAGCAGCATTACTTCCAGCCAAATCACGCTAATCATCAGAATCTTATGTGAGACAAGCAATTCACCTTCAAAAGCATGTTTATCGGCTGTATGACTGCAATGGCTTGTCGGTTTCCGACTGTTTCGTCTCCTCCAGTTTGGTAAGTCATCCTCATATGCAGAGGCAGGAAGCTACTGCACCTTGCTACAGGCTAGCTATCAAATCATAATGATCTCCTGTTACATCAAATACATCGGAGGCACTCTTTACAACGTCTCCTCACGACATAAATAAACATGTAGTGAATCAGTATTACAACAACAAGAGAGACTTGGTCTATACGACTACATATTCATTAGGTTTGCTGCGGAGGCATCTTTCCACGGATTGCAACATCTTGAGGAAAACCTCGTCAACCATGTACATTAAACCAATGTGATTCAGGACAACGTGCCAAGTTTTCCCCTTTGCATTATTCAATGGTCGTACGTATGTGACCACTCATTCATTCCAAAGCCACCACCAGTGAGTCAAATTAAATCTCCTTGATCCTCCAACCTATCAGCAACCGCCAACATACAGTATGTCATGCATATACCAGAACTTGGCACAGTATGGAATCAAATGGCATGATTGGATGATCCCGCAATACAGAGCAGGAGGTAAACCTCCAATGGTCAGTAGTTCATGGGGACGGGTCGGCTGCATGCTTGATCTGCAGCACATGATAGATCTCTCTGGGGAGAGAGACATGTTAGCATTAGCATTTCTACTGTCACCGTGCATAGAGACACACGGGAAAGAGACAGAGACATGCTAGCATTAGCATTCATACTGTGACCATACCCAGCACACAGTGCCAAACATAGGCAGCCTTAACAAGCTGACTGGAGACCGAGCCAGGCTTCAAGACGTCAGGCTGGGCTGTCGCACAGTACCAACAACAGCTCTCCAAAGGCCGGGCCTGTCAGTTAAGCTAGTACTAAGTCTGCACAGAGCCATCCACAGAGTGTCGAGGAGAAGATAGACAGATTACAGAGAAGGAACAGATCAAAATATGCCATGAACAAGCTCCCTCGGTGCTTCACTGTGAGGAAAGCCTAGTTCCGTTATATTTCATGATGGAGCAGGAGTTGCAGTGCAAATTGACTTGATAATACATAATAATGTTATATCTAGCAGAACCCCCTCCTACCGCTAGCTCCTCTTGTCTGTGTAATGTGTAACTTCCTGTGTAATGTGAAGCAGCCTTCATATTGGCCTGTCGGTGTTGAAAGGACCCCTCCAGGCAACTGTCACACCGCCACCCTCTCAAATCAGACTTGTCTAATTGGGCCGTTCCCCGCTCTAACGCTTCACGCCAAATCCTCTACTGGCTGTGCTGGGATGCTCAACAACAAGTCACTTTCATGTTAGACTGTTTTTCTGCCAAATTAGCCCGCAAGATACCTTTCACAGCCATTATTGTACCGTATGCTTCCTCTGTCTCCAAAAACCCTCCCAGCGTTTTTGTAAAGTTCCACTGCCGCAAAAAAAAAATCCCAAATGCACCAAGACAGACACCCAAACAAGACACCCATGAGTTACTTGACAGTCGGCAAAAACTAAAATGTCTGTGTTTGTCTTATCTGAGTGGTAGATTTTTAAGTCATGGCTATTGGCTAGGGCAGACTTTTTCCTGACCATGTGACCTGAACAGGAAAATATCTGGGCCTTAACTATAGTTTGCATCTAACTACGGCCCACCATTTTACCTGGACATAGTCGAAGTTCAGGAAACAGGGTCCTAGTCAAAGCACTCCCCCCCAATGAACCTTCTTCAACCAGATCTAAACCAGACCTAGAACTGCAATGGCATATTGATGGTGTCAGCACAGGTACAGGGGCAAGAAAAAGTATGTGAACCCTTTGGAATTACCTGGATTTCTGCATAAATTGGTCATAAAATTTGATCTGATCTTCATCTAAGTCACAACAATAGACAAACACAGTCTGCTTAAACTAACACAAACAATTATACTTTTTCATGTCTTTATTGAACACACCGTATTAACATTCACACTGCAGGGTGGGAAAAGTATGTGAACCCTTGGATTTAATAACTGGTTGACCCTCCTTTGGCAGCAATAACCTCAACCAAATGTTTTCTGTATTTGCGGATCAGACCTGCAGAACGGTCAGGTGGAATTTTGAACCATTCCTCTTTACACAACTGTTTCAGTTCAGCAATAGTCTTGGGATGTCTGGTGTGAACTGCTCTCTTGAGGTCATGCCACAGCATCTCAAATCGGGTTGAGGTCCGGACTCTGGCTGAGCCACTCCAGAAGGCATATTTTCTTCTGTTGAAGCCATTTTGTTGTTGATTGACTTCTGTGTTTTGGGTCGTTGTCCTGTTGCATCACCCAACTTCTGTTGAGCTTCATTTGGCGGACAGATAGCTTTACATTCTCCTGCAAAATGTCTTGATAAACTTGGGAATTCATTTTTCTGTCGATGATAGCAAGCTGTCCAGGCCCCGAGGCAGCAAAGCAATCATGATGCTCCCTCCACAATACTTTACAGTTGGGATGAGGTTGATGTTTGTGTGCTGTGCCTTTTTTTCTCCAAACATAGTGTAGTGTGTTCCTTCCAAACAACTCAACTTTAGTTTAATCTGTCCACAGAATATTTTGCCAGTAGCGCTGTGGAACATCCAGGTGGTCTTTTGCGAACTTCAGACGTGCAGCAATATTTTTTGGGGACATCAATGGATTCTTCCGTGGTGACCTCCCATGAACACCATTCTTGTTTCATGTTTTACGTATCGTAGACTTGTCAACAGAGATGTTAGCATGTCCCAGAGATTTCCGTAAGTCTTTAGCTGACACTCTAGAATTCTTCTTAACCTCATTGAGCATAATCGTAGGTCTTCTGAGATCTCTTTTGTTCGAGGCATGGTTCACATCAGGCAATGCTTCTTGTGAATAGCACACTCAAATTTTGTGCATTTTTATAGGGCAGGGCAGCTCTAACCAACATCTCCAATCTGGTCTCATTGATTGGACTCCAGAATAGCTGACCCGTGACTCCAATTAGCTTTTAGAGAAGTCATAACCTAGGGGTTCACATACTCTTTCCAACCTACACTGTGAATGTTTAAATGATGTATTCAATATAGACAAGAAAAATACAATCATTTGTGTCTTATTAGTTTAAGCACACTATGTTTGCCTATTGTTGTGACTTAGATGAAGGTCAGATCAAATTTGATGACAAATGTCTGAAGAAATCCAGGTAATTCCGAAGGGTTCACATACTTTTTCTTGCCACTGTACGTACGTGGCCAGCCCTAACAGACAGCCGGGGCCTGTCACTCACTCCTCCTGCTGCACAGGTGTGACATCACCAGAGCCCTGGTGGCTGGGTGGGACCTCATTGTACTGATGGGATGTGACACGGGGAGCAAGTGGCACGCAGGGGCTCCCACGCACCTTTTCAAGGGTAAAGCCACCGCTGTGACAGAGGATGTGACAGGCATTTAAATAGAACCCGCAGCTCCACAGGTGCCTCGGTCTCCTGCTACAAAGACGACTGTAGTCTACTCACATCAATACAGCTCAATGAAACAGAGGAGGACAACCACTTCTTTGACAATAGATTGAGAAGTGGTTTTGAAAATGTACCTCTTTTCTTTTCTTGTTCACATCAATACAGATCTCTCTCTCTCGCTCTCTCAACCCTGGTGAGCTGAGAGCGGGGAGTCTCCCGGGGGGACAGATTAGAACTGATGTCAAAGGGCCAGGGAAGCAGGGCACGGCTACAGAACACACGGAGGAAGGATAAACCCACTCTGCCTCCCTCCCTGTCTTTATCTCTCCATCTCACTCCCTCACTCTCACCGGCAGACATGTTTCATGTGCGAGTCCTTTGAGGTTCAGCTCCTGATGCCGACAGGAAAAACAGCAGCACAGTTGTTTTCAGGGTTTACTGTGTCTTATGTGGTGGTTTTGATGAATCCATTAATTCAGCATTTGGCTTGTGTGTGTTGCTTTTTGGGTCAAAGGTGAACGCAATCAAAAGGATCCCGTTCTCATTTAAACTGGACTATTTCAAAGCAGGTTGTGCAAGAAAAGTGTTCCTAGTTGGCGCTGAGCAAGAGGCCTAAGGGGATATTTTCAAGAACATACACTTAGTTGTTAATATGCAGTACTATGAACGAAGGCATTGCTCATGGGGAAATTCCCAAATACCTCTTGCTTTGGAACAACAAAGATACGACTGATTCTGCTTGGAAGCTCATTTGAAAGGCAGACATATAGACATAGTGTTATGTTTACATACAGACATATAGACTATGTTATGTTTACATACTGTGGCTAAGTTAAAAGGTTCCACTGGAACACCCCAGAGAGAGCTGAGGGTTGAGGAGACAGGAGATGGAGGAGATGGGTTTTACAGATCTTTTACTGAGACATGCAGTGGTGGGGGTTTCCCTCTGGGTAACTGAGCCCTCAACCCCAATACCTGATCCCTGACAGACAAGAGAAGCACAGGGAAAAACCTCCTGATGTCTCCCATCTCTCATCTCCTCTCTCTCTGACCCAGACACCTACGCTACAGACTGGGGGAAGTGGGGAAACACACACACACACACGTATCTGTATGTTACCGTCGAAACACATCAGGACTAGTGGATGTCATGCAACTGGGGAAAATCACAACCTTTGCAGCCTTGTGATGAAAATGAATGCAATGCACCACATCCCCACAAACACACTTATTGGGAGTGGGAGGAAGTTCCTCTGCTACGCTAGACAATAGGTTATATTGTGGCCTAACCCAACCATCCACAAACACGCCCGGTGTGCTTTAATAACGGTTTGACATTCAGCACTTGTAACACGCGGGCGTTTGTTGTTGAACATAACGCTGACTGAGTTTCTCACCAGAAAATATTTACGCCGAGAGTTCAGCCAACAAGCGGAGGTTACGGGAGAAGTGAGAAACAGGAACTAATCAAAACCATCTGAGGAGAAAAGCCGGGAAAATTCCAGGTGGGAGTTTCAATCATATAACATTGCATTTCAAACACAAGAAGCGGGCCTCTCCAGTCATCATTTTGTTCCCCCAGTCAGCAGTTTCATCATAAGGAGCTGATTTAGGCATATAGGATGTCAATCAAGGTAGTCAGCACGGTCAATCATGTGTATGTGTGAATGGGGCCAGCCTGCGGTTAAGTACAGTACTGTGAACATCAACTTCACACAAGGGGTAGTGAGATGTACAGGAGTATTAGCACCTAAGAGGGGGAGTCTGCCCGTAAAATAAGGGTTCAAACCAATGTAAGTACTAGAGGTTACAGGAGAATGCTATGACCTATGATGTGTGTGCCCTCGCCATGCATCTACGTGGGTTTAGATTAGCGACACACAGAATGTATACAGCAACCACTGTACGTCCTGAAAAATCAACAGTCAACGCTCATGCCGAATGTGCACATTGTTCCAGCGTATGAAACGGAAACCTGAATAAGTCCAGATGTGGGTTTTAAGGCCCAGTGCTGCAGACTCCCACTGGGTCGTGTGAAAGCAAAAAGGACAAGCAGCTGTTTTACAGTGCTGATGATTAGAAGTGTAAGGGGTGCGTACTGGCGGCAGAGAAGTCAGGCGCAGGAGAGCAAAAACTGTGTAGCAGTTTAATAATAAAAACCACCGGAAACAGAACAAACAATCCATGGGTACAAAACCCGTCGCACACCAGATAAACGTACACATGCACTTACAATAAACAATTCCGGACAAGGACATGGGGGGAACAGAGGGTTAAATTCACAACATGTAATGATGGAATTGAAACCAGGTGTGTGGGAAGACAAGACAAAACAAATGGAAAATGAAAAGTGGATCGATGATGGCTAGAAGACCGGCGACGCCGACCGCCGAACGCCGACCGCCGAACGCCGAACGCCGACCGCCGAACGCCGCCCGAACAAGGAGAGGAACCGACTTCGGCGGAAGTCGTGACAAGAAGACAGGTCCATTGGTCATGTAAAGCTAACGACTGAGTCATACAGCACCACAGTTTTCTATTTATACAGCTCCTCAGTTTCAACGCCTACATTCTGTCAGTGCCGTTGGACTGTTCTGAAGGTCAGGCTGTTTTGAGGCATCTCTCACCAAAGAATGCATCACCTGGTAGCCACATATAATAAATTATGAAAGCGGAATGCTTGCAGTGAAACTTGAATAATATATTTGGTTGATTATTCAATCAAAAAAAAAGCAAAGGTAAGACATAGCGAGGCAGTAGGCCTATATCTCTTCAAGTTACAAACTGTCTGGCGTATGGCTATATTCTCTGGGGGTTTGTACAGTCGATTTTGGGAGGTTCTCTCTGTTTAGCCCTTAAACCACAGCCACTAAGATCCCCCTAACAACCATTAGCTCTCTGAGGATTTGACTTACTTAAGGGGCCTCTGCCTGAGCTAACGGACTAAAGGGAGTCATTTTAGTGGGCAGATGAGCAGCTATTTCCCCCTGCCTGTCCCTGTCAGGGTGGTGAGCAGCGTGAGGAGGAGGAGGAGTAACGGGGGTTTGATAGACGGGCGCAGGGCAGATTTAATACCAACTACAGGTAAAGGGGGACGAACCTTGAGGGTTCCATTGAATACAATAGAACAATAAAGGTTGACGTCGGCGTATTCGTTTGTGGGATACCATTCATTACAAAACTGTCTGCCTTGAACATGGCGCCAATAACCACAATAACACACACTCTCTCGTATAATTACTCATGCCCTCTGATGCTCCTTCATTCCCAGTGGGACACATTACAAAAGGATGTTTGGGAGGATTTGTACAGGGCTAAGCAGAATTGCCATCATTATACTGATGTTGATAAACAAGGATGGAGTAATCACATTCGACGTAACTTTAATTAAGATTGTCTCTTCGGTTACGACTCTTTAGTTACGGGTTCGGCCCAATGGGGCGTTATTCTTCTAGGTCTTCTAGGGAAACAGAAACCAGGTGGAAATCTGGGCTTAACCTTGAGCAGCAGAAACGAAGTAGGAAATTGACGTGATCAATCTTCCCTGGCGCACTAACACGTCTTTTCATCCCGGGTGTTAAGCGTCTGTGGGCGTCTCTTCTTCTCCTCTGATTGTTTTTACTTTATTTGCAAGTTCAAGCTCATCAGTCTTCTGGCCGGCTGCATGGGGGAGGAGGAACAATCTCATCACTTTCTAATTACAGCCCCCAGCACCGAGACAAATGCTGCAGCTCCCGGATACAACAGCCTGCTTTTGGGACACAAATATAATTTCTGCCGCTTCTTCCTCTCGCTACACCCCAGAAAGTCATTAAGAAATCAAATAAAGGGCAGAGGAAAGCCGGTTAGAGCGCTGCGTTGGTGGGGCGGATGGGGGCCCTAAAACGGAGCACAGCTGACACGTTGGGTGCTCCTGATATTTGGATGAGAGATAGCACAGTGAATAACCACATAACTATACCATTACACAACAAAAAGTGAACTAATTATTCCATAACTTGAAGGAAAACCTGTCGCTGTTTTTATGATGAATGCCTGAGTAGCAAATGTCTTTGTTTTGGAAAAAGTTTATATGAACAAATCAGGGCTAAGAGCCAGCCATTGATCCAAGAAAACAGTACAAAGTATTGAACATCTAAGTTAGTCAACAAGCAACAAACAGTTTTATCAACAGCCAAAAAACATGTCTTCACTTCCCAGTCTCCATCCCTAAAAAGTCATTTAAAGATTGGAGTAGCAGGCAGGCAGGCAGCCTAATTCCCTGAAGGACAAGTCATCACGTCTGAACTGATGGGAATGAAACACGTCCCCACTCGGTTTCACAGACAGAACAAACCGTGTCCCCATCCCCATCCATTCTCCCCCATGTGGACTCACAGCACTACATCTCCTGAGCTGTCAGGGGAGGCTGGGGGCCAATGGACAACCCACTTGATCACACTCATTAATTGGCCACCTGACAGACAGAAAAACACACACAGACAGAAACACACACACACGCATGCATGCGTGGGCACATGCTCAAACACACATGCAGCCACAAACGCACACACACACCCACGTATGCACACTTTAACATACACACACACACACACACACACACACACACACACACACACACACACACAGAGATGATGACGACCTGCTTAGGCTATGACACATCATTTCCCAATGTCTTGAAAGGAGGTGGACTAAATAGCTACATCACAGCCATTTCATTGCCCCATTATGCCCAATGGAATCAAACCCAACTGAACAAGCGGTGACATCCATCACTACTGCATGGACCTACAATTAGTCACCCTGGGCAAGGTAGACATATTTCCATGTAGCCTACAGTGTAACCATACAACACCATGGTGGGCCCATGGTGAAACAGAGACTGCAATTACTGTGGTCAGTAAATACTGTGTTGAGTTCCTCTATGGAGATGAATGGAACAGGGAAATCATGCTTTGACACTGGATGGTCCGTTAGCCTGATAAAGAGCATTATGGAGTCTGAAGCACTGCACAGACAGTAATGGCCGTTGATTTATTGCCCTGACTTGCCCTCCGCAGTGAAAGCCAATTCATATTCTACTGACAGAGCTAACCTGGAGGTATCAAGAGGAATGGCTGGGGGAAATGATCATGGCTTCCAGTGGTGGATGGATTGTCTCTCGAGATCAATGGATTCCCAATGAATCAAGGTGAAGCTGCTGCTAGTTAAAAGAGATATAAGGCTTTAAACCGCCATAGCATGGCAGTGTGATATCATGACTGTGGTGTTAACAGTGGGAAGCAGGGAGCTGATTACATTAGCTTGCATAATGTAGGCTGAAATCTCAGTCACTGGCTGCATGTATTTCTTAGTGAACTCCACCCTCTTCTGGACATTTGTGTTCATCACATCACTCACTGGCATAGCATCTCCCATATACACCCATGATCTCAATGTTCTAGCTACCAGGTAAGAATGTGCTTCTGCTTCATCCTTACATCAAATATCCATTTCTCTAGTTCAATTGATTCACTTTTCAGATAAGGACAGACAAGCTAAATATTTTTAATACAGCAGAAAAGGATACCTGTAATTTAATACAGCAGAAAAGGATACCTATAATTTAGAACAGCAGAAAAGGAAACCTACAATTTAATACAGCAGAAAAGGATACCTACAATTTAATACAGCAGAAAAGGAAACCTACAATTTAATACAGCAGAAAAGGATACCTACAATTTAATACAGCAGAAAAGGAAACCTACAATTTAATACAGCAGAAAAGGATACCTACAATTTAATACAGCAGAAAAGGAAACCTACAATTTAATACAGGAGAAAAGGATACCTACAATTTAATACAGCAGAAAAGGATACCTACAATTTAATACAGCAGAAAAGGAAACCTACAATTTAATACAGGAGAAAAGGATACCTACAATTTAATACAGCAGAAAAGGATACCTACAATTTAATACAGCAGAAAAGGATACCTACAATTTAATACAGCAGAAAAGGAAACCTACAATTTAATACAGCAGAAAAGGATACCTACAATTTAATACAGCAGAAAAGGATACCTACAATTTAATACAGGAGAAAAGGATACCTACAATTTAATACAGCAGAAAAGGAAACCTACAATTTAATACAGTAGAAAAGGATACCTACAATTTAATACAGCAGAAAAGGATACCTACAATTTAATACAGTAGAAAAGGATACCTACAATTTAATACAGCAGAAAAGGATACCTACAATTTAATACAGCAGAAAAGGAAACCTACAATTTAATACAGGAGAAAAGGATACCTACAATTGTATTGTGCCCAATTAACTGGAGTACCTTTTAAAACAAATGTTAACATATATCCTTTAAAAAACGAATTAGTCATGAAGTAATTTGCTCATTGAGACTAGATTTATTACCTGCCAATAATATTATATATTCTAGAAATCACATCCATGTGTATTACTCAATTCATACAATAGATGGCAGAATCACCTAACAATGAAAACCCTCAACGATCACTATGAACTCTTGTAGGAGACTGCAGCGAGAGACATCTCCAGGAAGAGAAGAGTTACCCAGACTCCCTCGGGGCTTAGCCTTTCTATTCCAAGGCTTTATTGTTCAAAGTACAGACAGACCCTCCATCCATACAGCCTCTATGCACATTTTGGCACCTCAAGTGGCTCTGTTTCCAATACAAGCCCATTCTCAACAGGCACAAGAAGGAATAGCAAAATCACAACCTTACCACAAGATAAACTGTATCAACCTGTAGGTAGAGGGGAATGGAGGAGGCACTACAACCTGTAGGTAGAGGGGAATGGAGGAGGCACTACAACCTGTAGGTAGAGGGGAATGGAGGAGGCACTACAACCTGTAGGTAGAGGGGAATGGAGGAGGCACTACAACCTGTAGGTAGAGGGGAATGGAGGAGGCACTACAACCTGTAGGTAGAGGGGAATGGAGGAGGCACTACAACCTGTAGGTAGAGGGGAATGGAGGAGGCACGATAACCTGTAGGTAGAGGGGAATGGAGGAGGCACTACAACCTGTAGGTAGAGGGGAATGGAGGAGGCATGTACTCCTGTCTCAGCCTCCAGTAATTATGCTGCAATAGTTTATTTGTCGGGGGCTAGAGTCAGTCTGTTATATCTGGAGTATTTCTCCTGTCCTATCTGGTGTCCTGTGTGAATTTAAGAATGCTCCCTCTATTTCTCTTTCTCTTCTCTCAGAGGACCTGAGCCCTGGGACCATGCCTCAGGACTACCTGGCTGATGACTCCTTGCTGTCCCCAGTCCACCTGGTCGTGCTGCTGCTCCAGTTTCAACTGTTCTGCCTGTGGGTATGGAACCCTGACCTGTTCACCGGACGTGCTACCTTGTCCCAGACCTGTTGTTTTCGACTCTCTCTACCACACCTGCTGTCTCAAACTCTGAATGCTCGGCTATGAAAAGCCAACTGACATTTACTCCTGAGGTGCTGACCTGTTGCACCCTCTACAACCACTGTGATTATTATTATTTGACCCTGCTGGTCATCTATGAACGTTTGAACATCTTGGCCATGTTCTGTTATAATCTCCATCCGGCCCAGCCAGAAGAGGACTGGCCACCCCTCAGAGCCTGGTTCCTCTCTAGGTTTCTCCCTAGGTTCCTGCCTTTCTAGGGAGTTTTTCCTAGCGACCGTGCTTCTACATCTGCATTGCTTGCTGTTTGGGGTTTTAGGCTGGGTTTCTGTATAGCACTTTGTGACATCGGCTGATGTAAAAAAGGGCTTTATAAATACATTTGATTGATTGACTACAACCTGTAGGTAGAGGGGAATGGAGGAGGCACTACAACCTGTAGGTAGAGGGGAATGGAGGAGGCACTACAACCTGTAGGTAGAGGGGAATGGAGGAGGCACTACAACCTGTAGGTAGAGGGGAATGGAGGAGGCACTACAACCTGTAGGTAGAGGGGAATGGAGGAGGCACTACAACCTGTAGGTAGAGGGGAATGGAGGAGGCACTACAACCTGTAGGTAGAGGGGAATGGAGGAGGCACTACAACCTGTAGGTAGAGGGGAATGGAGGAGGCACGACAACCTGTAGGTAGAGGGGAATGGAAGAGGCACTACAACCTGTAGGTAGAGGGGAATGGAGGAGGCACTACAACCTGTAGGTAGAGGGGAATGGAGGAGGCACGACAACCTGTAGGTAGAGGGGAATGGAGGAGGCACTACAACCTGTAGGTAGAGGGGAATGGAGGAGGCACTACAACCTGTAGGTAGAGGGGAATGGAGGAGGCACTACAACCTGTAGGTAGAGGGGAATGGAGGAGGCACTACAACCTGTAGGTAGAGGGGAATGGAGGAGGCACTACAACCTGTAGGTAGAGGGGAATGGAGGAGGCACTACAACCTGTAGGTAGAAGGGAATGGAGGAGGCACTACAACCTGTAGGTAGAGGGGAATGGAGGAGGCACTGCAACCTGTAGGTAGAGGGGAATGGAGGAGGCACTACAACCTGTAGGTAGAGGGGAATGGAGGAGGCACTACAACCTGTAGGTAGAGGGGAATGGAGGCTCCTGCTCCATGCAGGGCTGTGGATCTTGGGTTGTATGACCTAGCAAGTGTGCGTACGTCAGTGGGGGGGTACCATCTCTTAGAGGGGAGGAGAGAATGAAAATCTCTCTCTCTCTAGCCTCTCTCTCTCTCTCGCCTCCATCTCTGTGTGTATGTGAACTCTGAGAGGGACAGTAGTGTCTGAGGGGAGAGACAGCTGCCAATCAGCAGGCTACAGCCACCCCTTTGTAAGAGAGACTGACTGTACACCACCATTTTGGCCAGAAATTATGACTTATTGACATCCACTGAATACAAATCAAACGCCGCATGATTCCCTGCTATCAGCATCATCTGCTGCAGTGATTAAGTACCATAACACTTAGTCTCCCTCTGGACAAATGATGGACAAACATTGGCCCTGCTCCCACCCCTGGCATCTGCTCAAACAGAAATACGGTGGTCTCCGCTTTCGCCTGCGTGGAAATGAGGCAGCAAATGACCTTTAGCAATGTGACATTTCACAGCCCCGCACTACGACATGGGAACGCTACTGAGGGGACAAGAGTGTGTGTGGAGTGTGTCGATTGTGTGTGTGTGTGTATGCCAGTGTGTGTCCAGTGTGTACTTCTAGTCTGAGTAGGACACAGATGCCCTGGTATTAGCAGCCATCCAGAGCCTCTCTCTACCTCTCTCTCTCTCTCTCTGCCTTTATGTCTCTCTCAAGACTCTCTTGGCTCTCTCTCTCTGTAGGCTCCCTCTCTCTGCTCTCCCTCTCTCCAGGCTCTTTTTCTCTCTCTCTCTCTAGGCTCTTTTTTTCTCTCTCTCTCTCTCTCTCTCTCTCTCTCTCTCTCTCTCTCTCTCTCTCTCTCTCTCTCTCTCTCTCTCTCTCTCTCTCTCTCTCTCTCTCTCTCTCTCTCTCTCTCTCTCTCTCTCTCTCTCTCTCTCTCTCTCTCTCTCTCTCTCTCTCTCTCTCTCTCTCTCTCCTCTCTCTAGGCTCTTTTTCTCTCTCTCTCTCTCTCTAGGCAAAAGCGGAGACCACCGTATTTCTGTTTCCGATGTCAGGGGTGGGAGCAGGGTCAATGTTTGTCCAGACTCTCTCTCTACCTCGCTCTGTAGCCCCTCGCTCTAGCCTCTCATTCTACCACTCTCTATACGTCTCCCTCTCTCTCTCTCTCTCTCTCTCTCTCTCTCTCTCTCTAGGCTCTTTTTCTCTCTCTCTCTCTCTCTAGGCAAAAGCGGAGACCACCGTATTTCTGTTTCCGATGTCAGGGGTGGGAGCAGGGTCAATGTTTGTCCAGACTCTCTCTCTACCTCGCTCTGTAGCCCCTCGCTCTAGCCTCTCATTCTACCACTCTCTATACGTCTCCCTCTCTCTCTCTCTCTCTCTCTCTCTCTCTCTCTACCTCTCTCTCTAGACTCGATCTCTACCTCGCTCTGTAGCCCCTCGCTCTACTTCTTGCTGCCACTCTCTCTAGCATCTGTCTCTTTTTAGCCTCTCTCTCTCTACCTCTCTCTGTAGCCACTCTCTACCTCTCTCTAGCCTCTCTCTCTCTACCTCTCTATCTCTAGCCTCTCCCTCTCTCTCTAGCTTCTCTCTCTCTCTACCTCTCTCTCTAGCCTCTCTCTCTCTCTCTCTCTCTCTACCTCTCTCCTCTCTCTCTACCTCTCTCTCTACCTCTCTCTCTACCTCTCTCTCTACCTCTCTCTCTACCTCTCTCTCTCTACCTCTCTCTCTCTCTACCTCTCTCTGTAACCTCTCACTCTAGCCTCTCGTTCTACCTCTCTCTACGTCTCCCTCTAGCCTCTTTAGCCT
Organism: Salmo trutta; assembly: GCF_901001165.1. Classification (NCBI taxonomy): domain Eukaryota; kingdom Metazoa; phylum Chordata; class Actinopteri; order Salmoniformes; family Salmonidae; genus Salmo; species Salmo trutta. Next base: position 42,114,764 of record NC_042964.1, read on the forward strand.
CTCTCTCTCTAGCCTCTCTATCTCTAACCTATCTCTACCTCTAACCTATCTCTACCTCTAACCTATCTCTACCTCTCTCACTGAGCTATGGCAGTAATGAGATGGAGTACTCGCTACACTCAGTTTCCCAAATTGAAGTGTCTCCACGGGGCTCCTGTTGGCCAGGCTTCAGAGACAGAGCGCCACGGAGCCGCTTGAGCTGTAAGGCCCATAAACCACTGGGGCTGACCGACCACAGCTCAGACAGGGAGACAAAGATGGAGTAAGTGAGGTAGCCACTTCTGAGAGAGTCATTCACTCTGCATGTACGCAGGTACTCACATCTCTTTGAACAAGTAGTACAAGGAACAATAGATTGTGTGTTCTGTGTGTTGTGGATTACAATAAGTACATGTTCTGTTTGGTGTCTGTCTATACCAGACATATCTCTTTGGTCACATACAGTAGGCCAAAGCATAGCCGTTATCTGAATGTACAATATGATTTACTGCTGTATCGTTGTCTCCCATTATTCATCAACAGAGAAAGAGTTGTTAACCTGCTGACGTAGAGAGAGATGACCAGTCCATTTGGAGAGGAAGACGGCAAACGAAGGAAATAAGAAGAGAGACAAAAAAAATATTAGAACTTGTACTTTACAAACTTTACAAAAAACATGAGGAACGTCCCATACAGCTTCTACACACACAACAACATGAGGAACATCCCATACAGCTTCTACACACACAAAAACATGAGGAACGTCCCATACAGCTTCTACACACACAACAACAACATGAGGAACGTCCCATACAGCTTCTACACACACAACAACATGAGGAACATCCCATACAGCTTCTACACACACAAAAACATGAGGAACGTCCCATACAGCTACTACACACACAACAACAACATGAGGAACGTCCCATTCAGCTTCTACACACACAACAACATGAGGAACGTCCCATACAGCTTCTACACACACAACAACAACATGAGGAACGTCCCATACAGCTTCTACACACAAAACAACAACATGAGGAACGTCCCATACAGCTTCTACACACACAACAACATGAGGAACGTCCCATACAGCTTCTACACACACAACAACAACATGAGGAACGTCCCATACAGCTTCTACACACACAACAACAACATGAGGAACGTCCCATACAGCTTCTACACACACAACAACATGAGGAACGTCCCATACAGCTTCTACACACACAACAACATGAGGAACGTCCCATACAGCTTCTACACAAACAACAACATGAGGAACGTCCCATACAGCTTCTACACAAACAACTACATGAGGAACGTCCCATACAGCTTCTACACACACAACAACATGAGGAACGTCCCATACAGCTTCTACACACACAACAACATGAGGAACGTCCCATACAGCTTCTACACACACAACAACATGAGGAACGTCCCATACAGCTTCTACACACACAACAACATGAGGAACGTCCCATACAGCTTCTACACACACAACAACATGAGGAACGTCCCATACAGCTTCTACACACACAACAACATGAGGAACGTCCCATACAGCTTCTACACGCACAATAACATGAGGAACGTCCCATACAGCTTCTACACACACAACAACATGAGGAACGTCCCATACAGCTTCTATACACACACAACAACATGAGGAATGTCCCATACAGCTTCTACACAAACAACAACATGAGGAACGTCCCATACAGCTTCTACACAAACAACAACATGAGGAACGTCCCATTCAGCTTCTACACACACAACAACATGAGGAACGTCCCATATAGCTTCTACACACACAACAACATGAGGAACGTCCCATACAGCTTCTACACACACAACAACATGAGGAACGTCCCATACAGCTTCTACACAAACAACAACATGAGGAACGTCCCATACAGCTTCTACACAAACAACAACAACATGAGGAACGTCCCATACAGCTTCTACACACACAACAACATGAGGAACGTCCCATACAGCTTCTACACACACAACAACATGAGGAACGTCCCATACAGCTTCTACACACACAACAACATGAGGAACGTCCCATACAGCTTCTACACACACAACAACATGAGGAACGTCCCATACAGCTTCTACACACACAACAACATGAGGAACGTCCCATACAGCTTCTACACACACAACAACATGAGGAACGTCCCATACAGCTTCTACACACACAATAACATGAGGAACGTCCCATACAGCTTCTACACACACAACAACATGAGGAACGTCCCATACAGCTTCTACACACACACAACAACATGAGGAATGTCCCATACAGCTTCTACACAAACAACAACATGAGGAACGTCCCATACAGCTTCTACACAAACAACAACATGAGGAACGTCCCATTCAGCTTCTACACACACAACAACATGAGGAACGTCCCATATAGCTTCTACACACACAACAACATGAGGAACGTCCCATACAGCTTCTACACACACAACAACATGAGGAACGTCCCATACAGCTTCTACACACACAACAACATGAGGAACGTCCCATACAGCTTCTACACACACAACAACATGAGGAACGTCCCATACAGCTTCTACACACACAACAACATGAGGAACGTCCCATACAGCTTCTACACACACAACAACATGAGGAACGTCCCATACAGCTTCTACACACACAACAACATGAGGAACGTCCCATACAGCTTCTACACACACAACAACAACGAGGAACGTCCCATACAGCTTCTACACACACAACAACATGAGGAACGTCCCATACAGCTTCTACACGCACAAAAACATGAGGAACGTCCCATACAGCTTCTACACGCACAACAACATGAGGAACGTCCCATACAGCTTCTACACGCACAAAAACATGAGGAACGTCCCATACAGCTTCTACACGCATAACAACATGAGGAACGTGCCATACAGCTTCTACACACACAACAACATGAGGAACGTCCCATACAGCTTCTACACACAACAACAACATGAGGAACGTCCCATACAGCTTCTACACACACAACAACATACATTGCTTCAGACACGGTGTCAAACGGCCTGCTTACAAATGTGTAGGAAAGGTGTCCAAATGTCTTTAAACTTAGTGAGTCAGACCAGAGAAGGTGGGTGTCAGAATGTGTCAAAGCAATACAAGATGTACACTGCCCTCCGTAATTGTTCGGACAGTGAAGCATTTTCTCTTATTTTGGCTCTATACTCCAAAAGTTTGGATATGCAATCAAACAATGACTACGAGATTAAAGTACAGACTGTCAGCTTTCATTTGAGGAGTGTTCATCTATATCGGGTGGTAGCAGTGTCCCAATAATTACAGAGGGCACTGTAGATACCATGTCTGTAGATACCATGTCTGTAGATGCCATGTCTGTAGATACCATGTCTGTAGAGACCATGTCTGTAGAGACCATGTCTGCAGATACCATGTCTGTAGATACCATGTCTGCAGATGCCATGTCTGTAGATGCCATGTCTGTAGATACCATGTCTGTAGATACCATGTCTGTAGATGCCATGTCTGTAGAGACCATATCTGCAGATACCATGTCCGTAGATACCATGTCCGTAGATACCATGTCCGTAGATACCATGTCCGTAGATACCATGTCTCTACTCTCTTTTGCATGACAACACATCCAGTAATGAGAGCAGTATGACAGAGCTGAGAGATGCATGCAGGGTAAACAGGCTTGCTCGTTAACGCACGCACACACTTTTCTCTGGATGAGCTCACGTCCATTAGGCAACACACACATTCACAAAGACAAGTACACACACACACACACACACACACACACACACACACACACACACACACACACACACACACGCTAGGGGCACACACACACACACACACACACACACACACACCACAGAGCCGCCAGCAAACGTGAACTCCAAACCACATATCAACACGAGCTGCAGAGACACAGCCAATCCTCTGGCAATAATTGAGGGATGCATCTCTCGCTCTCTTTATACATTTCTCCCATTTTCTCTTTCCCTGCGTTTTGTTTTCTTTGAGATGGGATGAATCTTATGAAGATGTTTCGACGCTCCGACATCACTGAAGACGTGTCTCTGACAGAGGCTGGATATCGTTGGTAGTCAGCGGCCTCGGCGGACTCCCAGAATGCCTCTGGAAGAGTCCTGTCAGCTCGGTGACATCACAGAGAGAGAGACGGTCTCAGCGTTCTGATCTGTCCTCATGACTCATCGTCATGGGGGAAGCTTTACCAGCTGAACCGAACTAAAGATGAATCTCTGGTGGACAGACTACGTAAACATAAATGGTACTATAAATCTGTCTTTATACTAGGAGCACCGATTGATAACGAGCAGCAATAGTTCTGATGCTGGGGTTTTCCTCACTGGTTATTTGGTCAAATCAAGATTTTGCAAGTGTGTACATCTTTCGAATTTGGGAAGGGGGGAGAGATTTGGCCCATACACTTGCCCATAGCTTGGAATGAGAGAGGATGGAGCTCCTTGTTCTAGCATCTCTTCATCAATTCTCTTAACATGTATGGACCCAGAACTTAATCGGCATCTGATCAATTACGCAAGACTTCAGTTCTGGGTTAATGGAGGTTAAAGATGCACTCTGGTTTAAAAACACCTTCTCTTTTTGCCCTCAGAGACTTTGTTTGTGACTGCTGGTTGGGTTGGTGGACAGGAACATGGAACAGAGTGTCCACCCAGTACAGAAGGGAAGGGATGGAGAGTACGGAATCAGCTGGCGTGAGGGAATGTGAGCTGATTTGACCTCTCAGACAAAGTCACTGTGTGGCTTTAGGGACTGCTGGTTGTCACGCAGCCTCTCCCCTCTCAATCACTCCTTCTCTCTATCTGTCTCACTGTCTGTCTTTTTTCTCTCTCTCTGTCGCTCCCTCCCCCCCCTCTCTCTCTAGGGACTGCTGGTTGTCACGCAGCCTCTCCCCTCTCAATCTCTCCTTCTCTCTGTCTGTGTCTTTTTTCTGTCTGTCTCTGTCGCTCCCTTTCTCCCCCCTTTCTCTCTCTGTAGGGACTGCTTGTTGTCACGCAAACCTCTTTCGCTCGCTCTCTCTCTGTCTCGATCTATCTCTCTTCTGTCTTTCTATCTCTGGGATGGACAGAGGGGATGAGGAAGGAAGAGAGATAACCATGAGGTTCCACAGACGGCCACTGGAGGGAGACAAACACAGTGTTGAGTTTGAGCAAGTGCTCAGAGGGTTCTACTCATCCCTGCCTCTATCGCAGGTGTGATGATGATGTAATCATCCTCGTGGAGGGTTCAGGTGTGATGAGGATGTAATCATCCTCGTGGAGGGTTCAGGTGTGATGAGGATGTAATCATCCTCGTGGAGGGTTCAGGTGTGATGATGATGTAATCATCCTCGTGGAGGGTTCAGCTGTGATGATGATGTAATCATCCTCGTGGAGGGTTCAGGTGGGTGCGAGTGTGTGTTTGCGGGTGCACGAGCGACGTCATGTTTGTGTGTGTGCGGTTTGAACGTGCATGCACGAGTGCATATCCACACATATGTACATGTGTACGCAGTGAATCAGGTGTAAGAAGTAAATGCATGTGGTATAGTAGGATGACTCTACAGTCACCCTGATGTTTCCACTGTGAGCCGCCAGCCTGTCGCCCTGTCTGATCACAGTGGCAGACACAGAGGCTGAACATGCATGAGTCTCTTCCCTCAAGACCTTTCGGTCCATCTCTCTCGAGTGACTGTCTACACAGGGACAGGCCATCGTACTCATCACACACAGACGCACAGTCCCACATCCCTCAGGGCCGTCAAGGCAGTCAGGAGGGCATCGTTACTTCGTCAGTGCGGCTCCTGCTGGCCCCACAATGGCGCCGCTCTCTCTGGCTGATGTCTCTTAACGATAGCTCCTGTGTGCTTCTGTACACTGACACGTTTGACATTTAAATATCAATAGCCTGTATGAGCACAAACCCGGCCTGGCTTCTGGCCATTTAGGATGGGAAGTTCATATGAATGATTCAGGACCACTGTGTGTCTACAGAGTTGTATGTGGTGTTCATGCATAAACTACCACACACAGAAGTCCATTACGATCTTAGATCATCCACTATTTAGTAGCCACAATGCATCCTATATAGCGTCATGGTAACCACTTAGTCTAAGGGAGAAAGTGGACATGGATAGCATTAAATCACGTTTGGGATGTTGATGGACTGGATGAGTTCATTTCCTTGACTGCTTGAGTTTGCACTACCACAGAACAAACACACACACAGAGAGACGCTAGACTAGAGCATTAAGAGGGTACACACACACACAGATGACTCCAAAGCCCAATCAGCCAACGTCTAAATGAGACAAAGCCAGTACAGTACTGTATGTCTTTGTTGAGGAGAGATGTGCTGGCCTGGCTCCTATACTGAGATGACATCACTCCTTGGCATCCAGCTCCAGGGAGACTGTGGTGCCTGGGCCAGGGTGATGATCAACCAATCACAGAGGGAGACTGTGTGTGTTGTGGTTACTGTGTGTGTGTGGGGGGGGGGGGGTCTTTGTCTCTCCATTGGCAGGGGACAGAGAGAGAGGGAGACAGAGAGAGAGGGAGACAGAGAGAGAGAAAGAAAGTAAGAGAGGAGGCAGAGAGAGAGAGAGACCATTGTGAATACAACCCATATTTATGTTTATTTATTTTCCCTTTTGTACATTAACTATTTGCACATCATTACAACACTGTATATAGACATAATATGACATTTGAAATGTCTTTATTCTTTTGGAATCTGAGTATTTAGTGATAAGGAGTTATGGTAAAGACATGACAGATCAGGGTAGAGTGAGGGTAGGGTTTGAGGAATAGAGAGTAAGGGGGAAGGGAAGCTGGGAAACAGGCATTATGTAATTTGCAGGTCACAGTTGTGCAGTATGTTTGGGAAATACTGGAGGGAAGGTAGCAGAGAGTTTTGGCCCAGAATTCAGCTCATATTCAACATGGTATCCATCTTTTTTTGTATTCCTTCCCTGATAAGGAGATATTTTAGTCCATGGTGACTTGCTAACTCTCTCTAGAAACTGCTGTAGTCTTACCTCATACTGCACGCACACACACGCACACACACGTCTCATAGCATATAGCAGCAGGCAGCGTTCAGTAGAACACTTTACAAAGTCACAAGTCCCATTAGGCAGTAGCAGCAGCACTGTTGGGCAGGCAGCAGAGGTATGAAAGCACAGTGGATTACGTGAACTCATTACCCATCAGTGGATGACTCATCTTTTCCTCCACCTCATCTCCATACGCATTCTGACACGGTGTTTAGGGAAGCAGGGAACATAGTGGGCTGACTGGGGAACGAGTGGGATGTATTTGCAGAGCAACAGAAAAGAAGACAGGTCAGAAATCAATCTTAGAACAGATAAGAGATGCATGCCTGGTAATATGTTGTTGTAGTGGTGGTAGTGATGGTGGTAGTGGTGGTAGTGGTGGTGGAGGTGGTAGTGGTAGTGGTGGTAGTGATGGTGGTAGTGGTAGTGGTGGTAGCAGTGGTGGTAGTGATGGTGGTAGTGGTGGTGGTAGTAGTGGTAGTGGGGGTAGCAGTGGTGGTAGTGGTGGTAGTGATGGTGGTAGTGGTGGTAGTGGTGGTGGTAGTGATGGTGGTAGTGGTGATGGTGGTAGTGGTGGTGGTAGTAGTGGTAGTGGTGGTGGTGGTGGTAGTTGTGGTGGTAGTAGTAGTGGTGGTGGTGGTGGTGGTGGTGGTGGTGGTGGTGGTGGTGGTAGTGGTGGTGGTGGTAGTAGTGGTGGTAGTGGTGATGGTGGTGGTGGTGGTACTGATGGTAGTGGTGATGGTAGTGGTGGTGGTGATGGTAGTGGTGGTCATGATGGTGGTGGTAGTGATGGTGAGAGTGGTGGTGGTAGTGATGGTAGTGGTAGTGATGGTGGTAGTGGTAGTGATGGTGGTAGTGGTGGTGGTGGCGGTAGTGATGGTGGGGGTGGTAGTGATAGTGGTGGTAGTGGTGGTAGTGGTGGTGGTGGTGGTAGTGGTGGTGGTGGTAGTGATAGTTTTAATTAAACAACAAAAGTATAACTTCGATCATGATAAGGAAAATGATCATTGTGACTATGACAGATTGTATGTTGGTTGTATGAGTTGGTTGTATGAGTGAGGGATCCGTGGGAGTGGGGACGTGTTGACAAATCCACTCTCCTGCCTGCCACAGTCTCAGTGTCACAGCCTTTGAAGGTCAAGGACACCCGCTCTCTCTCAGTTGTCTGCCCGCAATTACCCACAAGCCATCTCTGTCCTCCCCTCTATCCCCGGTCCCTGCTAAAATCACACCTTGAAAGTATTTAAGAGATGGAGCTGGTGTCTGTACTAGGAGAACACTGGCCCGTGAGAAAAGGACATTAAGAGAACACGGAGGAAGATTGTCCCCTCTGGACCACGGTAGCTTGTATTCACAAGACGGGGAACATGAGAGGGCTGTAAATCCACAGTGCAGAACCTGTCTTTGGGATGTGTAGTATTGAACGTTGCGGCGGGCGGCAGATCTTCTCTGGTCTAACGCTGAATCTTAAACATGGCCGGAGGTGGTGGAAGAGTTCTGCTGTTCAAAGGGCAGTGAGAGACAGAGGAAGTCAACCTGAAGCTGAAAAAATGAGGAAGAAACCACCACTCTGACTGGCTCCTATCTTATCCAGCAATGCAGCTGGACTGAAAATGCTCTCCCCTCTGGGAGCAGTGTAGTAAAGGGCCAGACAGCCGTAGAAAGATCCATTACATTCTACTGTAGATTTGAACAGCTTGACATTCATATACCAAGCATGCGATAGAGCTTCAGTTGGGGAAGGAGGAGAGAGAGACAGTAGAAGTCACGACTTCTCAAGAAAATCAATAACCAAATACTTTTCATCCATTTTCTACATGCAAACCATGCATAGAAATGTTTCCCTTCCAACGGAAGGAAGATCCATTTTTTCACAACGTTAACTGATTTTTCATTATGACATCAGTCCGAAGTGCTTAACATTTGAGCCCGAAGTAAAATCGATGTCAGTGTTGTGTCATCAATGGAGAAGAACCTAATGGCCACAGAGACTAATTAGAGATCACATCAGTCCAGTTTGAAGTAACATCAGCTCGTCACTCTGTCCCCAGTTACCCCAAACTGTTCTCTTACACCATGTCTTTGTTACACCATGTCCAGTTCTCAACCTCTTACTCTGCACCATCACCATGCTACAGCTGTAGGAGCTTCATTTGAGACAGTTTTCTACAGAAGGAAAATAATCCTGCAGCAACAGGAAAAGCGAATTATTATGTGGATTATAATGAAAGGACATTTTTCTAGGGGTTGATACATTTTTCATAAGGGAAAATCAAGTCTGAAATTTCAAAGAAGAAAGAAGCCTTTCGAAACCTCAAACACACTACAAGTTTTATATTCCCTGCATTGCAGGTTAGATATCCAGTACAGGGTAATCAAATGAAGAAACTACACCTGTAACCTGCTCTCTCGACCCTAATCCCAGTCTCCGTCTTCACCCCATACTACCATCCTGCCACATCGCCATGGTTACCTCTGCCCCGCTGTTACAGGCCCCTGAAGTCACAGGGAGGGCCCAGAGGGTTGACTTGGTGAGTGTGGAGGTCAGGTATGTTACGTGAGCTAAGGCCTGTCACTAGCTTTAGAGTGGAGGAGACTACTCACACAGTACGACCGACAGACAGACAGACAGACAGACAGACAGACAGACAGACAGACAGACAGACAGACAGACAGCGTCTGTACATTTCAGCTATTCACTGGCAAACCATATATCTCCTTGGTTTTAATGACGTAGATTATGGAGGTAATGCATTCACAAGAGAAGGCTCCCTCTCCCTCCCATTTAAAACGGAGCTGAAATCCCTGTATTAGAGGGTCTTAGAGAGGGGGCAAGGACCTGCCAAGCTGTGTCTAATTTGTAACTGATGACATCAGAGGCCTAAAAATAAGCAAATGTGTTATAACGCCACCTCACAGCAAAACTCTTAACGGCTTCACGAGTTTAAAACCTGTGAGACACTGTGAAACAGCACGCTCCTTCTGAATGAAGCTTCAAACCTCAGCCTCTTCCTCACTCTAGTTATAAATGAGTCATTGATGCGTCAGTATAGTGCTCATCCAATCAAAGAGGAGGAGGAACGCTACACGTCACACACACACAATTCTATATTTCAGGTTTGCTCTTAGAAAACAAGAAGTACGAAGTATGGAATACATAGATACTGTATGTAGAAATATACATTATCCCCTGAAGTGGCTCAGCTTGACCCTGTAAAAGCTGTGAAGACATGTTAGAGGAACTGGGCTAGGAGAACACTCACTGTAGGTTATTATAATGCACCGTTAACACACACACATATATATATATACACTAAACAAAAATATAAATGCAACATAAAGTGTTGGTCCCATGTTTCATGAGCTGAAATAAAAGATCCCAGAATAGTTCCATACGCACAAAAAAATTGTTTCCATCCCTGTAAGTGAGCATTTCTCCTTTGCCAAGATAATTCATCCACCTGACAGGTGTGGCATATCAAGAAGTTGATTAAACAGGATGATCATTATACAAGTGCATCTCGTGCTGGGGATAATAAAAGGCCACTCTAAAATGTGAAACTTTGTCACACAACACAATGCCACAGATGTCTCAAGTTTTGACTGCAGGAATGTCCACCAGAGCTGTTGCCAGAGAAATAAATGTTAATTTCTCTACCATAAGCCGCCTCCAAGGTCGCTCACAACCGCAGACCACGTTTAACCACACCAGCCTAGGACCTCCATATTCAGCTTCTTCACCTGCGGGATCGTCAGAGACCAGCCACCCAGATAGAAATACTCCTCAGCTGCATCAGCTATCTTTTGTGGGGAAAAATTCATTCTGACAGGCTGGGCCTGGCTCCCCAGTGGGTGGGCCCCCAAGTGGGTGGGCCACTTTATTGGCATGGGAAACATATGTTAACATTTCCAAAGCAAGTGAACTAGATAATAAACAAAAGTCAAATAAACAATACAAATGAACAGGGAACATTACACTCACAAAAGTTCCAGAAGAATAAAGACATTACAAATGTCCTACAATGGTGTTTGTTCTTCACTGGTTGCCCTTTTCTTGTGGCAAAAGGTCACAAATCTTGCTGCTGTGATGGCACACTATGGTATTTCACCCAGTAGATATGGGAGTTAATCAGAATTGGGTTCTCTCTCTCTCTCTCTCTCTCTCTAATCTGGTAAACAATGAGAAGGCGTTCAGTGACAGGATCATTACTGGTAGTCCATGTTTGTCTACTGGATTTAAATGGGGTGTATCCATTGTTGTTACTTGCTATTTTAGGCTATTTGTCTTCCAGGCACAGTATGACTGATGGTAAGACTGAGTCCCAAATGGCACCCTATTCCCTTTATAGTGCACTACTATGAATAGTAGGGTAGTGCACTATTAGGAATAGTGAATTGGGTACCATTTGGGACACATCCAGAGAAATTAGCTCTATTTAAATTACATTAGGTTTCTACTATATAACTGTAGTTCACTCCACGCTTTCATCAAACACAGCCACAGACAGTTTATTTTGAGCAAATGATGAGTGGGAGCTATTTTGGAGCTCACGCAGAATGTAACACTAATATATAATACATGTCTTTCTTCAGCGGTATGGGTCAAAATAGCAGGAGACCGTCACGTTTGTTCCTCCAAATAAGTCTCACATTTACACATCCTAAAGCTGATATGATGCCAAATAAATGAGAGGAAGATGCTGTTTATTCTAGACTTGACTTCTTAGCTTCACTGCCCCTGTCTCGTCTGACTGCTACAGTCCCTGGCTCTGTAGTCAGACTTCTGAGTCATCTCTCTTCACTTGGTGTGTTCTGTGATGAGCCAAAGGACACTTCTGCCCCCAACCCCAGCCCTCTACCTCCCCCCAGCTCTGACTCTCCTCGGCCTGTGGACCACTGGCAAAGTCAGGGAGCCAGAAACCAAAGGCTGGTACTTCACTCTCTCTCTCCATTTATCTCTCTCTCCATTTATCTCTTTCCCTCCCTCTCTCTACCCCTCCCTCTCTCTTTCCTGCTCTCTAGCCATCTAACAGTCTCTCTCCAACCCCCTCTCTCTAACCCCCTCTCTCCCTCCAGCTATCTATTTCCCTCTGTCTCTCTAACCCTCTCATCTCTGTGTCCCTCCCTCTCTCTCTAGATGGATACACGGTCTACACTAGAGGGCCAGTTGGCTGTGACCTACTTCAACAGAACAGAACTGGACCTATCAGTCATACAGCTGTGGGTCACATTGTCTAACTGGGTGCTGAAAGGGTGCTACCCGCTTCACTCCAAAAACTAGAATCCTCCACACTAGAGATTTATTTTGGGGGCATTTCTGCTTCTCTTTCCTTTAGGACACTTAATGCAAATAACAGATGAACAGATAATGATGCACTCTGAATAACAGTTTGTGTTTCCTAAAATAAGACATTGCATAATATACAGGTAGGATTGGAATTGGATGGATGGACCGCCCACTGTTTATCTGTTCAAGCATTAAAGTGTGTGTGTGTGTGTATGTGTATGCATGTCTGTGTGAGGGCCTGCTGTGTGAGTAAAATAAACTCGGCAACAAAAAAAAACGTCCCTTTTTCAGGACCCTGTCTTTCAAAGATAATTTGTAAAAATCCAAATAACTTCACAGACCTTCATTGTAAAGGGTTTAAACACTGTTTCCCATTCTTGTTCAATGAACCATAAACAATTAATAAACATGCACCTGTGGAACGGTCGTTAAGACAATAACAGCTTACAGACGGTAGACAATTAAGGTCACAGTTATGAAAACTTAGGAAACTAAAACTATTGACTCTGAAAAACACCAAAAGAAAGATGCCCAGGGTCCCGTGAACGGGCCTTAGGCATGCTGCAAGGAGGCATGAGGACTGCAGATGCGGCCAAGTCAATAAATTGCAATGTCCGTGAGACGCCTAAGACAGCACTACAGGGAGACAGGACAGACAGCTGATCACCCTCACAGTGGCAGACCACGTTTAACAACACCTGCACAGGATCGGTACATCCGAACATCACACCTGCGGGACAAGCACAGGATGGCAACAACAACCGCCCGAGTTACACCAGGAACGCACAATCCCTCCATCAATGCTCAGACTGTCCGCAATAGGCTGAGAGAGGCTGGACTGAGGGCTTGTAGGCCTGTTGTAAGGCAGGTCCTCACCAGACATCACCGGCAACAACGTCGCCTATGGGCACAAACCCACCGTCGCTGGACCACACAGGACTGGCAAAAAGTGCTCTTCTCTGACGAGTCACAGTTTTGTCTCACCAGGGGTGATGGTTGGATTCGCGTTTATCGTCAAAGGAATGAGCGTTACACCGAGGCCTGTATTCTGGAGCGGGATCGATTTGGAGGTGGAGGGTCCGTCATGGTCTGGGGCAGTGTGTCACAGCATCATTGGACTGAGCTTGTTGTCATTGCAGGAAAGCTCAACACTGTGTGTTACAGGGGAGACATCCTCCTCCCTCATGTGGTACCCTTCCTGCAGGCTCATCCTGACATGACCCTCCAGCATGACAATGCCACCAGCCATACTGCTCGTTCTGTGCTTGATTTCCTGCAAGACAGGAATGTCAGTGTTCTGCCATGGCCAGCGAAGAGTCCAGATCTGAATCCCATTGAGCACATCTGGGACCTGTTGGATCGGTGGGTGAGGGCTAGGGCCATTCCCCCCAAAAGTGTCCGGGAACTTGCAGGTGCCTTGGTGGAAGAGTGGGGTAACATCTCAAAGCAAGACCTGGTAAATCTGGTGCAGTCCATGAGGAGGAGATGCACTGCAGTACTTAATGCAGCTGGTGGCCACACCAGATACTGACTATTACTTTTGATTTTGACCCCCCCTTTGTTCAGGGACACATTATTCAATTTCTGTTAGTCACATGTCTGTGGAACTTGTTCAGTTTATGTCTCAGTTGTTGAATCTTGTGTTCATACAAATATCTACACGTTAAGTTTGCTGAAAATAAATGCAGTTGACAGTGAGAGGACGTTTCTTTTTTTGCTGACTTTATGATTCAGCCTCTTCCCGTGATCACATTGGATGACTCCATTAGCACAGGAAGGTGGCACAGAGATCCATTAGTTCAGGGTAAATGGCGGCTGAGTGATTGAGTGTCAACTCAATGAATGACCAGCGACCCATTTACAAAACAGAGCCTCGGCCTGGACCGCGCAGGAGACAAACGGGAGCTAGTGTCAATTTACCTCTGCCTTGTCTGATACTGGAAGTCACTGGATCCTGGTCAATATCAACAGCTAATGTCATCATGTAACTAATGTCATCACCAATCATGCACTATCAATTACATATCAGACATATCAAGACGGAAAGGATATATAGCTGCTACACAGTGATGTGATGGCAGGCAGCCATTGCCTAAAGCCACACAGACCCAGACAAAAGCACCCATCCTTCCACCAAAAGACGATAGCTAAAGCATGGCTGGCAATAACACTAGGAATGGATGGGAAGTAAATAAGAGAGAAGAGAACATGTGTATCTCTCTCTCTCTCTCTCTCCAGCTGATAATTAATAATATCATTGCTCGGCAAACTGACGGAAATCATCAATTAACACAGTCACATTTTTATGGACCAATTATAGTCAAGTATCACAGCATTGGCTCTGTGTCATAACAAGGCATCATTCTCAGTGACAAATGGGCAATTAGTGGGCTTTCATAGAGGATGAACACCCACCATTGTCCGGACTTTACAACGACGATGTTTAAACGACCTTACAACATCCGCACCGCGTCTCCTAGCAGAGATTATTTGCGACATCAGTTACCTCATGTACGTCACCGGCTTTCCAAACCTGCAAAGTATCTTAGTTATTGAAAACCTCACAAAGGAGTAGAGGTAATTGTGTGCCTTTTATCCTGTCCTTTGCTGTGACATTGTCTAGTCGAAGTGTTGATTTACATCTCAGAGATGAAACAGTGTGGATAAGAGGAGTCAGTCCACTACAGAAGACACATGTTGAACCTCTCCTATTACAGTCATAGACAGTAACAGCATGAAAGAGAGATAATGGACAAACAAGCACTACTAGAAAAGAAGGTGCTATCTAGAACCTTAAAGGGTTATTTTGCTGTCCCCATAGGACACCTTTGGAAAACCCTTTTTGGTTCCAGATAGAATCCTTTTTGGTTCCAGGTACAACCCTTTTCGGTTCCATGTAGAACTATTTTCACAAAGGGTTCTACCTGGAACCCAAAAGGGTTTTCTAAAGGTCTCCTATGGGGACAGCCGAATAACCCTTTTGGAACCCTTTTTTCTAAGAGTGTTGTCACGTCCTGACCAGTAAAGGAGTTATTTGTTCTTATAGTTTGGTCAGGACGTGGCAGGGGGTATTTGTTTTATGTGGTTCAGGGTGTGTTTGCGTATGTGTTCATGTAGTGGAGGTATTTGGTTTATATGGTTCGGGGTGGTTGTGTATGTAGAGGGGTATTTGATTTATTAGTCCAGGGTTTGGTTACGTTTCTATGTTAGTTTATTTCTATGTTCTGTCTAGGCGTTTGTATTTCTATGTTTTGGTAATGGGGATTGGGGCCTTCAATTGGAGGCAGCTGTCTATCGTTGCCTCTGATTGAAGGTCCTATATTTAGGAGTGTGTTTGTTTTGGGAATGGTGGGAGATTGTTTCTTGTTTTGCTGTGTGCCTGACGAGACTGTCTAGTTCGTTGGTTTTTTTGTATACGTTGTTTTGTGTTTTCCTTCTTCACTAATAAGAAGAAGATGAGTATACATTTTCCCGCTGCGTTTTGGTCTACACCCTACGACACCCGTGACAAGTGTAAAGACCACCTCAACACAAAAGTCTAGTTTGACTGATAGATGTTATTCAATAAACACAACGATCATTGAAATTCATCTGAATCAAATAAAATACTTCCAAGTTAATCCTCAACTCCAAACTAGAGTAAAGCACTTTAGTCATTTTTACTGTTCAGTTGAAAATAATAACATTTTCTCAAGAAATGACTCAAGAACAGAACAGTCCTCCTTTCTAACAAAGCATCCTTTCTCACACACACACACACACACACACACACACACACACACACACACACACACACACACACACACACACACACACACACACATTGTGTTGCCAATCTCCCAACGTGGCTGGCTCCTACACCTACACCTGCTTTCTGATGACCTTTAAATAAGAATACATTAGAGTTGCTAGAATCAATAGCGTATCCTCCAGCTCTGAAGGTGAACGTCTGCCAGTTCAGTCACGTCAAGTAAACAACAGCTATTATAGGCATCGCTTTGTGATCCAATCTAGAAACCATGATGAACACACACTACCTCTATATCGAGGGCTCATAGTGTATCGTACTATCTTGAATTCTCTCTCTATATTTAGAAGTTGATGAGAGGGAGAGATCTTCTCTGGGGGCCTTTTTAGTGCTGTCAGCTTCATAAAGAGACAAAGCACAGTGTTTCCATGAATCAGGCTGATGGTGGTTAACTACTTACGACAAGTCTGTTCAGAACATAGGGAACAATAGGACCGGATTGACAGGCGGCATCTGTCTGAGAGACTCCCACTGATTCAGTCTGTTGTTAGCTCGGTCACACTGTCGGTTTGATGGAAATAACGCTATCCTTGGAAGCAGGCGCTGAAATAAACCCCCAGCGATCCAGCTCTGATACATGTAAGATCCTTCACAGAAAGGTGGTTTTGAAAACTCCTCGCAGGGACCAATATTTCAAGAGAAGGCTTATTCGTGAACATCAATGCTAGAACTAATATTGATTGACTTTGTGGCAGAACAAATCCATAGCTCAGCAGTACAAACCAATGATCGTAGCGCTGATGACACCGGTTCATGTGTAATGCCTGTGTAATGTGTAATAAAAGGAATAAGACAACGGAGAATAAGAACCATGTCTAACATCCAGGGATACTGATTCTAGTTCCCACTCCAGGGGGTCATGTTATCCCACATTACATGACTAAAGCCATCAGAGGCTGTGATGTACAGACACTGCCATTGTCCAATCACGATGGTAATTATCTGCATTAAGCTTTTCAGTGGCGGGCCGGAGCACAAACACGACAGATTCAAATTGAGTGTACCTATATTAAGTGTAATCTATATTCTGTGTGCATTTGGCATGGCATAAGAAACACACAGGAAGAAAACACAGATAACTCAAAACGATTCAACATTACTCTGGGCCCACAGGCCACCAATCATTGGCAGACAAAGCATGAAACCTGTGGTTCTCCCATCCCCCGGCAGTGGAACACTTCATACTCACAGGCTATCACATGCTGGCTGGGTAAAACGGGTCTTTGTTGAGAGGAAATGAAAAATGTTGCTGCATAGAAGAGGGATGAGGATAACGCTGAAATGAAACACTGAAACTACTGTCATCAAATGACTCACAATGACACTATGAAGGAACGGAACTTTGCTCACGTTACCAATCACAGCCTACTTTATATTAAAATACAGTTCCCCCAATTCATAATTTCACTGGTGGGTTATTTGATGATGGAGTTCAGAGGACGTCAGGGTAGCGTTCAATTCACCAAACAGGAGAAAACCTTTAGAAACTGAGCAGGTACTACCTGCACCTGTCCAATAATAATGTATATTTTCCTTTTCTGATTCACAACATTTTCTCCCATTTGTGCCTCAAGAAAGCTATCTATGTGACAAAGAGGGTTGTGGGAAAATAAAAACGGAAAACAAACAAAATTGACAGTGATGAGTTGCACGTCTGTTCTACCTTCTGAAATATTAAAGAAAATACACTATATCTACAAAAGTATGTGGACACCCCTTCAAATTAGTGGATTTGGCTATTTCAGCCACACCTGTTGCTGTGTATGAAACCGAGCACACAGCCATGCAATCTCCATAGACAAACATTGACAGTAGAATGGCCTTACTGAAGAGCTCAGTGACTTTCAAATTGGACCGTCATAGGATGCCACCTTTCCAACAAGACAGTTCATCCAATTTCTGCCCTGCTAGAGCTGCCCCAGTCAACTGTAAGTGCTGTTATTTTGAAGTGGAAACTTCTAGGAGCAACAATGGCTCAGCCGTGAAGTGGTACGCCACACAAGCTCATAGAACGGGACTGGCGAGTGCTCAAGCGCGTAACAGGTCAAAATCATCTGTTCTCGGTTGCAACACTCACTACAGTTCCAAAGTGCCTCTGGAAGCAACGTCAGCACAAGAAGTGTTCGTCGGGAGCTTCATGAAATTGGTTTCCATGGCAGAGCAGCCGCACACAATCCTAAGATCACCATGTGCAATGCCAAGCGTCGGCTGGAGTGGTGTAAAGCTCGCTGCCATTGGACAGTGGAAATGCAGTCTCTGGAGTGATGAATCACGCTTCACCATCTGGCGGTCCGATGGACAAATCTGGGTTTGGCGGATGCCAGGAGAATGCTACCTGCCCCAATGTTTTTCATGGTTTTGGCTAGGCCCCTTAGTTCCAGTGAAGGGAAATCTTAACGCTACAGCATACGACATTCTAGATGATTCCGTGCTTCCAACAACAGTTTGGTGAAGACCCTTTCCTGTTTCAGCATGACAATGCCCCTGTGTACAATGCAAGGTCCATACAGAAATGGTTTGTCGAGATCGGTGTGGAAGAACTTGACTGGCCTACACAGAGCCCTGACCTGAACCCCATCGAACACCTTTGGAATGAATTGGAACTCCGACTGCGAGCCAGGCTCAATCACCCAAAATCCATGCCCGACCTCACTAATGCTCTCGTGGCTGAATAGAAGCAAGTCCCCGCAGCAATGTTCCAACATCTAGTGGAAAACCTTCCCAGAAGAGTGAAGGCTGTTATAGCAGCAAAGGGTGGGACCAACTCCATATTAATGCCCATGATTTTGGAATGAGATGTTCGACTAGCAGGTGTCCACAAACCTTTGGTCATGTAGTGTACATTCAAACTGGATGGCATCCCTCTGCTACACTTGAGGACGTGTTTGATACCCAAATCTCCTCAACTATTCTTAACCACAATCCTCCTCCATGTCATATCTGGATATCTGGATCCTGGTTACCTCAGGCTCGTCACACCAAATCAAGCACCTGGCAGGTCACTTTGCTAAGGTTACTTGCCCTGAACTGAAAGGGTAGGAACTAATAATCTCTAAAAGCTCCAACCTGGAGCGGGTCTGGGACACCATCTGATCTGCCCTGTGGACTACCTGCAGAAAGACTTCCCTCCCAGGGTGGTGCAGCAGCTGGAGACTGCAGCAGCGGTCAGGGTTCTGGCAACAGATGACTGCACTCAACTCTGGGAACAAAACAAGCAGCTGGGGGAGCGGTGGGTGGGCTGGCCGTCTTTAAAGACAGCCAGGCTGTAATTATCACAAATAACATAACCAGGCAAGCGCTAGGAAGTTGGCTCTAACTGGCGGCCAGTTACACTGCTATAAAATCCTGATCCATTCTGACTACAACAACCAGTCCAATAGCCTGAATAAGTAGAGAACGTTGTTGGTTCCATACGTCCACCAACCTGGGCTATTTACTCAAAACACTCTTTGTTCACTGGGTAATTGGGTTGTTTTGAATTTGCAATTCTGAAGGTAATGTTCTCCATCACCTTGAATAAAAGCAGAATGGTGCATAAAACAAAGGGTGGCATGACCCTTACTAACGTAACCTAGTCATTTAAACCCCAATCCCCTCGTAAGACCTCCCAAACTACTAAACCTTCACCACAGTTCCTGATTTCACCACTGTTATTAGGAGTGACATTATAATATGCCGTGTTCTGATAAGCCCAGGGGAGGGCACACCTTAGTCACATCAATGGGTTGTACTGTAGAGAGAGGAGGGTTTCTCTCCACCAACCAGAGTCACAGCATTACCACCCCTCTGAGTCCTCAAGGTCCCTTACAACACGAGGATAGATGCTCTGATGACTGAGTCAGTCACGAGCAAAGGAGACAATGTTGTACCGTATATCAATTCTATCCAGATTAGGCAATAGGGAAGGAGAAAATGCGCCACATTTCCCACTACCTACCTCATTCATGTGATACGAATGTAGAGTATTTAGTATAGAGGCTGAAGGGCGGCGGCGATAATATAGACTTTTCTATGCTATAAAAAGCCATATTATAAAAAGCCCTGCTGTTTGGCCAAAGCTCATTTACAAGCATGTCGCTACACAAGCAATAACACCTAAAATGATTTGATTTGAGTGAATGCATATGTTGCCTTGAAGTTAGCCGGAGGGGCTGGAGGGACTTCTGCTCAGAAGGGCTAATACAATACCTCTCATTATTTGACACATATTGGCTTAAATACATACAGTAGACTGGGGTTGAATGAAAGTGCTGACACGGTACAGTGTACAAAATGATGTCACTTTTTAGTGAACCTTTGGGAGACTGCATGGCTACTTTCATTCCTTTACAATTGTACCATAGAAAGCCATCTTTATTGAGATCCACGCAGTAGCAGAAACAGTTGCGGCTGCAGTTATGGAAGCTAGCTAGGACACCCCTGCCTTGTGGATGCATGTGGATTTCTCAGCACTCCTTGAACAAGCATCTTATCCAGTGCAGAGTGGCTATGACATCATGTTCTATTTCTGGCACTCAAGTGGAGCATTCGGAAGCTGAACGGTATCCATTAATGGGGGACCAGCTGCATGTTCTAAAATACCAGGCCTTCTTCCTCTCATTCATCTGGTAATTCACTGCTATTCAGAGCACACACTGTTCCCACTTGACATGGAGGGTTCAAGTTTTATTCCAATGAAATAATGCTCATAAAATCATTCATTATCAGATGCTCATTTTGTTGCTTTAATTTGGTGTTGGTATTTTAATTATGAATCTCTTAATTCTAGTTCCCAGCGTATACTCCTCTAATTTTGGAGTGTAAGAGAGGATATCATACATACATACATACATACATACATACATACATACATACATACATACATACATACATACATACATACATACATACATACATACATACATACATACATACATACATACATACATACTTACTAGAGGTCGACCGATTATGATTTTTCAACGCCGATACCCATACCGATTATTGGAGGGCCAAAAAAAGGCGATTTTTTTATTTAATTGTAATAATGACAATTACAACAATACTGAATGAACACTTATTTTAACTTAATACAATAGATCAATAAAATCAATTTAGCCTCAAATAAATAATGAAACATGTTCAATTTGGTTTAAATAAAGCAAAAACAAAGTGTTGGAGAAGAAAGTAAAAGTGCAATATGTGCCATGTAAAAAAGCTAACGTTTAAGTTCCTTGCTCAGAACATGAGAACATATGAAAGCTGGTGGTTCCTTTTAACATGAGTCTTCAATATTCCCAGGTAAGAAGTTTTAGGTTGTAGTTATTATAAGAATTATAGGACTATTTCTCTCTATACGATTTGTATTTCATATACCTTTGACTATTGGATGTTCTTATAGGCACTTTAGTATTGCCAGTGTAACAGTATAGCTTCCGTCCCTCTCCTCGCTCCTACCTGGGCTCGAACCAGGAACACATCGACAACAGTCACCCTCGAAGCTGCGTTACCCATGCAGAGCAAGGGGAACATCTACTCCAAGTCTCAGAGCGAGTGACGTTTGAAACGCTATTAGCGCGCACCCCGCTAACTAGCTAGCCATTTCACATCGGTTACACCAGCCTAATCTTGGGAGTTGATAGGCTTGAAATCATAAACAACGCAATGCTTGAAGCATTGCGAAGAGCTGCTGGCAAAACGCACGAAAGTGCTGTTTGAATGAATGCTTACGAGCCTGCTGGTGCCTACCACCGCTCAGTCAGACTGCCCTATCAAATCATAGACTTAATTATAATATAATAAACACACAGAAATATGAGCCTAAGGTCATTAATATGGTCGAATCCGGAAACTATCATCTCGAAAACAAAACTTTTTTTTCTTTCAGTGAAATACGGAACCGTTCCGTATTCTATCTAACGGGTGGCATCCCTAAGTCTAAATATTCCTGTTACATTGCACAACCTTCAATGTTATGTCATAATTACATAAAATTCTGGCAAATTAGTTCGCAACGAGCCAGGTGGCCCAAACTGTTGCATATACCCTGACTCTGCGTGCAATGAACGCAAGAGAAGTGACACAATTTCACTTGGTTAATATTGCCTGCTAACCTGGATTTATTTTAGTTAAATATGCAGGTTTAAAAATATATACTTGTGTATTGATTTTAAGAAAGACATTGACGTTTATGGTTAGGTACACGTTGGAGCAATGAGTCCTTTTTCGCTTATGCGCACCGCATCGATTATATGCAACGCAGGACAGGCTAGATAACTACACATCAACCATGTGTAGTTAACTAGTGATTATGATTGATTGATTGATTGTTTTTTATAAGATAAGTTTAATGCTAGCTAGCAACTTACCTTGGCTTTTTACTGCATTCACGTAACAGGCAGGCTCCTCGTGGAGTGCAATGTAAAGCAGGTGGTTAGAGCGTTGGACGAGTTAAGCGTAAGGTTGCAAAATTGAATCCCCGAGCTGACAAGGTAAAAATCTGTCGTTCTGCCCCTGAACAAGGCAGTTAACCCATCGTTCCTAGGCCGTCATTGAAAATAAGAATGTGTTCTTAACTGACTTGCCTAGTAAAATAAAGGTGTAAAAAAAAGACAAAATAATTTTAAAAATTCTAAAATAAAAAAAAATACAAATCGGCAAATCGGTGTCCAAAAATATAAATTACCGATTGTTATGAAAACCTGAAATCGGCCCTAATTAATCGGCCATTCCGATTAAATCGGTCGACCTCTAATACATACATACATACATACATACATACATACATACATACATACATACATACATACATACATACATACATACATACATACATACATACATACATACATACATACATACATACATACATACATACATTGAGTGGTGATTTTAGCATGTAAATCTTGGTGGGGCCCAAAACAAATGTGGGATGCATGCCAGAAATGCCACTACACAGCACAACACTAAACAACACATTCATTGCACTATAACGGTGACAAATGGGGCCCACAAACTGTTAGGGCCTACATAAAGCTGTCCCAACAGCAGAGTCCCAACAGCAGTCCTAACACCTTACACTGCTACACCTGGCTATCAGCGGAGCCTTGTCTGGCAGCGAAACAGTTAATTCAGCCTCATTTACTGCCTTTTAAAAAAACATAGCTGATATGGCTGACTTGCTTAAACAAATGTTTCTACTGACAATGATGTACAAACTATGGCATAAGGGGACGACGAGAATATAAGAAGTAATACATCAGTTCAATTAAGACATTAATGAGCGATGGACGACGGACGTTGTCAATATAAATATTTGTTCAGCACTTTTGAAATGTACAGCGACAGAATTCAGAACATGGGCCGTTCTTACAATGTACTCCCTGTACACCAAGTAGGATAAATAAAGGGGGCGTATAAGGGGACATATGGGCTGCAATTGGAGGTGCAGTTAACTCTAATGAACTTATCCTCTGCAGCAGAGGTAACTCTGGGACTTCGTTTTCTGTGGCCATCCTCATGAGAGCCAGTTTCATCATAGCGCTTGATAGTTTTTGCGACTGCACTTGAAGAAACTTGACATTTTCCGAATTGCCTGACCTTCGTGTCTTAAAGTAAGACGTTATATGGACTTGGTCTTTTACCAAAAAGGGCTATCTTCTGTATACCACCCCTACCTTGTCACAACACAACTGATTGGCTCAAACGCATTAAGAAGGAAAGAAATTCCACAAATTAACAAGGCACACCGGTTAATTGAAATGCATTCCAGGTGACCTGGAAGCTGGTTGAGAGAATGCCAAGATTGTGCAAAGCTGTCATCAAGGCAAAGGGTGGATACTTTGAAGTATCTCAAATCTAAAATATATTTTCATTTCTTTAACACTTTTTAGGTTACTACATGATTTCATATGTGTTATTTCATAGTTTTGATGTCTTCACTATTATTCTACAATGTAGAAAATAGTAAAAATAAAGAAAAACCCTGAAATGAGTCCAAACTTTTCACTGGTACTGTACGTACATCTGATACATGTGGTAACTAATGATAATAATAAACAGTAACACACGCGGGTAGCATATACGCTGAGGCTGACATCTGAGCTAGAATTGTTTCTATATGAGAGTCAAAATAAAAATACCCAGTGGCCCTCTGTGAAGGATGCCATTTTCGAGGTGCAACACTAAGTATTGGTTGTAACCTCATTTCACTCTCCTCACTTGAGGCCTCTTGACGGCACTGCTCTGCAATTGACTGGGGTGAAGACAGAGAGGCAGAGCTTTGTGGCTGTGTTATAGTGAGACTGGAGCTGTGTTTCTAACCTCAAGGGGAGGCGTGTGTGGGTGTGTGAGTCACAGCCATATTACACCTAGACAGACACCTCCAGAACAGAACACAATGCTGGGAGAGATGACATCAAAGAGCTCTGCATGAGGCCAGCCTCCACGCACTGAGGCCTCTTCATCTTGTGCTATTCATCATGTCAACTTTTCTTCAGCTCATCGTATCGTGTTTACTGTTAGCTTCATCTTGAAAACCCACAGTGAAAATGAACATGTGATAAAAAAAATTGCATTATCAGAATCTGGCACTCCACCAATCTCACCGGAATTACATGTGTATTAATACCATTCTATCAAGCTTGATTTGACCCAGTATTGCAGAGCCCTACGTTGTAATATCTTCAGTCCTTTCCTCAGCTTTGGCGCTAACCAGATATCAGCTGATGCCGATTGGGTCAGATTTGCCAGGCCATTGCAGCAACAAACAGGACATGCAGAAATGCTCACAGATGTGTGCCACACGGGCTCCCCCACTACTCCATACCCACAATCCCCTTGAGGTGTAACCGTACCCATCCGTAGTGGAAGTTGGCTGAAGCCCAGGAAAACGGTTCCCTCTGCTGAGCCCGACACCAACCTGCAGTCAGTAGCACACCAAGGCAGTCCATACCGGAGTCATAACTGGTCCTACAGCGCCATGGAGCCTCCAGGCTTAGAGGGCTCTGCCTTGTGAACCTAATGGAGGAAAGTGGAACCGGCAGCATGTACCTGGTGAGACTCAATGAAACTCAATGAGCTCTAGCTAAAGCCCATCCATTCTCCATCACTGCACACCTTAGGCCTAATGACCCAAGCTGGGGCTGATAATAAAACACTGGTAAATAATCAGAAGCTAATGACGGGTTGAATGAAACAGTGACCAGAGAGGATTGTGGGGGTTATTCAAGCCTCTCCATCCAACTTAGCTAGCTAACACTGCTACTGTTGTACTTTCTGCACTGTGACTGGACGGTGCGACGGTCATAGGATAGTCCCACACTGGGTTCTTCATCAGTGAGATAATGACATCTGCAGGGAGCCATCTTTCCTGTCCGTAACAGCACTTCTCCCGAAACCAAACCTGTGTCTGATTGAAGCAGACCTGCATTAGCAACAAACTGAAGCGTTGCATCAATGAGTCACCTGGGTGGTGGGGAGAGATGTTGTCTGCCTAATCAGACCTATCAGAGGTAACCTTTCAAGGGTATTGATCAAGTATCTCTGATAGAACCATTACGGATGCTTGATGGGCAATGGCGTCTTCGGACAAACCCGCACGAGCCCCGCTTCTCAATCTGGGGAAGATTAAAGGGGAGCGGGAGGAGAGCAAAGAAAAACAAGGCTTTGGGGTAAATTGAGCATAAAAAGAGGATGTGAGAGAGAGGGAGAGCGAGAGACGCTTTAGCTTGCAAAGCACCACTTGTGGGCCTGGAAAAAACATGGACTCCACTGCGATTGTCTGTCTTGTAAAGTAAGGATATCAAGGACATATGAAGATCACTAGAAGGATACAAGGGCTCTGTGAGGACATAAACAGCCTAATAACTGCCAAGGTGACTGATCACCTGGCACCAGTTTATATGCCGAGACCTGCTTATAAACCTAACCAAACAACATTCTCATTATTTCCAAGACCCGGGGAATCCTACTGCAATACACAAAAAAAACAGGACTCAAAAAGAAAACATGGCATTTAGATCATAGTACCCGGGCCTTAAAGGCTCTTTCACTGTGGAAGACAGCCCCCCATTACCAGTGTATGGCTCTGTCGTACCCCTCCTCTCATCCACACTCATCTTTGTAGTCTCTCTCTGTCGCTCTCTCTCTCTCTAACCGTTGATCTACCCTGTGGCGGAGTGAACTGGGGCACAAACAATAACAGTAATCACGGCAAATCATGTGCTGCTCTGGCAGACCAGACCAGCTGACTGACTGCTTGCGTGGTGCTGCCTGCCTCAGCCTAGAGGGAGAGGGCCGCTGTGCAACAGCAGTAGCACACTGCATCCAGAGAGAGAGAGAGAAAGAGGGAGAGGAGGGGCAGAGGGGATTCGCCTCTCGTCGTCCTCATCAGCTTAGTCATGTTCCCTTCCTTCCACACTCTGCCCCTTGTGAGGCTTCCACTGACTCCCCTCCCTCCCTCTCACTTCTACAACCCAGACACCCCTTCAGAAAGGAACGTAATGGTTCAGTCCATGACTACACATGGTTGTTTAGTATAATTAGCTAGATCTATCTATCAGCTATTTGCCTTGTGGCCCGAGTGTTGACTGATGGCCGTACCATGTATGATTTATGGACGGAGGGGGGTATCATTGACTTGGTTCGCCTCACTAATGACACAGTCACTAATGAGTGTTAATAAGCCAAAAGACAGAGGTGTCACACTTAATGCTTACCCCTTCAGATCATTTCAATGGGGCCATAATAACTATAATCATTATAAGCCAATGCTCCACAATTACTATAAAAATCATTCCCAAGTTGATTTTCAAGACTTTTTATTGAGAAGTTGTCTGGTATTATTTCAACTGCAACCAGTCAGACAGACATGAATGGGCATGGTGAGGGGTGCCTATACAGTAATCAAGTGCAGTCTTAGACCATCATTCTAACATCTGCGTGAGTGATCAATAGACTGGTTCTCTCAATACTGTCTGGCCGGGTGTGGAAAGGAGAGGAGAGCTGGGATCGGAGTCTGGGCTGGGGGGAGGGGAGAGTGTCCGATAACTAGGATTTACACGTCTGTACATCAACCATAAACAGAAGGGTGCCCGTCTTCTGACCAGGGGTCAGTTTATACTGATGCAATCCTTTCAGATTTACTATGTGTAAGGGGATAGGGGCTAGGGGTCAGATTGGGATTGGACATGCCTGAGCCTATGGGAGTGGTAATGTATTTGTATTTATTATGGATCCCCATTAGCTGCTGCCATCAGCTACTCTTCCTGGGGTCCAACAAAATTAAGCTGTTATACAATTTTTAAAACATTACAATACATTCACAACACACTAAGTGTGTGCCCTTCAGGCCACTACTTTACTACCACACATCTACAATGAAAAATCCATGTGTATGTGTGTGTATAGTGTCACGATCGTCAAAAGGAGTAGACCAAGGTGCAGCGTGGTGAGTGTTCATCTTTGTATTTATTTTAAATCAGAACACTACAAACAAAATAATAAACAATGATAACGACCGTCACGTCTTGCAGGCTTAACAAGCAGAACAAAAATAAGATCCCACAACTACAGGTGGGGAAAGGCTGCCTAAGTATGGTTCCTAATCAGAGACAACGATAGACAGCTGCCTCTGATTAGGAACCATTAGGAACCCAACACGAAGAAATAGACAGCATAGAATGCCCACCCCACACCCTGACCTAACCACATAGAGAAACAAACCGTCTCTCTCAGGTCAGGGCGTGACAGTATAGTGTGTATGCTATCGTGTATTTGTATGCATGTGTCTGTGCCTATGTTTGTGTGCTTCACAGTCCCTGCTGTTCCATAAGGTGTATTTTTTATCTGTTTTTTTAAATCTAATGTACTGCTTGCATGAGTTACTTAATGTGGAATAGAGTTCCATGTAGTCATGGCTCTATGTAGTACTGTGTGCCTCCCATAGTCTGTTCTGGACTTGGGCACTGTGAAGAGACCTCTGGTGGCATGTCTTGTGGGGTATGCATGGGTGTGCATTCAACATGTCAATACCTCTCACAAATACAAGTAGTGATGGAGTCAATCTGTCCTCCACTTTGAGCCAGGAGAGATTGACATGCATATTATTAATGTTAGCTCTCTGTGTATATCTAAGGGCCAGCCGTGCTGCCCAAAAAATATACCTATGTGTTGGTATCACATACATTATCAAGCATTTCACAAATGTTATCCAGATACTGACTGTTAGCACTTGGTGGTCTATAGCAGCTTCCCACCAGAATGAGCTTTAGGTGAGGCAGATGAACCTGTAGCCATATTACTTCAATAGTATTTATTAACATGAGATCCTCTCTAAGCTTTACAGGAATGTGGTTCTGAACATAAACGGCCAGGCCTCAACCTTTGGCATTTCTGTCTTTTCTGTAGATCTTATACCAATGTATTGCTACCACCGTATCATCAAAGGTTTTATCTAAGTGAGTTTCAGAAATAGTCAGAATATAAATGCCATCTGTTACTAGCAAATTATTGATTTTGGGAACCTTGTTACTTAAGCTACATACAGTTGAAGTCGGAAGTTTACATATACCTTAGCCAAATACATGAAAAGTATTTTTTTCACAATTCCTGTCTTAGGTCAGTTAGGATCACCACTTTATTTTAAGAATGTGAAATGTCAGAATAATAGTAGAGAGAATGATTAATTTCAGCTTTTACTTATTTCTTCCATCACATTCCCAGTGGGTCAGAAGTTTACATGCACTCAATTAGTATTTGGTAGCATTGCCTTTAAACTGTTTAATTTGTATCAAACGTTTCGGATAGCCTTCCACAAGTTTCCCACAATAAGTTGGGTGAATTTTGGCCCATTCCTCCTGACAGAGCTGGTGTAACTGAGTCAGGTTTGTAGGCCTCCATGCTCGCACATGCTTTTTCAGTTCTGCCCACAAATTTTATATAGGATTGAGGTCAGGGCTTTGTGATGGCCACTCCAATACCTTGACTTTGTTGCCCTTAAGCCATTTTGCCACAACTTTGGAAGTATGCTTGGGGTCATTGTCCACTTGGAAGACCCATTTGCGACCAAGCTTTATCTTCCTGACTGACGTCTTGAGATGTTGCTTCAATATATCCACATAATTTTCCTGCCTCATGATGCCATCTATTTTGTGAAGTGCACCAGTCCCTCCTGCAGCAAAGCACCCCCACAACATGATGCTGCCACCCCCGTGCTTCACGGTTGGAATGGTGTTCTTTGGCTTGCAAGCATGCACCTTTTTCCTCCAAACATAACGATGGTCATTATGGCCAAACAGTTCTATTTTTGTTTCATCAGACTAGAGGATATTTCTCCAAAAAGTACGATCTTTGTCCCCACGTGCAGTTGCCAACCATAGTCTGGATTTTTTATGGTGGTTTTGGAGCAGTGGCTTCTTCCTTGCTGAACAGCCTTTCAGGTTATATCGATATAGGACTTGTTTTACTGTGGATATAAATACTTCTGTACCTGTTTTCTCCAGCATCTTCACAAGGTCTTTTGTGGTTGTTCTGGAATTGATTTGCACTTTTCGCACCAAAGTAGGTTCATCTCTAGGAGACAGAACGTGTCTCCTTCCTGAGCGGCATGACGGCTGCATGGTCCCATGGTGTTTATAATTCTGTACTATTGTTTGTACAGATGAACGTGGTACCTTCAGGCATTTGGGAATTGCTCCCAAGGATGAACCAGACTTGTGGAGGCCTACAATTGTTTTTCTGAGGTCTTGGCTGATTTATTTACATTTTCCCATGATGTCAAGCAAAGAAGCACTGTGTTTGAAGGTAGGCCTTGAAATACATCCACAGGTACACCTCCAATTGACTCAAATGATGTAAATTAGCCTATCAGAAGCTTCTAAAGCCATGACATCATTTTCTGGAATTTTCCAAGCTGTTTAACGGAACAGTCAACTTAGTGTATGTAAACTTCTGACCCACTGGAATTGTGATACAGTGAATTATAAGTGAAATAATCTGTCTGTAAACAATTGTTGG
The DNA here is from genome assembly GCF_901001165.1 of Salmo trutta. Taxonomy (NCBI): domain Eukaryota; kingdom Metazoa; phylum Chordata; class Actinopteri; order Salmoniformes; family Salmonidae; genus Salmo; species Salmo trutta. Next base: position 42,144,947 of record NC_042964.1, read on the forward strand.
AAAAAATACTTGTGTCATGCACAAAGTAGATGTCCTAACCCCGACATTCCAAAACTATAGTTTGTTAAAACCTCTTACATCTAGGCGTTCCGCTAGATGTAAGAGGCGCGAAATACAAAAACCTCAAAAATCCAATAATTTCAATTTTTCAAACATACGACTATTTTACACCATTTGAAAGATACACTTCTGTCACGTCCTGACCAGTTTAGGGATTATTTGCTATTGTAGTTTGGTCAGGACGTGGCAGAGGGTATTTTGTTTATGTGTTTCGGGGTGGTGGTGTATGTAGTATGGTGTTTGATTTATTATTTCCGGGTTTTGGTCTATGTTCTATGTTTTGTATTTCTATGTTCTTTCTGGTTTGTTGTATTTCTATGTTTAGGTTGATGGGGGGTTGGACTCTCAATTGGAGGCAGGTGCTTTCTCGTTGCCTCTGATTGAGAGTCCTATATATGGGTAATTGTTTGGTTTGGTGTTGTGGGAGATTGTTTCTTGTTTTGCCTGTGTGAGCATGACAAGACTGTTTTGTTGTTCGTGCGTTCTTCGTTTTGTTATTTTGGTGTTCTCTTTATTTAAAATAAATAACAAGATGAGCATCCACATTCCTTCTGCGTTTTGGTCCTCTATTCCCGACGACAGCCGTTACAACTTCTCCTGAATCCAACCACGTAGTCCAATTTCAAAAAGGCTTTACAGCGAAAGCAAAACATTAGATTGTTAGGAGAGTACATAGACCAAAATAACCACACAGCCATTTTCCAAGCAAGCATATATGTCAATAAAACCCAAAACACAGCTAAATGAAGCACTAACCTTTGATCTTCATCAGATGACACTCCTAGGACATTATGTTATACAATACATGTATGTTTTGTTCAATCAAGTTCATATTTATATCCAAAAACAGCTTTTTACATTGGCGCGTGATGTTCAGAAAATGTATTCCCAGCAAAAACTTCCAGTGAATTTACAAAAATACTCATCATAAACGTTGACAAAATACATAACAATTATTTTAAGAATTATAGATACCGAACTCCTTTACGCAATCGCTGTGTCAGATTTTAAAATAGCTTTTCGGCGAAAGCACATTTTTCAATATTCTGAGTACATAGCTCGCCATCACAGCGAGCTATTCAGACACCCGCCAAGTTCGGGGCAACCTAAACTCAGAATTAGTTTTAGAAATATTGTATTACCTTTGCTGATCTTCGTCAGAATGCACTCCCAGGACTGCTACTTCCACAAGAAATGTTGTTTTTGTTCGAAATAATCCATAGTTATGTCCAAATACCTTTTTTTTTTGTTCGTGCGTTCAGGTCACTGTCCAAAGGGTAACGCGCGAGCGCAATTCGAGACACAAAAAGCAAAATGTTCCATTACCGTACTTAGAAGTGTCACGTCCTGACCAGCAGAGGGAGTAATTGTATTAATTTTGGTCAGGACGTGGCAGAGGGTTTGTGTTTTGTATGTATTTCTACGTTCTGTCTAGTTTAGTTTTTCTATGTTTAGGATTGGGTGTTGGACTCTCAATTGGAGGCAGGTGTTTCTAGTTGCCTCTGATTGAGAGTCCTATATATAGGTGTGTGTTTGGTTTGGTATTTTGTGGGGTAGTTGTCTTTAGCACTGCTGTTATGTGTATAGCCTGCTAAACTGTTTCCTGTCGTCATTTCGTTGTTTATTGTTTTTCCGTGTTCAGCCTTTATTTGAAATAAATATAATGATGAGCACGCAACCTGCTGCGCCTTGGTCCTCTCTTCATGAAGACAGCCGTTACAAGAAGCATGTCAAACGCTGTTTAAAATAAATGTTTATGGTATTTTTAACGTAAAATTGCAATAATATTCCAACCGGACAATGGTGTATTCATTCAAGGAGGAAAAGAAAAAACAGAGTGCTCGCGGGAACGCGCATATCCAATCTCTTTGTCCTCAAGCAGACCACTCAGTAACTGAGCTCCTATACTCTGCCCAGAGACAGGAGAAGGCTCAATCCACTTTCTGAAGGCTTTAGACAGCCAATGGAAGCCTTAGAAAGTGCAACGTAACAGCACAGATACTGTAGTTTCGATGTAGAGAATCAAAAGAAGAACTACAATTCTCAGACTTTCCACTTCCTGCTTGGAATTTTCTCAGGTTTTTGCCTGCCATATGAGTTCAGACACCATTCAAACAGTTTTAGAAACTTCAGAGTGTTTTCTATCCACATCTACTAATAATATGCATATTCTCATTTCTGGGCAAGAGTAGTAACCAGTTTAAATCGGTTACGTTTTTTCATCCAGCCGTGAAAATACTGCCCCCTATCCATATCAGGTTAACAAGAAATTTGTGGAGTGGTTGAAAAACAAGTTTTAATGACTCCAACCTAAGTGTATGTAAACTTCCGACTTCAACTGTATGTTAATGTGTGCTATTTTTATCACTTTTCTGGGATGTTTTATTGTTTTTATCGCTTACTGGGAAGCTTAGCAGGAGTAGATATGCTCAGGTTATTTATGTTAGTGCAGAGTGAGATGCACACAGTGGACTTCCTGCTAGCGCACACCACCTCCATCCTATCAGTATAACTGGTTCATGGGCACATGATTACTGCATACAATAGCTGTAAGATCAGCAGAGGCAATCAGGGCAGTAAGAGAGACATACATTAGGTTACTTACATTGTGTCTTCCAGCGCCCCTGGGATAATGTACATTTGCTGAAGCATTATGACAACTCAGCAACACAATGGTAGGGATTAAATGAGCTGGACTTGGGTCATTGATAAGTCATTGTCTCAACACAGCCTTATAATGCTGTGAAAGGATCCAGGAACACAAATGATTTGGGTGGATCCCATCCTCCTTATAAAATGAGCTTTGTTTCCAGAAAGTATCAAAATTGTCAATAAATGTTACACCCACAGAGCTGCAATAGTCTCGTAGCCAGTTATGGAGGGCTAAATGTCTGCTGAACCATTCAATGCCATGATTTAGGGACAGATATTATGGGGCGTTTGTTGGTGTCAAGTAGTGACCCAATCAGTTATTTAATATCCATCTTCAGCTGTTCTGAGCTGAGTTTCCCAGTGGACCAGTAGCAGTAGAAATGAACAGCCGGAGCAGCCTTTAGATAAGGTGGCCATGTTTTGGTAACTAAACAGCGTAGGGAGTGGGAGACACACAGAGGGCCTGGGGCTCTCTGACTACAGTACAGTAACACAGCTGAGTGCACCAGAGGAGGAAGCCTGTTTCAGGGGGAGAGTACACACAGGCAGGTCACATGGTCCCAACACCACGCTGCAGGCCCTGTGGCTGTCTGCGCGTGTGTGCTCTCTCTCTCTCTCTCTCTCTCTCTCTCTCTCTCTCTCTCTCTCTCTCTCTCTCTCTCTCTCTCTCTCTCTCTCTCTCTCTCTCTCTCTCTCTCTCTCTCTCTCTCTCTCTCTCTCTCTCTCTCTCTCTCTCTCTCTCTCTCTCTCTCTCTCTCTCTCTCTCTCTCTCTCTCTCTCTCTCTCTCTCTCTCTCTCTCTCTCTCTCTCTCTCTCTCTCTCTCTCTCTCTCTCTCTCTCTCTCTCTCTCTCTCCTCACTCACTCACTCACTCACTCACTCACTCACTCACTCACTCACTCACTCACTCACTCACTCACTCACTCACTCACTCACTCACTCACTCACTCACTCACTGACTGACCCACAAGTAAGGTGTTGTTGTGGGGACTCCTTCAGCTGGTGAAGGAGTCCCCCGAAGTGGATCCTCTGTTTGGACCACCACCCAGGACAATGGATCTAATCGCAGTAGCCGACCCAAAACAACGGCGCTGCAGAAGGAGCAGACGGAGCGCCCTCCTGGTCAGGCTCCGTAGACAGGCACATCACCCAACGCCCCAGAGTATACTACTTTCCAATGTCCAGTCTCTTGACAGCAAGGTAGACAAAATTCAAGCAAGGGTTGCCTTCCAGAGAGACATCAGAGAATGTAACATTCTCTGTTTCAAAGAAACAGGGGCGGCAGGGTAGCCTAGTGGTTAGAGCGTTCGAATCCCTGAGCTGACAAGGTACAAATCTGTTGTTCTGCCCCTGAACAAGGCAGTTAACCCACTGTTCCTAGGCCTAGGCCGTCATTGAAAATAAGAATTTGTTCTTAACTGACTTGCCTAGTTAAATAAAGGTAAAAATAAAAAAATAAAAAACATAGCTCTCTCGGGATATATTGTCAGAACTGGTTCAGCCACCGGGCTTCTCCATTCATCGTGCCAACAGACATAAACACCTCTCTGGGAAGGGCTGGGGTGTATGCTTCATGATTAGCAACTCATAACAACATGTGGGTTCGATTCCCACGGGGGACCAGTACGGAGAAAAAAAAGAAATGTATGCTAAAATTACTAAAAATGTCAAAAAATGTAACATACAGGAACTCAGGTCCTTCTGCTCACCTGACCAAGAATTCCTCACAATCAAATGCCAGGCATATTACCTTCCAAGAGAATTCTCGTAAGTTATAGTCACAGCTGTGTACATTCCCCCTCAAGCAGACACCAAGACGGCCCTCAAGGAACTTCACTGGACTCTATGTAAGCTGGAAACCATATATGCTGAGGCTGCATTTATTGTAGCTGGGGATTTTAACAAAGAAAATTTGAAAACAAGGCTACCTATCAGCATATTGATTGCGCTACGCGCAGGGGTAATACACTCGACCACCGCTACTCCAACGTCCGCGATGCATACATGCATTCTTAGGCAGAAACTCAAACAGTGACGAGAACCATTCAACGCTGGTCCGACCAATCGGAAGCCATGCTTTAAGATTGTTTTGATCACGCGGACTGGAATGTTCCGGTCAGCCTCAGAGAACAACATCGACCTATACATTGACTCGGTGAGTGAGATTATAAAGAAGTACATTGGAGATGTACCCACTGTGACTATTAAAACCTACCCTAACCAGAAACCGTGGCTGGATGGCGGCATTCGCGCAAAACTGAAAACGCGAACCACCACATTTAACCTGTTTGGGATAGGGGGCAGTATTTTCACGGCCGGATAAAAAACGTACCTGATTTAATCTGGTTATTACTCCTGCCCAGAAACTAGAATATGCATATAATTAGTAGATTTGGATAGAAAACACCCTAAAAAAAATTTGTCACGAAACGCGCCGGCGCGTCACCCTTCGGATAGTGACTTGAACGCACGAACAAAACTGAGCTATTTGGATATAACTATGGATTATTTGGAACCAAAACAACATTGGGTGTTGAAGTAGAAGTCCTGGGAGTGCATTCTGACGAAGAACAGCAAAGGTAATCCAATTTTTCTTATAGTAAATCTGAGTTTGGTGAGTGCCAAACTTGGTGGGTGTCAAAATAGCTAGCCGTGATGGCCGGACTATCTACTCAGAATATTGCAAAATGTGCTTTCACCGAAAAGCTATTTTAAAATCGGACACCGCGATTGCATAAAGGAGTTCTGTATCTATAATTCATAAAATAATTGTTATGTTTTTTGTGAACGTTTATCGTGAGTAATTTAGTAAATTCACCGGAAGTTTTCGGTGGGTATGCTAGTTCTGAACAAAACATGCTAATGTAAAAAGCTGTTTTTTTATATAAATATGAACTTGATTGAACAAAACATGCATGTATTGTATAACATAATGTCCTAGGAGTGTCATCTGATGAAGATCATCAAAGGTTAGTGCTGCATTTAGCTGTGGTTTTGGTTTTTGTGACATATATGCTAGCTTGAAAAATGAGTGAGTGATTATTTCTGTCTGTGTACTCTCCTGACATAATCTAATGTTTTGCTTTCGTAGTAAAGCCTTTTTGAAATCGGACAATGTGGTTAGATAAAGGAGAGTCTTGTCTTTAAAATGGTGTAAAATAGTCATATGTTTGAAAAATTGAATTTTTTGCATTTTTGAGGTATTTGTAATTCGCGCCACGCTATACCATTGGATATTAGTGAGGCGTTCCACTAGCGGAACGTCTGTCCCTAACAGGTTTTTAACCATGGAAAGAGGTCTGGGAATATGGCTGAATATAAACAGTGTAGTTGATGACTACTGCCCCGTAGCACTCACTTCTGTCATCATGAAGTTCTTTGAGAGACTAGTCAAGGATCATATCACCTCCACCTTACCGGCCACCCTAGACCCACTTCAGTTTGCATACCGCCCCAACAGGTCCACAGACAACGCAATCGCCATTACACTGCCCTATCCCATCTGGACAAAAGGAATACCTATGTAAGAATGCTGTTCATTGACTACAGCTCAGGATTCAACACCATAGTACCCTCCAAGCTCATCATCAAGCTAGAGGCCCTGGGTCTCAACCCGCCCTGTGCAATTGGGTCCTGGACTTTCTGAGGTGGTGAAGATAGAAAACAACATCTCCACTTCGCTGACCCTCAACGCTGGGGCTCCACAAGGGTGCGTGCTCAGCCCCCTCCTGTACTCCCTGTTCACCCACGACTGTGTGGCCATGCACGCCTCCAACTCAATCATCAAGTTTGCGGACGACACAACAGTGGTAGGCTTGATTACCAACAACAACCTCTCACTCAACGTCAACAAAACAAAGGAGATGATCGTGGACTTCAGGAAACAGCAGAGGGAGCACCCCCATATCCACATCGACGGGACAGTAGTGGAGAAGGTGGAAAGTTAAGTTCCTCGGCGTACACATCACTGACAAACTGAAATGGTCCACCCACACAGACAGTGTGGTGAAGAAGGCACAACAGCGCCTCTTCAACCTCAGGAGGCTGAAGAAATTTGGCTTGACACCCAAAACCCTGACAAACTTCTACAGATGCACAATCGAGAGCATCCTGTCGGGCTGTATCACAGCCTGGTACGGCAACTGCACCGCCCTCAACCGCATGGCTCTCTAGAGGGTGGTGCGGTCTGCACAACGCATCACCGGGGGCAAAGTACCTGCCCTCCATGACACCTACAGCACCCGATGTCACAGAGAGGCCAAAAAGACCATCAAGGACAACAACCACCCGAGCCACTGCCTGTTCCCCCCGCTACCATCTAGAAGGCGAGGTCAGTACAGGTGCATCAAAGCTGGGACCGAGAGACTGAAAAACAGCTTCTATCTCAAAGCCATCAGACTGCTAAACAGCCATCACTAACTCAGAGAGGCTGCTGCCAACATTGAGACCCAATCACTGGACACTTTAATAAATGGATCACTAGTCACTTTAAATAATGCCACTTTAATAATGTTTACATATATTACATTACTCATATCACATGTATATACTGTATTTTATACCATCTATTGCACCTTGCCTATGCTGCTCGGCCATCGCTCATCCATATACTTATATGAACATATTCTCATTCACCCCTTTAGATGTGTGTGTATTAGGTAGTTGTTGGGGAATTGTTAGATTACTTGTTAGATATTACTGCACTGTCGGAACTAGAAGCACAAGCATTTTGCTACACGCGCATTAACACCTGCTAACCATGTGTATGTGACCAATAAAATGTGATTTTGATTTGAAGAGAGCAGTGGTCCACTGTAGCAGAGGTTTGGAAGAAAGCAGGGATGAATGAATAAAAGAAGATGTGCTTTTGCATTGGGTGTTGAAATACTGCTTTTAAAGGGCACCGCAGAGGAATATCTCTAGTATGTTTTAGCAGTCTAAGCTAACTCCCCAATGGCCCGAAGCTCATATGGGCATGATCAACCTTAGCATACTGAGTAAGGCGGGACTCCTACAGGTGCAGGAGTGCTGTCAAAGTCAGACAGTGTGGAGAGAGCAGGACACAGAGCCACGCCGTCTCTGCTCTGGGCAGCCAGTCAGTCCATGTTGTTTGGACGGCCATGACAGAGACAGAGACACCACAGAGAGAGAGGCTCCAGCAGGACCTGAGCCCACTGCCAGCTGGGTTTGTTGTGCTACCAGCTGAGCGGCCGTCCAAAGGCCCTCTCCCTCTCTCACTAGTCACTACAGTCTCGGGTGAGCGTGTCCGCCACGTGCTGCCCCTACAAAGGCAGCGGCGGCTTAACCATGCCGTTAAAGTCAGTGGCTTCTTGGCAGCTGGTGCTGCCATGCATGGGTTCCAAGCAGGCATGAGCTGCAGACACAAAGGGAGCTAATGGCTGCCCACTGCCCGCCACCGCTCCATGTCCCCCCCCCCACACACACACACCTCTGTTCTGGACCACAACACAACGGACGGAGGGAACGATGGATGGAAAGAGGGATGTTGTTGCATTGTTATGCACAACGCGGATAGGATATGACCTCGAGGCGTGGAGGGGACGGAGGATGTCACTCCAATCAGCCAGACGTGACGTGACAAGGAACAGAGGAGCCGTGACCCTGACAGAGAAATGGAGAGAGAGAGAGAAAGAGAGAGAGGGAGAGGGAGAAAGAGGGACTATAGGGAGGAGGGTTGGGAGGGGCCTAACTGAAGCCTGCTGCTACAGACCTCTCTGTTAGTAGAGAGAGAGATACCAGTGTGGCTCCACCACAAGCTACTGAATGAGGCCACTTCCATTTCTGAAGAACGTCTCTGCATCTCTCCTCATCTCACCACCCTCTCTACACACAAACAAGCACAAACTCACTCACCCGGCAGCTATCTCTCGGCCTCTTTAAGATCTACCCTAAATAATTATGTCTACCAGCTTACTTAATTCCCTGCACTGCCTTGTAGTACTGAAAAAAAGCAAATGGTTCAAAGTGCTTTGAAAGATACTACAAACATAACCAAGCACTGTCAAAATGATTTAACATATGACAGTCTACTACAGATATACACTGAGTGGATAAAACATTAAGGATACATTACTAACATTGAGTTGCACCCCCTTTTGCCCTCAGAACAGCCTCAATTCGTCGGGGCATGGACTCTACAAGGTGTCAAAAGCGTTCCACAGTTGTGTCAGGTTGGCTGGATGTCCTTTGAATGGTGGACCATTCTTGATACACACGGGAAACTGTTGAGCGTGAAAAACTCAGCAGCATTGCAGTTCTTGACACAAACCGGTGTGCCTGTCACCTACTACCGTATCCTGTTCAAATGCACTTAAATCTCTTGTCTTGCCCATTCACCCACTGAATGGCACACTTACACAATCCATGTCACAATTGTCTCAAGGCTTAAGAAGCCAACCTTTCTCCTGGGTAAGAACCTCCCCACAATTACAGAGGTCCAACGAACTGCCTCATGAAGCATTAGTGTGATGCTGATATCGTACAGGCTTATAAAAATGCTGCCACCAATTTAATTAATGGAAGCATTTGTGCATGGGGGTAACATCAGGGGAGGGATCCAGATTGCCTGGTGACATCTCATTTAAAATGGTGCCTAGGAGCGCCACAGAATAGTACGTCGACATCGCTGTCATTAAACAGTGACAAGCCGTACATCATTATCTGACTTTTATCTGTGTTTTACAAGCAGAGGAAAACGTCTGTCAGAAAACGTGGGATAATGGCAGAGCTATTTCATGTTGTCGCCATTTCCTTTTTCATCCCCAGACGTTTTCATCCGGGAATGAAGCGGCATAAATTGATAGACATGATGGGAAAGATGCTCTCAGTACGACTACGACTGCTGCAGATGTAAGCACTGAGTTGGAGTTTGAAGTAGAGGTTGTAGCTCTAGAAACATGTCCTGTGGAGCGCTGTGGTTATTTTAATATCTACCTGACTTTTCTTCTCATCAATCAGGGCAATGCATACTGACAACTGAACGGTGTTTCCAAACAGAGCACTACAAACCCTCAGTCTTTCACAAGGAGCTGGTTATGGTCCAGTATCACTCGTTCACTTCCCCCAGCCAGCCTCTCTACTGTACAGTGTGCCGGTGTTATAATAGCAGCTGAAGAGGGTGAGAGGCAAAATATACAGTTGGAGCAAGAATCCAAATAACCCTGAGTTCAAACACAGTCACATGAATGAATAAATCACAACACATACAGTCACTAAGGCTAAAGATGGAACATAGAAGCCACAGACTGACAGGGGATATACTGAACATACATCTACTGTGTAACCCTATGACCTGGTCTGTAACCCTATGACCGGGTCTGTAACCCTATGACCGGGTCTGTAACCCTATGACCGGGTCTGTAACCCTATGACCGGGCCTGTAACCCTATGACCGGGTCTGTAACCCTATGACCGGGTCTGTAACCCTATGACCGGCCTGTAACCCTATAACCTGGGTCTGTAACCCTATGACCGGGCCTGTAACCCTATGACCGGGTCTGTAACCCTATGACCGGGTCTGTAACCCTATGACCGGGTCTGTAACCTTATGACCGGGTCTGTAACCCTATGACCGGGTCTGTAACCCTATGACCGGCCTGTAACCCTATAACCTGGGTCTGTAACCCTATGACCGGGCCTGTAACCCTATGACCGGGCCTGTAACCCTATGACCGGGTCTGTAACCTTATGACCGGGTCTGTAACCTTATGACCGGGTCTGTAACCCTATGACCGGGTCTGTAACCCTATGACCGGGTCTGTAACCCTATGACCTGGTCTGTAACCCTATGACCGGGTCTGTAACCCTATGACCTGGTCTGTAACCCTATGACCTGGTCTGTAACCCTATGACCTGGTCTGTAACCCTATGACCGGGTCTGTAACCTTATGACCGGGTCTGTAACCTTATGACCGGGTCTGTAACCCTAAGACCTGGTCTGTAACCCTATGACCTGGTCTGTAACCCTATGACCTGGTCTGTAACCCTATGACCGGGTCTGTAACCTTATGACCGGGTCTGTAACCCTAAGACCTGGTCTGTAACCCTATGACCGGGTCACCTATAAAGGTTAATGGTCCATATCTAGGTTATATCAATTCTAAGAAAATACATTTCAAATGTTCCAGAGGTAAGACCATATCATAAAAAAACTACTTTTTGGTACTATTATGTGATTTCAGACACATTATTATGGTATTATAAGACACGACAACCCCTTTTAAGTAAGTGTTTGCCTGTGTGATCAAATCACAGCCAATACAGTCTGCGTGCTTTGCTTGTGTCTCTAAACCATGTGGATTTACTGTCGGTATCGGCCAGCACCGCCTGTGAACAAAGTCCTCTTTTCTTCCAGTGAAACCTCAAGAGAAGCAGGGGGAACTTGTGACTAGAATTATTGACACACTTTCTACCAGCGAGATAATCTCTTCTTTAATAGGAATTATTACGCAAGCAATTATTTGCCCATGTCGCTGGGAAACGAACAACCAATGAACACACTACACCCAAAATGTCAGCGCAATTCCATTCCATTTCACTGCTTCTCACTGTATTCCAAGTTGTGTTTTTATTGCCATGGGACGACTATGGATGAATGCATTTACATTACAGTTCTTTAGCAGACGCTCTTATCCAGAGCGACTTACAGGAGCAATTAGGGTTAAGTGCCTTGCTCAAGGGCACAGACAGATTTTTCACCTAATCAGCTCGGGGATTCGAACCAGCAACCTTTCAGTTACTGGCCCAACGCTATTAGCAGCTAGGCTACCTGCCGCTCTTGAAACTAATATTGTGTAGCAGCTCACTTTCAATGACATGAATATTGCAAGAGATATTATTTTTACTGCTCTAATTACGTTGGTAACCAGTTTATAATAGCAATAAGGCACCTCTGGGTTTGTGGCACGCTTTGCGTCATGCCTAAGAACAGCCCTTAGCCGTGGTATATTGGCCATGTACCACACCCCCTCAGGCCTTATTGCTTAAATATAGAAATTGGACCATACTGTATGGTATGTGCAATGAATATACAACCTTTCTCATCTCTGAAGTGGAAGGAATAGCCTTGATGGACCCCCCAACTCCTAGTTGTAACCTAGCTGTATCACATGGTCCAGAACGTTGTGCTCAACACACATGGAAGGAATTGGCTCCTATGCTGTACAATACTTGTGGCAGAGCGGAGCTAAGAAAATGTGCACAGTTGTGTTCTATCAATTTCTATGCGTTTTTATCTCAGAATAGAATTGGACCATACAGTATGGCCAATGTACACACAACCACTGTCATCTCCAATAGCCATGATGGACCTTCATGTTACTGTATGCTTAACATACACTAAGAAGGAAGAGGCTCCTGGGTGGAACGGTATGTTACCTGTGGCAGGGCGGAGCTGAGTTGGCGCTGCAGTGAGTCCCGGTCGTAGATGACGTCCTCCAGGTGCTGCTGGGACAGCCCCAGGCTCTCCTGGGTCTCCCTCAGCGTGTCCAACAGGCGGTCTCTCTCATCCAGCATGTTGACCATCAGCTGCTCAAAGTGGGAGTCTGGGTCCGAGGTGCTGCTCTGGGAGCCCCGCTGAGCCGTGTCCTCGCTGATGGTGGGCATCACCTCGCACATCATCTCGCCCTGGGTGGGGGGAACGGGGTCAAAGGTTAGCCAGGTCAGAGGGTGATGCTCAGTGGTTGTTCTATGTGAGGTAGGGCTAGGGTGTTTTATTGTGATGTTGTTACAGGAAAACCTCTTGGATCTTACAACAGTCTAATGATCAAGTCATAAACCTGTACATAAAACTGATCTTTTAAGTGATTATTAGGGGATTCATTCTGTGTTTCAGTCATAAAAAATATAAAGATCTCGACCAGAAATAGAGATGATGTAGTCCTACACTTTCAGAGCTGCAGCCTCCATCTCATCTAGAGGCAGTATGAACCCAGTGTTTCCTGTGTTTACAAAGCCTTGATTGGTGTCACCTTCCCTCAGACTCAAAGACACCAGGGACATGACGTGAGGGATGACAGAGGAGAGGGTCTCCACTGTAGGGGGCCAGATGGCTTAGAGAGCTCTGATCCTCAGTGACCTCCTGCTTAGGGCAGGGAGATTCTCTTGGCAAGAATGTGTGTGTGTTGTGTGTGTGTGTGTGTGTGTGTGTGTGTGTGTGTGTGTGTGTGTGTGTGTGTGTGTGTGTGTGTGTGTGTGTGTGTGTGTGTGTGTGTGTGTGTGTGTGTGTGTGTGTGTGAGAGAGAGAGACACACTCTCCAGTGTTTCAAGGCTGTGTCGACGTCTTGGGAGGCTGGCCGTTCGTTCTGCCCTAGTTTTAACACTCATACTATTTAATGGGCCAGCCTGTGTCTGGTTGCATAATGCAGCAGATCTATACTATTGTGAATATTTGAAGCTATATCATTCCTAGGAGGTTTTGGCTGATCCTTGCCTTCCACCTCCACCGGTCTGTACCTTGTCAGCTGTGTCCACAACTTCACAGAAGCAGATGTTGACCTATGACAACGCAGCTCTTTAACCATCCCCGTTACTCACCACATTGACGCACGCATGGAACAACCCTACATATCTAAAAGACGCATTCACACTGTCCTCTTGTCCAACATTCCATCACTTCACCAGAGACGTGAACCGCAGACACTACAAATGTGATGTCACAGAGACACAGACCGATAGACAGACCCATGGTCAGTCCCCTCGCCATCGATGGGTAGCCTATATAATGGCAAGTCTGTCTCCCAGCAGCCTCTCCTAGCAGGAGTCTGGGGTCTCAGCGCTGGCCCCGGCACACAGCCAGGCTCCCACCGCCTCCCGTTCAGACACCATCCGTTACCATTTAAACCTGAGAGACCAGACTAGAGAGCTGGAGTCCGTGATGATCATGCGGTCTAGCTGTATAGTAAAACCCTACTGTTCCAAACACAGGTTGTGTACAGCGGAGGACCTAACTACAGATGCTCATAGGGCTCATGTCTTTAAACAGGAAGAGAAGAAACAATTGCAGCAATCCTGAGTGTCGCACACTGTTATCACACAATAATAACTCATCATTTAATGACACCAATTAGACTTGATTACAGCTCATTCAACTTAGTGTCTCAGCTACACAAAAATAGGCAGTCGGTCCCCATCTCATCATCAAAGAAAACACAAAAATTCCACCAATGGATTTTCCCATTTCTACAACTATATTAAAGCAGATTTCGGTTGGCTCCTTGGACAAACGATTTTCTCCCATAATGCCCGGGTGCCACTGTATATTGTCGCTACGCAGCGACACGCTTATATAAGCTGTGAATTCTACCAAGTACAGTGGCAGGCGGGCGGGAAGGGGGACAGGCGGGAAGCAGGGCAGGCGAGCAGGGGGGCAGGGAGGCAGGTGGGTGGGCAGGGGGGCAGGTGGGCGGGCAGGGGGGCAGGGAGGCAGGCGGGCGGGCAGGGAGGCAGGCGGGCGGGCAGGGAGGCAGGTGGGTGGGCAGGGGGGCAGGGAGAGAGGTTTGAGTTAGTGTGTGTTGGCTTATGAACTCCCCCATGGCTTCTTAAACTAACATAGAACACACAGTGAACATTGTTTAGTGTCTCAGGCTGTGTTTGTAGTAGACTGCTTCTTATTGCCATGCACCGTAGTGTGAACGTGATGCAGTTGGTTTAAGATACACCCAGGACAGAGCTAACAGCTCATTAGCTTTCATGTCACCGTCTAAGGGGTATAGTCACATGAAACAGACAGAAATGTGTGTACTGCTGTGTGTAGCATAGCGATACAGATACCTCTCACAGAGGCCTACAACCTAGTCTGACCATATCTGTATATTACACTATCATGGGCCAGTTATTAGGCTGTTATCAATATGTTGTCAATAAAACAACTCTATAACCAATTCAATCCTTTCTTTTGACCTTTATGTCAGAATAACCACACGCAATAATGAGACAAACCAGAACAAATGGATGTGTAGTCTATAAATGCAGTACAGAAAACGAGGCAGGTTAAGTCGATAGAAAGTATATCAAAGAAAATAAGACCAGCGCGACCGCTTCAGCGCCCAATTCTAACTACCTCATAAAACCACTAAAACGCAAGGACAAGGATGAAATGGAATGATATCCAATCAGAGAGGCTCAACAGAACACATTCTGCATCACAGAGGCGGCGGGAGGTGGGAGGAACGTGCACTGGCAGGATCAATGGGTCTTACTCCCTGTGCCATATGCCAATTAATGAATAATTCAGAAGGATTGGAGGGCTGGGTTCCCTTCCCAATCAGTGCAGAAAATGTTGTGCAACTTTCAGCGCGTGTTTACAGTGAACACTGAGGCTGTACCCTTACAGTTTTAGACATTAGCCAATAGGCTATTGTGGCTATTTGAGCATAATGTAGGCCTACCAACAAAACCAATGGAGCAAATCCTGTAACATTTTCACATGGAAATAGCTTTTGATTTCTATGATATAGCCTACAGTAGCCTATATGTGGTGTTCAATGCAGGCCTACATTGCATTAGACTTTTAAAAATGTTTTTACATTAAGGTCTTGAAATGAATATTTGTTTTACTTAGTCTGTAACACCATGGGCCTGTAAATTGTGTTGTATGATGCAAGAAACCACTATAGAATGTAAAACGTATTATTACCATACAGAGAATTAGACAATGTAGGCTTCCCCTCTGCTTATTGGCTTATTTACATATTCAAGCCTGTGTCAAAATACAACACTGCACCTTTAGTTTTTTATTTAACCTTTATTTAACTAGGCAAGTCAGTTAAGAACAAATTCTTATTGACAATGACAGCCTACCCGGCCAAATGGTGCTAATTGGGCACTGCCCTATGGGACTCCCAACCACAGCCAGTTGTGACACAGCCTGGAATCGAACCAGGATCTGTAGTGATGCCTCTAGCACTGAGATGCAGTAAATTAAGCAATAACGCCCGAGGAGGTGTGGAAAATGGCCAATATACCACAGCCAAGGGCTGTTCTTAGGCACGACGCAACACAGAGTGCCTGGACACAGTCCTAAGCTGTGGTATATCACAACCACCCGAGGTGCCTTTTTACTATTATAAACTGGCTACCAATGTAATTGGAGCAGTAAAACGAAATGTTTTGTCATAACCGTGCTATACGGTCTGATATACCAGGGCTGTCAGCCAATCAGCATTCAGGTCTCAATCAGCATTCAGAGTCAATCACCACCTTCCGGAGACACCTGAAACCCCACCTCTTTAAGGAATACCTGGGATAGGATAAAGTAATCCTTCTACACCCCCCCCCCCCCCCCCAAAAGATTTAGATGCACTATTGTAAAGTGGTTGTTCCACTGGATATCATAAGGTGAATGCACCAATTTGTAAGTCGCTCTGGATAAGAGCGTCTGCTAAATGACTTAAATGTAAATGTAAATGTCTCGAACCACCCAGTTTATAATGTTGATTCGACCACAGAAAAAACGTTGATGTATATACGGCAAACTCAGTGAAGTTCAATCTATTGTCTCTGCACGGCCAGGCATTTCTTCTGTGCAGCAGTCCTGGAGGAAGTGTGTGCAGCAGTCCTGGAGGAAGTGTGTGCAGCAGTCCTGGAGGAAGTGTGTGCAGCAGTCCTGGAGGAAGTGTGTGCAGCAGTCCTGGAGGAAGTGTGTGCAGCAGTCCTGGAGGAAGTGTGCGCAGCTTAGAGGGTACATTGGTGCTGACTAAAGGCAAATCTACTTTTAAATAATGTCCATGTTTGATTTCTTGGCATGCGCCTAGGCCCAATGTGCAGCAGTGGAATGCTTTGGTGATCTTAAGTGTATCGGAAAACTATTAAGTCACACTCACTCATTCTCACTTTGGCACCAGTAACACTTGGACAGGTGAAAACAGATGACACAGCAGTTTTGTGAATGAGGGAGAAGATAAGAGAATTCCCATTCATATGACAGCCTATACCCACAAATACACTTCAGACAACAATACTGTTGGCTGCCAAAAAGACAGCTATTCAACCCCTTCCAATGCAATCACTGCAACAGAACCCTAGTCTCTTGAGAAGCAGGTTCACAGAACATTAGCATGGTTGATGATGGAAGATCCCTCACATTTAAACAATACTCAATCCACTGCAAGTCTAGGACCTCTCCATATGTTTAATGAGTCAGAAATTCACAAGGCAAGGAGAGCCTGGCTTTCTGACGTGAAATCAATTTCCTCTGACCATCCCACTGAGCTCACTACATTGTGGGTGTAATATAAACCAACGTAGACACAAATGTAGGGCAAAGGACCTGTGAGTGGCTGATTCATTGAGTAAAGCCTCACGTCTCACCCCGCCCCACTGACTCTCACAACTAGTGAATGGGCTGCCGACTGGGTGGGGTGCGGATGAGAAGGGGGGTTGAGTGTAGAGTTTCACCCAGCACGCTGTCATTAAGGAGCAGGAGGGAGTGGACAGAGGAGGGTTTACGTGTGTGTGTATGTATGTATGTATGTATTATGTATGTGTGTGTGTGTATGTATGTATGTATGTGTGTGTGTGTGTATGTACACCAGCGTTGCCTGAGCACAGTCTCACCTATACCCCAACCCCCTACAGCAAGGTCATGCAAACAATCAATCGATGGAGATGAATAATAACACAGATAGAACTGGGCCAAAAAGACAATGAAGGCCAGATCTGATTTGCAGCCGGTCGCCAGGGTCAGTCTGACATCGTTTCAACGGCAAAGCCGGGCATTTTATGCTACCTTTACTTTGGCGTCTGGCAATCATGTAAATTGGGCCATAAAAAATGACATGAAATTATAATTTTATAGACATAAAGGCCGCTCTCTCTTTCTCTGCCTGCTACTACAGGTAGCCCTCTGCATGATCCCATGTAGCAATAAGCGCTGTTCTCTCACCAGACATATTAAACACAGTATATTTGCATGAAGGAGGTCCATCAGAGGAAAATCAACTCAGTTGTATACTCATTAAGGTGAAATGATTATCTTGCTATATCACTGGTCTACATTAGACGTGCACATGGATCCAGTAGGACGTGAACCCAAAGCAGCATCAGAGAGCATGAGCAGAGCATATGTAATAATGGTATGGCTTGTACATATGGTTTCATCTGTCCTTTTCTACATTAAGGCAGTGACAAAGAGCATAATGATATAACTTGCATAATTGAATGAGATGTTAATGTGTTATAATTACTGAGTCAAGGGCATATATGTGATTGAATGAGGTATTCATCCATCTATGTGCGTGTGTGTGTAGCAGAAGGAGCCTAAATGCCCAATCTTCACTCATTCCTCAGATGTGTACAGTATTCACTGCTAATGTAGAGGAGGGGCACATATTCTTCTCATGACAACCCTCTCAGTGTTCTATTCCTCAGAAACACATGACATGCGCCGGAATAGTGAGCTAATCTCATCTTTGCACAGTAACATTGTTTTCCATGCTCTTAAATGATAATTGGGGAGAATCCTTAGCCATTTTTAAGTGCATTACATCATGCATGCCTGTCCATCCCGCCCCCTTTAACTATCTCTTTCGCTACACTCTGACAGTGTCCGGATTTTCTGTAGCTCTCCAATATACTATAGGCATTGGTTACATACTAACGCAAAATGTAGGCTATGGGCACGTCCGTTTATATTTAGTAGGCTACTCCAGCATCTTGCACATCATTAAGAAGTTGAGGGTGAGTGGTTGCCTATTTCTAAATCACCTTGGGCGCGCTCTCTGTGCAGAACAGCAGGTCGTGGGGTGCAATCATAATCTCGACGGTCAAATGGTAAAACAATCAATGACATTCTATTCGCCGACAACAGTCTCCATACTTACGTTTTTTCCCTGTAGGTTACTGTATGTAGGCTCCTTCAATGGATCAATGACAACTGCGGTCTCCGCGAGCTAACGAAATCTCACAGCTGGGACCATTAGCGGCCAATCCAGTCCTAGGATGAAGCTTCAATGGCAGAACGCAGCGACAAGAAAGCTCCGATGAAATGTGCCGAGGCATAAACCGCTGGCATTTTCAAAAACTTGAAATTGCCCTGTTCCGTGGTGACATTTGGTTCTCCAGATATACCCATTGGTAAAAATATGGCACGTTACAAATTCCTGATGCGAGAAGAAGAGTCGGTAAAGACCATTGTTTCAGCTGGCGGAGGGGAGGTGTGCTGTATCTTAAAGTTGCAGTTGTTCAATTCTCTGCTCACCAGAACATGGTCACGAAACATGGAATTTGTGTATCAATTATATATTTTTTCTTGGATGAAAAAGGAAGCACAAGTTGTATTTACAAGTATAATAGCCTAATGCGTAATGGGCAGCCTAATGCTGTGCATTCTGATGCTAAATTACATTTGGAAGTGTCAGGAATTTGCAGCATGACTGTATGATATGGAATCCATATTGTGTTAACATTACATATATAAATATCCCTTTTAAAAATACAGTCATCATATTGTCACAACCTAATGTTATGTCATTTAAAATGTATTTTTATTAGTCCAGTTAGCCTATTGAAAACACACATCACAGTTTTACAATCGGATCGATGCATTCACAAAACAATATTCCCTCCACTTCCTGCGTTGTCACCTTTCCCTTTAACAGAGATGGTTTCTGCCAAACTCGGAATAAATTGTGTAGTAATCGAGCCTGTGCTTCCAATTATGTTAACATCTCCCCAGACGACTGCAACGTTGACCATATCTTTAGTTGTTGCTCTTTAAACCTACAACATTTTGCCCGAGATATTAGGCTCTGTGGAGCATTTATTGGGCACGCAGTAAAAGTTTTTTATTTTTTTAAGACACCCCTGAGGACGTTCCTACAGGTAGATGTGCCAGTCTGCCACTGACAGATGTTAGACCGGACAGACATGGCCATGTAAGATGAGGAGGGAAATTATGCGCAAAAGACGCAAATTCCACTTTTCCTCTGCTCTCCTAAAAAAACGAGGGGTTCCAAAAAGGTCATACCTTCATGGATGTTACAAACATTGTCATGCAAACTGTGACTGTGAGTCTATGATTTGAGATTCTTCCATACTTTATCTCGTCATATGATTAAACACACAGGGTTGTATTTAGCATGGTGAATAGCCGTAGGTTACCTTATAAGGACGTCTAGTAAGCATGCACTATAGGCCTACAGTGTTCTCGAGCAGCATTGCCCTCTTGAATGCCTCTATCTTTCTGCTCTATGGCCGGGAAAACACTGACTGGCATCTGGAAAGAATGTGGGACCAGTAGCCTGCAGTAGGTCGATTGTGTTTTTCAAAATAGCAGCTTCATTTGATCATATAGTTCTAAGATGAACTGAAAACCATACTGCTAGAGCATACCAAGACTATACTACAATCTGTGTACATTAGTAGTCTTTAAATATGTATTCATTAGCTATGAATTGATATGTTATGCTTATTAATGTGCTATGAACGAAGCCCCCTAACAGAATGTAAAATCATGTAACAAGGTGTCCTTCATTACAATATGGCCACAAAGAAATATTAATAGTTTTCCAGTCTCCTTTTCTCAAATAGTGAATGTATGGTTGCAATAAAACTGAATGCAATGTCAAGTTCATTCATTTGAAAATGTCACCCAGAGACAAGGCCATACTTAATCTTGCACTTGAAAATCAATTTTCCCTCTGAAGTTTGTTGAGCAATCTTGTGATTGAAAATATACAAACCAAATTGAGAGTCTGAATTTATAACAGGGCCTGTTTACCGATGGCTAGAAACATCAATAATGCTAAATAGGAAACAAATGTAGCTACGAATGCAAACTCCCCTGGACTGGCCTTACCTCTTCTATATATCTTTATATTCTCTGTTTTAAGATACTTTGACATTTCTTTGCTGACAGTCAACTGGATGAACCCACAGAGCTGTCAAGCGAGCGTCTAACAGCATTTGCTTTACAGGTTATCAGGTACCATTTTATTTCTGTGAGTTCCATCTATACAATTAAATCATTTAATATCCTCAGCAATCCAAAACACTTCACAAAAAGAAGTCAAAAGCAGTCTTCAACAATCGCTCAAACAGACTAGCTTTGAAAATGCATTTGCTAGCTACATTGCAGCCACACACAGGTCATTACTTACCTGAACTCTATGGGGGCTATAGCGAGCAGTAACAGTAACACAATGTTCCAGCTTATCAAATATTAAAGTAGTTTAGGAGAGGTTGATGAACCAAGTATAATTTTGCTTTGTAAAACAAGCGTTCTCACAGAGCAAGTTATAAATGTTTTAACACAGTCCGGCTGCTTTGTGTTTTATGGGCGTTCAATTACTAGTGGCGAGAGATCATTAAAGAAGCCTATTATGTTCATAAAGTACGGCTGCAGGGTTTCCCACAGACCGTAAAGGGACAATAAAGGTATTTCTTTATGATTTCACATTGCACTGAGTTGTGAGTAATTTAAATAAACAAATACACATGAATTTGAACCAAGGTCTGGTGTTCATGCAACAGTGGTGTTCGAACAGTAGTGGCATGCAGTGATGTCAACTTACCCACAAGATCTGATCCAGGACCTGCCTTTGTTTTCCATGGCCTATCCACAGGCTTCATTAGCTTGATGAACAAAGCTGGCTCTGGACCAGTGCCTCAGGGCACTTCCCGTCTCCAACGCTGGTAATGTAGGAGAGAGAGTCTGGAGTTACCAAACAGGCTGAGTGTGGTGTCGCTGTCCATGGGGCTGAATCTGGCATGGATTCAGGCAGCTCTTTCAGTGTGTCTGGTACACTGTCCTGAGTGTGGTGTCGCTGTCCATGGTGCTGAATCTGGCATGGACTCAGGCAGCTCTTTCAGTTTACAGCTTGTGTGGTACACTGTACTGCAGCTCATGGGGGCATCGTGGTTGAGATAGTAAACCAGGAATATCAGTTAAGATGATCAGTAGTGGCAGTAGTGGTATTAAAAGTGGCATTAGTCAAATTGCACAGCTGAATTTATATGAATAGCTGAACTATTTGTCTTTACTGTTACACATTGTAAAAAATATAAACCATACTGCACTTTTTGTTTTTGTTTCTTAGAGTGTACATAGGGTAAATCCATATGAATTCAATTACTTTTTGACAGCACCCTTATGATTTAAACAAAACATTCCAGACATGTTTGCCCATGGAAGAAGTGGTCAGAAAGTTACTTTTTGGACCTGAATGCCAAAACATTCAGGAGATAGAGGTGGTCAAAGTTGACCCATTTTGCATACCTCACCTCACCATGAGACATACTGTATATGTCAATTCAGATTTTTTTTTACGCAATTTATCTAAAAACGTGTAAACTATTTTTTTCATGTTCCCATATGTGTAGCTTAGAGCCTATTTTACATCATCTGAGGTTTTTGGGTTGTGCCTGCCATTGGTTGAGACAACATGCTCTTGAATACAGAGTGGGTGTCATGTTTTGGCTGATAATGTACTAAAATGGCACTGAGCACTTCTACAATGGGCAAGTATGGAAGGTTTTGTTCAAATCAAAAGGGGTGTTGACAAAAAGGGATTGAATTCAAATGGACCCCATACCCATGATGTGTTATGTCCCCAGTCTAAGTCCCTGCTCCATTCCAGTCATGGGATAGCTGTGAGTGTTGTTATGTGCTGGGAGTTAAGCTCCAGTGGGCATGTGACTAGCAGGTCAGATGTGGAGTAGCTCTGTATTGGCCTCCAGCTCTCTGGCTGCTGAGATTGACACCGCCTTTACCTCCTGCTGAGAGACACTGGATTCTGAGGAAACTGTGAGGAGGAGAACCAAGATGAGAGAGAGGACACCTTCCATGCCTCTGAACACTATGAGAGCCACTGACAGAGGGCTGTTATATACGTTTTACATTTGAGTCATTTAGCAAACGCTATTATCCAGAGTGATTTACAGGAGCAATTAGGGTTGTTTAAGGGCACAGGCACATTTTTCAACTAATCGACTCAGGGATTCAAACCAGGAACCTTTCGGTTACTGGCCCAACGCTCTTAACCGCTAGGCTATCTGCCGCCCATACAGTGGAGGGATTATTTGTGTCTGCTATGAGACTGCAAAACGGGCCTATTTTATCACATTCATGTCACTACTAACATTGCTGTATTGTGTCAGAAACAGGGTTTAACAGTATTGAAGTCCATGGTAGCACCAGACTCAACATACTGTACATTAGAATAACTGTGGCTTTATCCTCACTGTTCATCCATCTCTTGTAGTGAAAGGTAAACGTCGTGTTCAAATCACATATTGGGTGACTGACACAATAAGGAACTGAGCTTACATTTCTATTCCCACCTTGAGCGTAGAAATCAACTGGAGAGCACGGCTAAGGCTGAGCATATGCCTCCTTGCAGAGATACTGGGTTTAGGCCATGCTCACAAGTGCACATGGACTGTAAGAGGAGAACTAAGACATATGGAGAGGTTAACCATGGATGAACGCTGAGCTCTCGTTGGTCCTTGCATTATAGTGGTTACATCACATCGCTTTATCACTTAGCACTATTCGCAGTAAGGTGGTTGTATTTTAAGTCAGATGTCTGCTCTTTTGGGTTCTCTTCTAGTTTATTGGTCCATTGTAGTGTGTGTGTGTATGTGTGTGTGTGTGTGTGTGTGCTCTCTCTCACACACACACAAACGCACGCACGCGTGTGTGTGTGAGAGAGAGTGTGTGTAAATGTTTACAGATCGTATGTCACGCCCTGACCTGAGAGATCCTTTTTATGTCTCTATTTAGGTTTGGTCAGGGTGTGATTTGGGTGGGCATTCCATGTCCTTTTTTCTATGTTTTTGTATTTCTTTGTTTTGGCCTGGTATGGCTCTCAATCAGGGACAGCTGTACATCTTTGTCGCTGATTGGGAGCCATACTTAGGCAGCCTGTTTTCCTTTGGGGTTTTGTGGGTAGTTGTTTTTTGTCTTGTGTTTTTCACCTGACAGAACTGTTGGCTTTCGTTTTAGTTTCTTTGTTTAAGTGTTACGTAATTTATAATAAATTATGACCATTTACCACGCTGCATCTTGGTCCCCTCTTTCAGACGATCGTTACATCGTACCATTAATTTAAGTCTGTTGAAAGAGACCTCTGCCTACATACAGTGGAAATAGACCTCTGCCTACATACAGTGGAAATAGACCTCTGCCTACATACAGTGGAAATAGACCTCTGCCTACATACAGTGGAAATAGACCTCTGCCTACATACAGTGGAAATAGACCTCTACCTAGATACAGTGCATTTGAAAATATTTCGATCCCTTGACTTTTTCCATATTTTGTTACGTTACAGCCTTATTCTAAAATAGTTTTTTTTCCCTCATCAATCTACACACAATACCCCATAATGACAAAGCAAAAACAGTTTAGATTTTTTTGCAAATGTATTCAAAATAAAATAAAAAATAATGTTTTACAACATCCTCACAGTAATGACACACCAAGTGATAAATAAAAAATATAAAGTACTATAAAGAAATGACCTGTGATGCCAATCAAATTTGATCCTCTTCTTCACATAAAGCGCAAACATCATCATACTTCCCAGCGTCTCCCATTGGTCATGCAAATTAACCCCATTCATATGCAGCGTTTGCAAATGCTAATCGTCACATTACAATCTTAATGATCCTGCTTCCTGCTACTGGAAAGGCAGCCAGTTGAACTATTCCAAGACAATAAAAGTTTGTAGGCGTTTAAATAATATCAATCTCAACTGTTAATCTTTTCCAGTGATGAAGACAAATATGTCTCATGGTGAGGTGAGGTATGCAAAATGGGTCAACTTTGACCACCTCTATCTCCTGAATGTTTTGGCATTCAGGTCCAAAAAGTTACTTTCTGACCACTTCTTCCATGGTCAAACATGTCTGGAAAGTTTTGTTTAAATCAAAAGGGATGCTGTCAAAGAGCATAGTAGGCCTAGTAATCACATGGGTCGGACCTTCGCTCAGGAGCAGAAGCGCTGAAGTTGGCAAATGTTCACTCAGGATGGAGGATTCTTGGTGCCACTATTCATATTTCTGACTAAGCATAAATACAAACACAAACATATGAAGACGCCGCCAAGGAGGTTCAATTAGGAATTGTAGAGGAGTTACCCTGGGCTTGGCACAGCAGGGGGTTTACACTTCCTGCTTTTCAAGAATCTTTTACGAGATCAAAGAAAATGTGTTTTATCAAACTTGACATTTTCCTCAGCTGTTACAGAACTCTCTCATTTGCAGCCTTATCGCCTGTCTCATCCCCGTACTCCTGCTGTAGCCTGACAAATCCTCTAATGATTCAACCTGGCGATCAGGGTTAATAAAACACTAGTCCTCCAATGATTCAGCCTGGCGATCAGGGTTAATAAAACACTAATCCTCTAATGATTCAGCCTGGCGATCAGGGTTAATAAAACACTAGTCCTCCAATGATTCAGCCTGGCGATCAGGGTTAATAAAACACTAATCCTCCAATGATTCAGCCTGGCGATCAGGGTTAATAAAACACTAATCCTCCAATGATTCAGCCTGGCGATCAGGGTTAATAAAACACTAATCCTCCAATGATTCAGCCTGGCAATCAGGGTTAATAAAACACTAGTCCTCCAATGATTCAGCCTGGTGATCAGGGTTAATAAAGCACTAATCCTCCAATGATTCAGCCTGGCGATCAGGGTTAATAAAACACTAGTCCTCCAATGATTCAGCCTGGCGATCAGGGTTAATAAAGCACTAGTCCTCCAATGATTCAGCCTGGCGATCAGGGTTAATAAAACACTAATCCTCCAATGATTCAGCCTGGCGATCAGGGTTAATAAAACACTAATCCTCCAATGATTCAGCCTGGCGATCAGGGTTAATAAAACACTAATCCTCCAATGATTCAGCCTGGCGATCAGGGTTAATAAAACACTAATCCTCCAATGATTCAGCCTGGCGATCAGGGTTAATAAACACTAATCCTCCAATGATTCAGCCTGGCGATCAGGGTTAATAAAACACTAGTCCTCCAATGATTCAGCCTGGCGATCAGGGTTAATAAAGCACTAGTCCTCCAATGATTCAGCCTGGCGATCAGGGTTAATAAAACACTAATCCTCCAATGATTCAGCCTGGCGATCAGGGTTAATAAAACACTAATCCTCCAATGATTCAGCCTGGCGATCAGGGTTAATAAAACACTAATCCTCCAATGATTCAGCCTGGCGATCAGGGTTAATAAAACACTAATCCTCCAATGATTCAGCCTGGCGATCAGGGTTAATAAAACACTAATCCTCCAATGATTCAGCCTGGCGATCAGGGTTAATAAAACACTAATCCTCCAATGATTCAGCCTGGCGATCAGGGTTAATAAAACACTAATCCTCCAATGATTCAGCCTGGCGATCAGGGTTAATAAAACACTAGTCCTCCAATGATTCAGCCTGGCGATCAGGGTTAATAAAACACTAATCCTCCAATGATTCAGCCTGGCGATCAGGGTTAATAAAACACTAATCCTCCAATGATTCAGCCTGGCGATCAGGGTTAATAAAACACTAATCCTCCAATGATTCAGCCTGGCGATCAGGGTTAATAAAACACTAATCCTCCAATGATTCAGCCTGGCGATCAGGGTTAATAAAACACTAATCCTCCAATGATTCAGCCTGGCGATCAGGGTTAATAAAACACTAATCCTCCAATGATTCAGCCTGGCGATCAGGGTTAATAAAACACTAATCCTCCAATGATTCAGCCTGGCGATCAGGGTTAATAAAACACTAATCCTCCAATGATTTAGCCTGGCGATCAGGGTTAATAAAACACAAATCCTCCAATGATTCAGCCTGGCGATCAGGGTTAATAAACACTAATCCTCCAATGACTCAGCCTGGCGATCAGGGTTAATAAAACACAAATGGGCATATATCAGCAGCAGGCTGTGCAGAGCTGGAGCCACCAGAGGTCTGCTGCTATCTATTACTGTCTGAACCTGTGCCTTCTAACCCTTGCTTCTGAAGGAGGGGTCGGGGCCCCTGCGTTGGACCCCGTTTAATGCAGTGATAACTGAGATGGGTTTTGGGCTGGGTGGGGCAGGGGCGGGGTGGTGGGGACGAAATCCCAGTCAGCAACAGACGGGACTGAAAAGGGATTACAAGTGTCTGAAGTCCGATAAATCCTTTTATCTCGCCGTACCACCCCTCCAGGGAAGCAATATTATTACACCTTAATACACATTGCCTGCCACACTGGATGGCTGTGAACAAAGACACCATAAACCTACAATAAACAGCTTTATTGCCCAGCCAAACACTGAAAGGCTGCACAGATTGAGAAACACAGCTGTTGAATGAGGAAGGGCCTAGTATTACAGATCCACCCTAGATAGCTGCTTCTCTGTGAACACATGCTGATAAAGGTGAACCAACATACTGCATGTTGTGTTTGTTGGACATTAAGTGCAAATGCAGTATTGTCATAGGCTGGTCAAACCAGACTGAATGCTGGTCAACCAGGCTAGTCTTGTTATTATTAGCCCATAAAATGATACGTGGGCGTGTAAAGATTAGCTGTAGGTCTTAAATCCATTCATTAAGAGGACACGGGAGTGGTGCCGTTTATCCCTGATCTTAAGCATCAGTGAGCTTAATAAACTCCTACAGAGGAGGTTGGCCAATCAGATTTCATTGTTTTATACATTAACATATACCATCCCACCCTCTAATAATCCAATGTGTTCAGCATTCAGGGAAATTTGATTTGAAGAGATATAATAGCTATGTTACCCCTACTGGGAGGTAAGAGTTATGTCAAAACACATTCATCTGTGGAATAAGGGCAGCCCCATTTGTGAACATGGCCATGTGAAAGGATAGCCTTAATGCTACTGTAAATGATCTGTATTGTGCTGTTCAGATTAGACCTTGGTTACAGGGTGTGACCCTAAATCATTATTAAGTTATTACATCATGGCAAAATAAATCGTGACATTTTCGGACAACCTCATTAATTCTACTTCATTGACGTTCACGGCTAGCCGCGAAACCGTAGAGACCCCGGATAAAACAATAGCCATGTTTAAGTTCTAAAATGTAGCCCTCTACCAAAACGAATGGTGTCATCTTTACAGCAAACCATGTCAGCACAGTCAAAGTAGCGCAGCAAAAAGTCCAATTCATCTTTTATCTGTGTCTTGCTGTGATGGATAATTGTTTGAATAAACAGCAGGCCCACTAGCTCTCACTCTCCTACGGCCTCATTAGAGTGTAACCATGCATAAAATGCCCTTCTCACTCACTCAGAGAGCAAAGACTTTTAGCGTCGCTAAAATTATTATAATCTGTAGAAAAGTAGTATGATCTCTCTTCCTGGTGCCTGATTATCACCATGCTCCAAGCTGAAGTATGCATGTATGTACACTACCGTTCAAAAGTTTGGGTTCACTTAGAAATGTCTTTGTTTTTGAAAAGAACAGCAAATTTTTTATCCATTAAAATAACATCAAATTGATCAGAAATACAGTGTAGACATTGTTCAGGTTGTAAATGACTATTGTAGCCAGAAACGGCAGATTTTTAATGGAATATCTATATAGGCGTACAGAGGTCCATTATCAGCAACCATCACTCCTGTGTTCCAATGGCACGTTGAGTTAGTTAATCCAAGTTTATCATTTTAAAAGGCTAATTGATCATTAGAAAGCACTTTTGCAATTATGTTAGCACAGCTGAAAATAGTTGAGCTGATTAAAGAAGCAATAAAACTGGCCTTCTTTAGACTAGTTGAGTATCTGGAGCATCAGCATTTGTGGGTTCGATTACAGGCTCAAAATGGCCAGAAACAAAGACCTTTCTTCTGAAACTAGTCAGTCTATTCTTGTTCTGAGAAATGAAGGCTCTACCATGCGAGAAATTGCCAAGAAACTGAAGATCTCGTACAACGCTGTGTACTACTCCCTTCACAGAACAGCGCAAACTGGCTCTAACCAGAATAGAAAGAAGAGTTCCTCTGTCCAGTGTCTGTGTTCTTTTGCCCATCTTAATCTTTTCTTTTTATTGGCCAGTCAGAGATATGGCTTTTTCTTTGCAACTCTGCCTAGAAGGCCAGGATCCCGGAGTCGCCTCTGCAAAGTTGACGTTGAGACTGGTGTTTTGCGGGGACTATTTAATGAAGCTGCCAGTTGAGGACTTGTGAGGCGTCTGTTTTTCAAACTAGACACTCTTTTCAGAAGAAAGGTCTTTGTTTCTGGCCATTTTGAGCCTGTAATCAAACCCACAAATGCTGATGCTCCAGATACTCAACTAGTCTAAAGAAGGCCAGTTTTATTGCTTCTTTAATCAGCTCAACTGTTTTCAGCTGTGCTAACATAATTGCAAAAGGGTTTTCTAATGATCAATTAGCCTTTTAAAATTATAAACTTGGATAGGCTAACACAACGTGCCATTGGAACACAGGAGTGATGGTTGCTGATAATGAGCCTCTGTACGTCTATATAGATATTCCATTCAAAATCAGCCGTTTCCAACTACAATAGTCATTTACAACATTAACAATGTCTACACTGTATTTCTAATCATTTTTGATGTACAAAAGATTTGCTTTTCTTTCAAAAACAAGGACATTTCTAAATGACCCCAAACTTTTGAACGGTAGTGTATATGTATGTGTGTGTGTGAGAAGCGTTCTCCTGCTGTACGTGGTGCAGCAGAGTAATGAAACGGAACTGTCTTACAGCTGACTGTGGCATGCCAAGCACCACACCTTCCCCTTCTCCGCAGAGGAAGAGCGGCAGAAACCAGGGATGAAGAAGACAAAGAGCTGGCAGGCTAAATTAGATTGGTGCTGTCGACTGTAAACAAGGAGTTAATTGGAGAGAGACACCTGTGTCAGGGAGTGCTAGTATCAGACAGGCCAGTGTCGATGGAAACACACACAGGTTTACACAGAGGGAAAAGACCGTGCCACGAGAACCGCTTTCTCCACACTTGACCTTCTTCTAGTGAGACCTCAAGGCAACAAAGCCCCTCTGGATGAAATGTCTCAGACCCTGTACTGTATGGGTTAGGGGGAAATGGAGGATGGGACACAGAAATGGGTCCACATAAACGGTTCAGGGATGTGTTTAGAGAGCTGATCAATAGTATAACCATAGAGGTGAGGTATACTATAGAGCAGGGCTCTCCAACCCTGTTCCTGGAGAGCTACCCTCCTGTCGGTTTTCACTCCAACCCCAGTTGTAACTAACCTGATTCAGCTTATCAACCAGCTAATTATTAGAATCAGGTGCGCTAGATGAGGGTTGGAGCAAAAACCTACTCCTGGAGAGCTACTCCTGGAGAGCTACTCCTGGAGAGCTACTTCTGGACAGCTACTGCTGGACAGCTACTCCTGGACAGCTACTCTCCAAGAACAGGGTTGGAGAGCCCTGCCATAGAGTCAACAACATGCTCAAAGGTTAGATTGCAGGAGAATGGAGAGAAGCTAAGAATAAAACATTTTGTTTGATGATCTTATGTTGCAAAATGGAACAGTGGAAATGGAGTAGATCTGTGTTACAAATGGCCATGGCAATCCCTGGATACGAACGTATTTCTAAAGCCTTGTCCCTACACACACTGTATTTGTAAATGCCAATAATTCAACATTATTTTCATCCAAATCTTTTCCAACGAATGCCAAATCTAGGGAGCACAGTCTCTCGTATTTCAATTTCCTTGTACTGAACATCGAGAGAGAATCTACTACGATGTCTAAACTAATTTGATAGAAAGAAGAGATGTTCTTCCAGTGAGACAGCCTTAAAAAGATAACGGCCAATATGTTTTCCCTACTTGGCCTGGGTGGAGTGACGCATTGTGGGTCTGAACTGGGGTCCAGACCCAGGTACCACCGTGCTATTCATCACAAGCGCCACCACTGTTAAATATTAATCGGGTGTGCCTTGGCGCTATTGGATAACCAATTGACTTTTTTTGTGGCAGAGCAAGGGAAGGAGGGCGAGAGAGAGGGAGGGAGAGAGAAATAGAGGGAGGGAGCTGCGGGGATAGGAGAGCATAGATCAGGGTTAGCCTGTAGACGCAGAGACAGCACCCCCAGGCAGGGTCCAGTGTCCGCCTCCAGCATCTATTGCAGATCAAGTCGTACATACTGGTGTTATGATTGTTACATCGTCACAAAGGAATATCACTACCAGTAAGTACACTATTTCAAAGCAGCTTTATGTTCATTTCAGGGGGGAAGACCAGGCGATGTAGGCCTGTTATGCATTCAGATGGGGATACAGTACCAGGAAACACGGACACATGAACAGGTCTACAGTATATAGAGGAGAAATAACACATTTAGGAAAAAGCTCTTTTTTTTCATTTCACCCCTCAGTTGAGTAAAACCTGGCAGGGTTTTGTTGTCTTGTCATCCTTTGTTGTCTCGTCATCAGTCGGATGATTGCAATCTCACCAGACGCATTTGGAGATGTGAGCTGGAGGTAAACATTTCTCTCAGAAGCACCAAAGAGCTGATCAAACTGCAGCGAGGCCACCTTCATGTCTGCTTGAGTCGGACAACAACACACAACACAAACATCCTCAGAAACACACAAGCAGCCGAGAGAATAAACTTTTATCTCAGATAAAAGCAAGGAGGCTTTCATCTCATGGCTCAGTCAGTTTCTACCGGCTTGTTGTGATGCAGCACAGCACAGTGTGGGATAGACAGAGTGTGTATGATAAACTTGTGTGAAGGAAGCAGCGCCTTAACACTGATCTAGGAAAAGCTGCTGGAGACAGATTGGTAGATATGCTGGACATGGTGTCCCACTTCTGATCATACACACTGCGCTGGTACCATCAGCAGAACTAGTTCACGTACAAAAACGCAGCTATAGAATTCATTCACTGGACCGGGAGTGACGTTGGAGATAAGAAACATTCATTCAAATTTCAAACCGAAAGCCCATTCTTATACAAGTGCATGGTGTAAAGTGTCCTCTCTAAGTAGCTGGGGAAAAAAACAGGTGTCTGTAGCGGTTTCGTGTAAGCAACACTTCATTTATCTGCACAGCATGAGAAAGAGAGAGGAAGGGAGGGAGAGAGAGACAGAGAGAGATAGAAAGACACAGAGGGAGTGAGAGGGGAGGAGAGAGAGAGATGTATTATGATGTATTGGCCCTGTTCCTCCTCCCCATTGATTTGGGCGGTGGCCATGTTTTGAAATGACTCAGAGGATGGCTCTAGCGGACCTCTCTCTACTGTCCTATCTTCGCTGGCCCTATCTTATGCAAATGGCCACCGTCATTTATTTATTACTATAAGTCTCCGGTGAATGTAAATGACAGGGACAGCGTAAAGACAAACTTGCCTCAGCAATTCTTTGTTTTGTCGTTCCATACAGCCGGCATGTCTCACATATTTGCCCCCATTCTAGAGCGGAGAGGAGGAGTGGGATTTGTCTTTTCATCCCCCTTGAAGCCGTCTGGTCTGTTTGCTCCCGATTTGTTTGTCGAGGCCGAGTGAGCGCTTGTGACCGCAGCAATGTGTGAGAATCCCTCCAAACAGCTGAATTAACATGAGTTTGTTCCTCAAATGGTGCTGTCGCCTCTGCCACTGCTCTGCCGCTGCCTTGCCTGGCCCACTGCCCTGCAAGTGAGTGACAGAGAGGCTAAATCTATTGAAATTAGAGGAGATTTCATTCCTCTTGCATGTGTCTAGTGAGAACAACTCCTGTTGCATCCATCCGCCCTCTCATTGGTCGCGGAGGGTCTCAGTTGCCAGGCAACCGATCCAGCGGTGCCAATGCCTTACTGAGGAGCAGCTGTTAATGAAGCCTGAGTAGCGGGTAGGCAGCATGCCTCGTACGTCTGTCCACCACACACACGCACGCACGCACGCACACACACACACACACACACACACACACACACACACACACACACACACACACACACACACACACACACACACACACACCATACCACACCACACACACACGCACGGGCGGTGGCTCTCTCACTGATGCCCCAGTGTCAGCTGCCTGAATGCAATCCTATCTCTGCGCTGAAACCTGCATGACTGATATTTACACTGCGAGGGCAGCAACTGAATGCATACTTACCCAGCATGCTCTCTAGGCTCCGCCCGCCTCCCTGTCTGCATACCCACTGCCCCAACGGGGCTAACCAACCTTTAGAGGGAAATTGACATTTTCATGAAAAGGGAGTTATTTGCTGCTGGACCAGTTACTGAGCAGGATGTGCATTATTTAAGGCCAGGTGTGATATTTGAAATGATCTAGAATAATCAACGACACACCGGAGGGAGGTGTGTCTGGAAACCACACATGCTACTGCTAAGTGGTGATGAAGTGCAGGATACACATGAGTAAGTATCAATCACAAGCAAAGAACAGCATAGTTCCACTAAACTGAAACTGACCATTTAAGAGCCCAGTGAGTAAGAGGGTGAATCAACACTATTTAGACACAGATGGTAGCGAGGAAAGCATCACAAACAGAGAGGGAGTTATAGTCAGTGTTGATTACTGGTGTGTGAATGAATCACAGGTCACACATACAGTGAGCTCTGGTTGGGACTGTCGTCACCGTGCTGTCGTCGTGGAAACCCCCCCTGAGCTCTGAGTCAGGTTCTTACGACAGATACACCCCACCCACCTCAGTGACACATGGACAGACCATAATATGCTATTATAAAGAAATAAACCAGATCGTTGATGCATGCATGTGAAGTGTAAATAAGTATAACATGTTTATTTTTAAATGTCTGCTTTAAAAAGATATATACGTGTGCGTGTAGTCCTATGTGTGTCACTGCACCATGTTAACCACAGAAAACCTCCATAGACAGTCGGAGCTGCCTGTGTTCGTTTCTGTGTTTCATGTGGGCATGCAGCCAGCCTCTGTATTGTCCTGATGAAGAAGAATGAACCATTCCCACTGACTACTCCCAGACAACATTGGCCTGTCAAGCTTTCCAGGGACGCCTGACAAAATGGCCCATTCATGTGCACTTAACGTGGCCCCACACTGTTCCCCTATGGACCACTTTAAGTGTCTCTCTCTGCTCTGTAACAGGCACACTGGGCCCGTCGGCCTCCATTCGCCCCCTCATGGCTCCTGTTCCCTGTCCGCGGACCAAATGGACCAGAGCTCAGCTTGGTGCCTGCGCCACCAGACAGATCTTCTCCTCTCCACCCTGGTTCGGCTGGGGGATTCACCATTACAATCTCAGCTGAACACAGCGAAATAAAGGGAGGATATTGGAGTTCCAAGGACTGGCTCCTGGCCAAGCCTCCCTATCCCTGTCTAGACAGGTGAGACGCATCCTCCTGTCTGTCTGTCTGTCTGTCTGTCTGTCTGTCTGTCTGTCTGTCTGTCTGTCTGTCTGTCTGTCTGTCTGTCTGTCTGTCTGTCTGTCTGTCTGTCTGTCTGTCTGTCTGTCTGTCTGTCTGTCTGTCTGTCTGTCTGTCTGTCTGTCTGTCTGTCTGTCTGTCTGTCTGTCTGTCTGTCTGTCTGCTCTAAAAGGAGAATGCGGTCATGTGAATTCCCAGAAGCATTTCCGAGGTGAGAAAGTGCCAGAACAAAAGAGAGGAGAAACAGACAGCCCTCCCTCCTCCTCTGAATCTAGCCACATGGTCCGTCACTAAGACTAAGACAGGGGCAAGAAACATCCTACATACAACGTTTCCAATATGTAATGAATCTTGCTGGCTACGTCTAATGGATGTAAGCTTCCTCTCAAGGTTCCTTATCATTCTGTACAGATGACAGCTGATTGACGAGTCTGCAGGTGAGTCAGGAGAGCTTTATGGGGGCAATGTCAAAAGGGATTCCTTTCACCTGCGTTTCTCCTGAACTACAAAGGAGGGATCTCCTATACATCCACCCGTGTCTCTATCACGAGGAAACGTTCTTGAATAGTTGGTGTTATCCGTATCTACACAAGATACATTTGCTGCAGTCACGGGTTGTTTGTGTGTGTGTGTGTGTGTGTGTGTGTGTGTGTGTGTGTGTGTGTGTGTGTGTGTGTGTGCATGCACGTGTCTGTGTGCTTGCTTCTATGCATGTGTTCACCCATTTACACACCCTGTGTGTACAAGTGTGTATCTGTTTATGTGTGTGCTCTTTAAGCACACACCCAAGAGCCTACTTATTCCATCATTATATGGAATTGATGAGTGCATTACACTGCTGAATAAAATGACCCCTGTGATTCTCCATTAGAACATGGTGGCTTAATTAAACAAACGTATCACCATATGTCATCTAGTTAAGGGCTGCACCGCTACACATTACCGTTCCCTGCAATGAAAATGACACTGACTCTAAGCCACAGACTAATTGGGGAGCTACTATGAAATAACCAACCAACCCCCTCATGGTCTCTCAAACAAGCCAGTAGATACAGTTGTCCCATCTTCTCTTTTCTCCTCCTCGCTCTCCATTTCAAATGGAAAGTGTTGATGTGCAGTGGCTTGGACCTGCGGAGAATTCAGATAGGAAAGGATCAATAATTCAGGGACAAAGCGAAGCAGGATACACAGGGGGTCCTGGGAGATTAGAGTGGGAACCAGCACATCACACCACTACTGAGCTGGGTTGAACTACGAAGTGCAGGCATTGGGGCTGGATGCTGCATTCAGACTCGGAGGATGGACTGGGCTAGTCTGGGCTTGGCTGGGCTGAGATGGCCCTTCTATAGAATATAGAATGTGGTGGGGTGGGCTTTCTAAAGCTTTCTCAGTGCGAGTGCAGAGGACGTGTAGCAGAGAGGAGATGAGGAGTGAGGCATCTGGCCGCTGGGCTGTCAGCAGGTCTGTGGAAGGAGGGCATCTTGCAGGAGTAGGAGGAGGAATAAGTCTGTCCAGAGGGAACAGACAGGTCCGTCTCAAGGTGAATCAGGTGATTAGGGTGGAGGAATGAACAGTATCTTCAGGTAACTCAGAGGATGGGAGAAAGAAATCAAAGAAATTAATTAATGAAGAAATGAATTAATAAAAGAACGAACGAATGAATAAATGAACAAGCTAACGAACAAACAAACAAACGAATGAAGAACGAACTACAAATATGCGTAAACTGATGTGTTTTCAGCATCATCAAGGCCTGGAACTTCCATTCCCCTCAGGTGGAACTAAAACCACATCCCCTTTCCTTCGCAGCATCAGCAGTCTACATGTAGACCTCTCAGCAGGAGTCCACATAACACACAGGCTGATTAAGTCTTCTGAAGCTTGGTGAAGTATATAGCATTAAGGGAAGGGCTAGTCAGTAAGACCCCTCAGGTATAAGGACCCCTGCTGAGACTGTGACTCAGTAGTACGTAGATGAAAAACAGACCTACAATTTCATCAGGAAGAAAACAATCCTTTGTAGAAATACATTGAGATTATATTGAGATACACAAATACGTGGAGAACAGTAGATAGTACAAAATGGAAGCAGCTACAGCTCCACAAATACCCCCTACCCTGGTCCCAGATCTATATGTGCTGTCTTTCACATTGTCAATGCCAACGACCATAAGAGCACAAACAGACT
Organism: Salmo trutta; assembly: GCF_901001165.1. Classification (NCBI taxonomy): domain Eukaryota; kingdom Metazoa; phylum Chordata; class Actinopteri; order Salmoniformes; family Salmonidae; genus Salmo; species Salmo trutta. Next base: position 42,181,178 of record NC_042964.1, read on the forward strand.
TGGAACCAGGCTACCTAGTCATCTCCAGGCCATCCAATCAGAGGTGGTCAGGTCCAGTAGTAGTAATTCAGCCAGTGGGCTGAGAGCTATAGTCTTATCCATAATGTAAGGTAGTGATGCTGGTGAGCTAGTGATACATGGCTTGTCTCAACAGGTCATGAGTAATCAGACTTCCCTGGCTCTCGAGGGAAAGGGTTGACCTGATTACCACACACACACATACATACATACATACATACATACTTATCCAGAGCAACTTACAGTAGTGAATACATACATTTCATTTTCATTTCTACATTTTTTTTTTGTACTGGCCCCCCGTGGGACTCAAACCCACAACCCTGGCGTTGCACACACCATGCTCTACCAACTGAGCCACAGGGAAGGCTCCTCTCCACAATGACTAGACAGTGCTATCATGGTGGTAGAGTGGATTATTGTGGTCCAACAATTATGTTTCTGTTGTGTACATTACGCAGCATTGCTGAAGATAACTCTCATAACAAAAACAGAAACTAGTTGGATTCATTTGTCTCAGCATTATTTTACCCACCATGCAGTGTGTGTGTGTGTGTGTGTGCGTGTGTCCCTCCTCCCTGTGTTCAGAGTTCTTATAGTAGGTCGTGCCAAGGATCTGACAGCCACTCAGCCTCCAGATTATTGTCTAGGAGTAAGTACTGTAGTGCCGCCTCCACTCCATCACTACCGAGCCCAACCCCCAGCCTCCCCATTCACTGCCTGCCTCTGCAAAAATAGGGACCTGAGTTTGACAAATGGGGGAAATTAACCACTGGGTTGCCATGCCCTACAGACCTGGCAACCCAGCAGGGTTTGTGGTTGGAGCAGAGCGACCCAAGAAAATATTGTTTTTAGGGCTTTGTTTTGTGTCTTGATCTAGGCTATTAACTATGCCACCTCAGCTATCTTTCAGCGTGTGTACACCCCATTGAGATAAACATATTCAGTGAAAAAGCACATCGCAAATCATAAACTCCCAATGGGCATGGTAATACAGAGGAAACAATGAGGAGGAGGATGACAGCGGTGGCGTGCGGCGTGCGAGCTGGAGCCAGCGCTGTCGAAGCGGTTTGATGTGTGCATGCAACATTAGCACTGCGCTACAGTCCACAGCCAGCCAAACCAAGTGTACAGAGAGGAGCCTTCTACCCCTCTGTCAAACCATGTAGCGACAGAACATCTATGAGTAGGGTCTCCTAATAGTGATGAGAATCCCTCTCCCCTCTGTCTGTCTGTGTGTGTGTGTGTGCCTGTGTGTACATGTGTCCATTGAGACCAGGGCCAGTAATGAGGGCAGGTTGGAATAACTCCTTCTTTCTCATCATGCTCCCCAACTGCTGCAATCTCACCAATCGTCCATCGACCCATTCGTCCCGGCAACACTTTAATCTAGCCCTCACACACACACACACACACACACACACACACACACACACACAGAGAAAGGAGGCTTTTCATTTGGTCCTTCCTTCATCCATGAGACACTTCCATCCCGTTCGCTCTGCCTCCCCCTCTCCCTCTTCCTTCCCCTCCTCCCCCTCATGGGTTTTCTCACCTGTGTGATTATAAGGGATAGGGGTGGACGTGGGAGGGAGGGGAGGGAAGGGAAGAGACTATTTAACTGTTAATAGGAATCAAACCGGGCCAGGGGAGACAGAACATCCCTCAGGTGGATCCTGCTGGATCAAGATAACCCATTAGTCTTCAAGCCGCCTGCGTACTGAAGAGGCACGCTGTACAAAAACATGACATAAATAGTGTTGTACTACCACTATCTAAGGCAATTACATCAACAAATGCTTTCTACAACAACAATTAGCAGTCTGTCTGAAGTAAATGCCAAGTTTATTCTAATGCCAAGTAAATGCCAAGAACCGATAGATTGCTAGAAAACAGGATGGAGTGTGATAAGCCTTGTAGGAGAATGAAAGCAACTAACAACACTCTAAAAAGAATGTTAATGTGTTGATGTTCTCCGTATCCACAGCCAGAATGATTTTGCAGTGCATGGTGATTGAACAGGTTTCCTGTTATATATCAGAGGTGTAGAGAAGGTGAAGTATGTGAATTCAAAACATAGTAGTTATACAGATGATTAACAAAACATGCACACAACAGTATTCATACCTTGGTTTTTGTGGTAAATGTAAATTTAAAAAAAACGTTTTAATAATGGTTTTCATACACATACCCTGTCCATAATGTAAAGGCCTATGGAATATGCATTAAAGAGGTAAGGGAGGAGGATGGTAAATGTGATCTGCATAATAACATACCAATACCAATTGACATAACTTTGCATGCCTACTCGTCTATATACCTGCAGACACAGACACAGAAGAGAGCAGTTTAGTCATCTGCATCCAATACAGCTAGCCTTCAAAATATTATTCTAGCTTACAGTACACAGTCTTACCTCTTCGTTGATATCCATTGAATTGTGTCCATTTTCTGTTTTAGAAAGATTTGCACACAAATGAAAAGATAGATGCTATCATCATAAAACAATATGAATTTAGATCATTCAAGGGACAAACCTTACCTTAAATTGAAGAGATCTTTAAATGTTTTCAGTTAAGTGCCTGCACCTGCTGTCCTTTCAAATTCAAATCAAAGTGTTTCAGTTGGGCAGTTAGGTTCCTGCAAGAACCCCCACCAACTAAGGAGGTTCCTCGATGAACCTCCTATGGGGTTCTTGGAAGAACCTTTTGGGAACAATTTTCAGTGCCAAGTACCGTAAGGTTCTTCAAATACCTTTTCCCATTAATTCCCTTTGTAGAGCTGGCACCAAGTGATGCTTCCAGAGTTGTGATTGGCCTGGTGCTGCTGTCCCCAGGTCTGGTGACACAGATGAAAGGGACAGTGAGATGCTGATCAATTCTCTCTTAATCACGCTGGCCCAGGCACCCAAATGGAATTTGTCCAGGGACAGGTCAGCCTCATTCGGGTGAATTTACACCGACTGACCAATGTTCTCTCTAATTTTTGGGGGCACTGAGCACATTTTTTGTCTTGTGAGCGGAGACTTGAACATTGTGAGAATGCTGTGAGAACTTCCAGTGTGCGTTTACAGTGAACACTGAGGCTGTACCCTTACAGTTTTAGACATTAACCAATAGGCTATTGTGGCTATTTGAGCATAATGTAGGTCTACCAACAAAACCAATGGAGCAAATCCCACAACATTTTCACGTGGAAATAGCTTTTGATTTCTATGATATAGCCTACAGTAGCCTATATGTGGTGTTCAATGCAGGCCTACATTGCATGGGACTTTTATGAAGGGCTTGACATTAATTAATGATTTCTTTCATGGGCCAAATAGCTACCTGTAAATTGCAATGTATTGTATTGTATGACGCAAGAAACCACTTCACAAAATACAATGAATTATTATTACCATACAGAGAATTAGACAATGTAGGCTTCCCCTCTGCCTATTGGCTTATTTACATATTCAAGCCGGTCTGAAAACACAACACTGCCCCTTCAATTAAGAAGTAAGCTTTTAACCTGACTGGCTTTTCAAAGATAGCTTGAAATTTAGCCTACACGTTTTGTGCTCTTGTAGGAAACATTTCCTCCCCATTGCTGACGTATACTTATCTATAACTGGGCTAATAGCTCGCTAACTATATCAACAAATGTGCACAAGCGGCTCTGCGCACCGATTTAAACTGATCTGAAAAGCACATTCACTAGTGGGTAATTGAAAGACCGCTCATGGGCTACCCCGCCAATAGAATTATACGCCTTTGCGCTCTGGCTCTGCCTAAAACAAAATCACAGACTCAATCTTGCAAAGTTAGATTTGTTTTGTTTTGTTGCATTGCATTGCAAAGGGGGTGATATTATGTTGATTTGATCACAGAAAAAACGTTGATCTATTAGTGCTAACTAATGGGGCGACCTCAGTGAAGTTCAACTTGCGTCTCCGCGAGGCATGGCATTTCTTAGAGGGAACATTGCCACTGACCCCCTGTAACCCTGACTCCCACCCACCCCCAGTCTCTGTTTATCACATTAACAATAGTGGTTTTGTCCATGCTGGGATACTCAAGTCCATATACTCATCAGTCACTAAAACGGTTCATTGTTAATGAGCATCAACTGTACTGGTTTAGGGTCAGTTGCCACCATTATCAAGCAATCCAGCAGTGTCTGTTAGGAAGGGGCTCGGAAATAGAAAAGGATCTGTAATTGCTGAGAATTCTAACTATGGACCCATGTAAACCAAGCCAAATTGGCAAATGTACACTACATGACAAAAAGTATGTGGACACCTGCTCGTCGAACATCTCATTCCAAAATCATGGGCATTAATATGGAGTTGGTCCCCCCTTCGCTGCTATAACAGCCTCCACTCTTCTGGGAAGGCTTTCCACTAGATGTTGGAACATTGCTGCGGGAACTTGCCTCCATTCAGCCACAAGAGCATTAGTGAGGTCGGGCACTGATGTTGGGCAATAAGGCCTGGCTCGCAGTCAGCATTCCAATTCATCCCAAAGGTGTTCAATGGGGTTGAGGTCAGGGCTCTGTGTAGGCCAGTCAAGTTCTTCCACACCAATCTCGACAAACCATTTCTGTATGGACCTTGCTTTGTGCACAGGGGCATTGTCATGCTGAAACAGGAAGGAGCCTTCCACAAACTGTTGAAACAAAGTTGGAAGCACAGAATCGTCTAGAATGTCATTGTATGCTGTAGCGTTAAGATTTCCCTCCACTGGAACTAAGGGGCCTAGCCCGAACCATGAAAAACAGCCCCAGATCATTATTCCTCCTCCACCAAACTTTACAGTTGGCACTATGCATTGGGGTAGGTAGCATTCTCCTGGGATCCGCCAAACACAGATTTGTCCGTCAGACTGCCAAATGGTGAAGCGTGATTCATCACTCCAGAGAACACGTTTCCACTGCTCCAGAGTCCAATGACGACAAGCTTTACACCACTCCAGCCGATGCTTGACATTGCACATTATGATCTTAGGTTTGTGTGCGGCTGCTCGGCCATGGAAACCCATTTCTTGAAGCTCCTGATGAACAGTTCTTGTGCTGACATTGCTTCCAGAAGCAGTTTGGAACTCGGTAGTGAGTGTTGTAACCGAGGACAAACGATTTTGACGCGCTATGCACTTCAGCACTCGGTGGTCCCGTTCTGTGAACTTGTGTGGCATACCACTTTGCTGCTGAACCGTTGTTGCTCCTAGAAGTTCCCACTTCACAATAACAGCACTTACTTTGACCGGGGCAGCTCTAGCAGGGCAGAAATTTGACGCACTGACTTGTTGGAAAGGTTGCATCCTATGACGGTGCCATGTTGAAAGTCACTGAGCTCTTCAGTAAGGCCATTCTACTGCCAACGTTTGTCTATGGAGATTGCATGGCTGTGTGCTCAATTTTCTACACCTGTCAGCAATGGGTGCGGCTGAAATAGCCAAATCCACTCATTTGAATAGGTGTCCAAATACTTTTGTATATATATAGTGTATGTCTGACTTGACATACATGGCAATAAATGAGATATTAAGGAATGTGAGTAGAGGTGGTGAAGCACAACAGTATAGAGATGCCGCTGTTCATTTTCACATTGAGCAGCTAGTGCCTCATACCATGGGGTCATAGTAGGGGCACATCTTTACTCAATTACTCCTTCACACAACAAGCCCCCCATTAGCAAACAGCCTGGAATATCTAGCTATTCGATCAGATAGAACACGTGGCTTTATCATACTGACATCACATCAGAGAGGACAGGGGAGGACGAGAGAGAGAGAGACTGATATCCTTCACATCCTGTTTGTCAAGATACCCCCTCGCTGTACATTAGCTCTGCCACTAGCGTTCAGCATCAGTGACCAGTGTTTAGATAACACTCATGAGCTGTGGCCGCCTTCCCTTCCTTCCTGATTATCAACCATCCCACTGGGCACACGCGGGATGAATCAACGTTGTTTCCACGTCACGTCATTTCATTGAAATTACATTGAAATGACATTGAACCAACATGGAATAGACGTTGAATTGACGCCTGTGCCCAGTGGGATGCCGTCACTTACTTAAGATGAACATGAACAGGGATGTTACAACGCTACATGGCCCAAAGGGAAACAAAACAGTGTGGAGGGGAAAGGGACAGCTGGTCAGTGATATACACAACAATCACAATGTGTTGCTATGCTATATTTATGAACACCTGTATTTCCTATTCTCCTGACTGAACCAGACCAATGTGTTGCTATGCTATATTTATGAACACCTGTATTTCCTATTCTCCTGACTGAACCAGACCAATGTGTTGCTATGCTCTATTTATGAACACCTGTATTTCCTATTCTCCTGACTGAACCAGACCAATGTGTTGCTATGCTATATTTATGAACACCTGTATTTCCTATTCTCCTGACTGAACCAGACCAATGTGTTGCTATGCTATATTTATGAACACCTGTATTTCCTATTCTCCTGACTGAACCAGACCAAACACAAAAGCCAGGGCATTTGGCTGCAGTCCAGGTTTTGCAGCCAGCCTTGCCTAAGGGCTATCTTTATGAAAATACTAAGCCTTAGGGACTAAGAGAGATTGACTCTTTCCCTATCAGTTGTAGAATAACAGTTTGTGAGGGCAAAGGTCAGCTCCAGTAGCCAAACTAAATGTCAATGATGTCAATGAGGAGAGGCTGTAGTGTACAATACTTCAGCTCAGCAGTTCATATAATGGTACACTAACACTACAGAGCCTGTTGAGGCAATTGGTAGGTCTACAGTACAGTAAACCTGTTGGAATTATATCTCAAGTCCTCATTCCTCCAATGGAGTGTCGAGTGAAGAGAGTTCATTTATTTGACCTGGCAACCTGGCATAATGAACACGTCAAAGCAACCAACCGCAACCGACAAGCTTAACAATCAGATCCTGTGTCTCCCATGCTATCCACCAACAACAGCACCCATACGTCAGCATCAAGAGAACACTGAGGAAACCACTGATGCTGTCTAGAACCTTAAAGGGTTCTTCGGCTGTCCCCATAGGAGAACCCTTTCAAGAACCCATTTTGGCTGCAGGTAGAACCCTTTTGGGTTCCATTAAGAACCCAAAAGGGTTCTCCTATGGGGAGATCTGAAGAACCCTTTTGGAACCCTTTCTTCTAAAAGTGTACCAACAACAGTAGTAGAGAGCTGAGAGCTCCCCTACTGCCTGGCCCCGCTAGCTAATCTCACCCTGACACTTTTTTTAAGACGTTTCCTCTTATTTGGAAAAAAGAGTTCCTCATTTCCATTTCTTCTCCACGCTTTGCTGCTCCATGAATCATTCAGAGGTAAGAGCCTGCCTGGCCTGGGTGAAGCATCCTCACAGGGAGGCCTGGAAAAATCAATATGGGTGGTTAGAGGGGAGACGAAAGCCTGTCTCTTCCAGGCCCCCCTCTGTTGTTAGACTGAATGACTTATGCTATCACTATTATACTACACTGGCTATCAGGACTAAAGCCCCAGTCTCATCCATTTAACATAACGGTGGGAGAATGAGCAATTGAGCCAATTGCCTGATAACCTCCATGTCAAGCACATCAAGTGTCAAACGTTAGAAGACAACCGTCGGTGGCTAGGCTATATTAGGAGGATAATGAGATTATGAGTTCTGAAATGACTAGTTCATCTGAGGTCAAGCTGTAGTACGAGACATCCTGGAGGGCTAGAGGGTCAGCCCGTCTCCAAATTATCACCGTAGAAGGAACGATTAAAACGTCTGTGATGTCATCATTTCTGAATTTGATAATCCCATCACAGCAATGTGGTGTGCTCTTTTAAACAGATGGGGGGGGGGGGGTTATTGCGGAGAATAAACACTACTGCATGTCCGACACAATAAGAGATCCTTCTTTCACATCCCCAAACGGGATTTGTCTGAAAGTTCAGTTCCGTCTGTGTTTTGGCATTCAGCGCACACGGCCCTGCGTAGAATAACTGGCAATGTGTATCGACAACAATGATCGGAGGCTTAAAGCTTAATCTGGTCTTTCAAGGAAACCTCGAGGAGAGCCAGTAAAGAGCAGCATTGAATGTATAACAGACTGAAGGAATATCAATGGGGACACCAGCCCAACATACCAACATACCCTTTATTTGTGACTAGGAAGAAAAAAAGGAGAGACTGAATAGTGTCTTCTATTCCAGGGATGTCTGTACCATTTTAGAGGTCATTCTACGTATTCACTTTGGGTCCAATTCAGACTTAAGATAAGTAGACTTAACATGGATTTAAGTAAAAAATTGTTGATTTAAGTCCTTGTTTTATTGACTTAAATTCATGTTATATCTCCCTCACTAACTGTCAGAGCAGTTTACCGATCGTTGCAGCTGTACACAGCCCATCTGTAAATAGCCCATCCTACCAACTACCTCATCCCCATATTTGTTTTCTGCTCTTTTGCACACCAGTATTTCTACTTGCACATCCTCATCTGCACATATCACTCCAGTGTAAATTGCTAAATTGTAATTACTTCGCCACTATGGCCTATTTATTGACCTTACCGCCTTACTTCATTTGCACACACTTTATATAGATTTTTCGATTGTGTTATTGACTGTATGTTTGTTTATCCCATGTGTAACACTGTGTTGTTGTTTTTGTCGCACTGCTTTGCTTTATCTTGGCCAGGTCGCAGTTGTAAATGAGAACTTGTTCTCAACTGGCCTACCTGGTTAAATAAAGGTGAAATAAATTTAAAAAAATAAAAATAGGTATATTTACATGTATCTCTGAATCAGGCCCAACAGCCTACAGTTGGAGAACAAGAGGGTGAGGCACTGACTACCTCTGCCATAACCCCTGTCTCGCACACTAAATATTGATTATGATACTCATTAGCCACCCTGTGTGCATCCCTCCACATTACAGAGGTGGACAGGTGGAGATAGGAAGCGTCCGTCAAACACGGATGGAGATGGAGTCACACAGCTGCGGTATTGATCCAGGACCTGCTGGCCACATGAGCTCTGTGATGACTCTGAGACAGGGGGCTGCGTTAGTGTCAGAGACTGCTGCGGTGGCTTTTTCACAAGAGGACGAGACAAAATGATAGGTTGGTTCTCCCTCTATAAAGCTGTCACAGTGGAGCTATTCACCCCCCAACCCCTGTCATTCTACTCACTCAAGGATCAACACACACACACACACACACACACACACACACACACATATACCAATTCATCATAGAGACATGTCTGTACATATAGCTAGGTCCCTTTAGGTAGTTTTGTCACTTTAGTGTTTGCATACAATATTGCAGAGATGAATCTTAATAATCAAAGATATATAGACTCATTTGTCCACTTCATCATTGAAGGTTTTTCAAATCAAATCAAATTTTATCGGTCACGTACACATGTTTAGCAGATGTTATTGCGGGTGTAGCGAAATGCTTGTGCTTCTAGTTCCAACAGCGCAGCAATATCTAACAAGTAATATCTAACAATTTCACAACAAATACCTAATACACACAAATCTAAGTAAAGGGATTGAATTAAGAATATATAAATATATGGATGAGCAATTTCAGAGCAGCATAGACTAAGATACAGTAGATAGTATAGAATACAGTATTTTTGCTCATCTAACACTGCCACTAGATATATTCATCCATTATATCTCCCAGGATTATAGATAATTGTGAAATAGACACAAATTGCTTATTGGAAATTCTGTGTATAAAGTGAGTTTCAAACACAGATAAAGACAATAGGTTACTTTATCAACTATGTCTCTCTGAGCAACATGTTCACAGAATCCACTTCTGATCCGTAAATGGGGGTAGTTTGTGCTACAAAAGCTCTACTTGAAACTGTAAACGGCGCGTCGGGTCAGAAGTGAGGAAGTGAGGTTTACTCCGTTCAGGCCGAAGGGCAGCCGAAAAGGAGAGGACTGGGAAAACACAGAAAACTGGAATTAACAATGAACTCTCACCAGAGGGCTTCATTTGCTAAGATCAGTTGTAATTTTATAGAATTTCAGAGGACCTCAACAATATTAAAAATGTTTTAAACTCCAGTGCTGGGTAAGTATGAAAAACCAATTTTCACATGTCTATTAAAACCTAGAGGCATTACAGCTGAACACACACTTCTGCTGTCATGGTAAAACAACCTGTATCTGATTGAAAATCCTATAATTGAATAGAGAATAGCGGAGATGATGTAGGCTGACTCAAGAGGCACGCACGCACACACTTTTATCATTGAGACATCTATACTCCCACTCAGACTCCCACACAAGCATCCACTCTGCTTCAGATGGAAATTACATACATTTCTACATCCTTGACTACCTGATTGACCTTCAAGAGAGACTTCAACACAAGATGGCATCCACAAAATCCAGAATTTCACACTAGTTAGTCAGGCTTAAACCTACAAGACAGATCTGAAAGTATTACCTTCACCGATTTGCAAACAGCAGATTTGTTTTTGAATTTCATAATGTCTGTGAAATGAAAAGGTATGGTCTTAAACAGTGCTACTGAAATGTTTCACAGAACCATTGAACTTCACAGAGATGAGAATCAGCTTCAGATATGATAACTACATAACCTTTCACTCACACACACTTCTCTTCATATTATGATTCTGCATCTGTGGACAACTGGAGATTCATTAACTTCACATCCTATAGGTCTACGTATATTAAATGTCTAACCAAATTCGTCTGGCCAGTGTGCATTGAAGCGATTCCAACACACACGCACACACACACACACACACACACACACACACACACACACACACACACACACACACACACACACACACACACACACACACAGACACACACACACACACACACACACACACACACACACACACACACACACACACACACACACACACACACACACACACACACAGGCAGATGGTTGCCTCCCACAATGTAGCCAATGCTGTTGCCTAGGGTCCAGTTTACAAGACTATACACACACTTCTCTCATCTCTCTCTCTCTGATACCACCCCCATGACCAGCGTGAGTCAATGGAATTAAGATATGCGGGTTGGATCGGGGAGGCTGGGTATAAAGAATGATCCTGCACCCTAACAGAACAAATGCATATGGGCTTGTTGCAACCTTGTATAAGTGATAGAGGAGCCATACAGTAGTTCAATAGCACGTGTTTTACAGAGACATGATTACAGCTTGGGTTGAGCGGTCCGTCATACAGTGAGGGTATTTCTGCTGAATACATAAGAGCAAGATACAGGGGTTGTCAATGCTCCCAATGATAGCTTGGATCCTGTGGTTTTTAGGACAATAGGTACACTAACAAGACTGTCAGTCAGCTGGAATTCTTGTGAAGAATTAACTTCACAGATGTACATTCATTTACATGGCGTTATCAAGTGAACTAAAGGTGTCTAAAACACACGGTGTTGAGACATGGGGCGGGAGGAAACAGATGTGAAGGTCACTATGATAGGTCTGAGTGATTCAGACCCTTCCAGGAAGATCCCATATGCTGGGGAATAAGCACTCATTCTCCTCCCACAGTCCATCTGCAAGAAGAGTACTGTCTATATTCAGTTATCAAAACTAACAGAACTATTCATCCGAATCCAATCTTATTAGTCAGCCTAGTAAAAAGGTACCATCTATGCAATGACCAATCCTAGTCAGGTATGGAGAAATAACTTCACTGACGGACTCCCTTTTCTCTGGGAATGAAACACGTAGCTTTCCTGCATCACTCTAGAATTTCAGATGAACAGGCACATGCGCGCTCACACACTGTGTCGCAGAGGAACTGTTGGAGGAACAGGGCCCAACCTGACGGGGCAACTCACAGGGACGGAGTGGAAGGTGGGCGTGGGAGAGAGGACGGTGTGCACAACATGGCAGAGAACACCAGGCAGCAACTTCAGAAATAATGGGCCAAGACCCTCACATCAGATTAGACAAGCAACCACACACCAACGCTGAATCAGAAGTGAAGGAGAATTCCTTGTTCCAGACACTTCTGTAAGTGGAATAACTGTCAACTTGACACGATTTCTTTGACGTTGAGAAACGGTAAGCAACATTAGGAACATCTGTAGAGAAATGGCAGCTAAAGTTCCGCTCCATTGAAAAGCAGTACACTAACTAGCGCTGCGGTTGTACTTCCTTTCCCAGACAATAACCCTCCCTGAGACTGAAATGTATATATAGGGCCACATGTCATTCAACAACTAAAGGGAAACACACACACACACACCTCACCTCCTTCCATATAGGCTCCCTAAAGATTGACTGGGCAGGGAGAAGGCGTTTCCTAGCAACTGCTCAGCCGTATCAGTCAGCTGTTGACAGGGAAGAAGAGAACACTGGCACAACACTGTGGTGGGTCTGATAAATGGACATGTATAAAGGGATGTGTACAAGAAACCAGAGGTAAACAAGGACGCTGTGAAACTAGCTCTGTGTAGTACAGAGACACAGATTATGCAGAATAAAGATCGCAGATAGAACTATGATTGAAAGGCATATCATCAATATCAATAAGTACTTGTACATTGGGTTTTGAGATTATGATTTTAAGTTCAGTCTTTTACATCACATTGTACTACATCACAATAAACCCAAAGCACCACCGCAAAGCGCACTAAATCTCCAAGACACAAATTCCTGGGCTTGACACATTTATACTGACATTGAGCACATTGAGATGGGCTAAACACGCCCCTTTAAGTAATAAAGTGCCATGATCAATCACACATCAAGGCCCTGTCACACCCCTCCTCTCTTCCTCATTCATCACCCAGACTAACTGTACTGTACAAGGCAAGCCTATATCTGGGATAGCATTCTAGCCACCCCGAGAGGGAGACAGCTGGGTCAACCTACTCTACCTGTGGCCCTCCACAAAGAGTTCAGCTGGGAAGCTGCCATAATCTCTCTCTCACACACGCACACACACACACACACACACACACACACACACACACACACACACACACACACACACACACACACACACACACACACACACACACACACACACACAAAATGGAAGAGGCAGAGCACGCATCCTTGCTGAACCCCAGTGTGTCAGGGACATGGTGAAATGGGTCAAGGCTTCCGGAATCTATCTGTTTAACTCTCCTCAACCCATCTTCTATCTTCTAGCAGTGATTTGGACTGTGAAGAGGCGCAACAGAGGCTGAAGAAATTTGGCTTGTCACCGAAAACACTCACAAACTTTTACAGATGACTAATCGAGAGCATCCTGTCGGGCTGTATCACCGCCTGGTACGGCAACTGCTCCGCCCACAACCGCAAGGCTCTCCAGAGGGTGGTGCGGTCTGCACAACGCGTCACCGGGGGCAAACTACCTGCCCTCCAGAACACCTACAGCACCCAATGTCACAGGAAGGCCAAAAAGACCATCAAGGACAACAACCACCCGAGCCACTGCCTGTTCACCTCGCTATCATCCAGAAGGCGAGGTCAGTACAGGTGCATCAAAGCTGGGACCGATAGACTGAAAAACAGCTTCTATCTCAAGGCCATCAGACTGTTAAACAGCGATCACTAACATTGAGTGGCTGCTGCCAACATACTGACTCAATCTCTATCTACTTTAATAATTGAAAATTGGATGCAATAAATGTATCACTAGTCACTTTAAACAATGCCACTTTATATAATGTTTACATACCCTACATTACTAATCTCATATGTATATACTGTACTCTATACCATCTACTGCATCTTGCCTATGCCATTCGGCCATCGCTCATCCATATATTTATATGTACATATTTTTATACATTCCTTTACACTTGTGTGTAAAAGGTAGTTGTTGTGAAATTGTTAGATTAGTTGTTAGATATTACTGCACGGTCGAAACTAGAAGCACAAGCATTTCACTACACTCACATTAACATCTGCTAACCATGTGTATGTGACCAATAACATTTGATTTGATTTGATTTACCTGTGATGATCCCGGGCCCCAGCAGGAGAGAGGCAGACAGCTACAGCCACGGTCGGCGATTCACTTCTCCAGCGCTGGAAGTCAGCCCAGTCGGCTGAGGGCTCCGAAGGGGGTGAAGGGAGGCGAGGGAGGGTGGAGACTAGCAGCGATTGCCATTCATCACGGGCATCCTGCTGGGTCAGCCGCAGTACAAATGAAGAGAATAAGAGCACTCATGTATCCGTCTGCTCAGATACACTTCAATAAAGACGGCAGATTAAACATTCTACTGTGTTTCCAGTTGTGTGGAAGATCTGACTCTCAGAAACTCCTCAAAATGATCCGTCCTCCACAGCAGACCTGCCCCAAAATATCAGGGAGACTGGACCCCAAATTACCTGTCAAGAGGGCCACAAATGCCCCAAAAGAGGGTCTTGATGGGAAATACAGGGTAAAGAGTATTGAAGATGCCCAAATTACAGCTGACAATCACCTCTGTGGCAAACATTATAAGGATGTTCTTCACAGAGAGAAATCTCAAGCAGGTGTCCTTCAGTTTTGAAGAGAAAGGCCTTCTCTGTCAGATTTGATTAAATGACTTTCAGTGCAAAGATATTGCCTCTTTATAATCTTTGGCATTCCAGTCTGGATGTGTTCTAAACAGCAGTGAATCCCCACACACTCTCCAGTGACAAGGCATTTTATTATGGCATTAGAGAGATCTGAACCCCCAGCTTTATACCATAGTGAAGGATCAATACCATGTAGTGAATTACAGTGAATACCCACAGACTCTCCAGTGACAGAGTGGCGTGTATTCATGAATGCCAAGGGAAGCCAAGCTTCCCCAATGAATTGACATATATATATATATATATATCTTTCGTCTCTCTGTTTCATAAATGTCCTTCATTTCGAAAGAGACAATGTATCTCACCGGAGAAAGCATCTGAGCGAGTGAAACAGTGTCCCGCTGTCTCTGTATGTGTAGGTCACGTCTGATGCTGTCTGGTCCAGAAGAGTGTGACATTGTTGCCGCCAGTAGCATTGATTGCAAGGGAAGCCAGCAAGCATTTGGCCTCCCTTGATTAAAAAAATATTAAATAATAATAGCCAATCAGCATGGAGCTAAATAAACTGAATGAGCTCAACTGTGAATGGTCCTGGCGCATCCCCAAAAAAAAAAGTGTCAAGGGAAGCCAGTTTGGATTTGGCTCCTATCAAATCACATCGAGAGCATACGCTATTGACAGAAACAACTGTTGCATCTCGTTGTGTTGTTGTCCTCCGGTGTCTAGCTAGCTAAAATTGTCCATTTCCTAAAATAGCCATGGATGGAAATAGGGATTTGGACTTTTGGTTTTTACTTAATTCTCCATGCTGGCCAATGATTATAATGGTGATTCTGATCCAACCATTAATTCATACATTGTGGCCCTGGCCTGAGAGGATGGAAGTTCAATATGTAGCGAGATGTAGAAGGCTAATGGTAACTAGGTAATGTTGCCCATGAATGGAAGTTAGGCTAGCGAGCAAGCATTTTAGCTAGGTAGCCTGGGACAACAAAAAAATAAAAGCATGTACTGTATGACAGAGAGGAGGATGGCATTGGCGTAGGGTGAGTCAACCTGTTTTTCTACTTGCACGCATACACACTCACTCACACAGAAATCAGAACCATGGACAGCCAGATCATATTTAGCTTACGTTGACGGGTGTCACGATCACTGTCTTCAAACTCCCTATCGTAAATAAGACAAGGCGCAGCGTGCATGGAATTCCACATCCTTTAATGAAGTGAAACCAAAAAACAATACAGAAAGAAAACGAAACGTGACATTCTGGGCTGCACACAGGCAGCAACACAAAAACAAGATCTCACAATCACAGGTGGGAAAAGGGCTGCCTAAGTATGATCCCCAATCAGAGACAACGATAGACAGCTGCCTCTGATTGGGGACCACACCCGGCCAAACAAAGAAATAAGAAAACTAGATTGCCCACCCAAATCACACCCTGACCTGACCAAATAGAGAAATAGACAGGCTCTCTATGGTCAGGGCGTGACAGTACCCCCCCCCCCCCCCAAAGGTGCGGACTCCGGCCGCAAAACCTGACTCTATGGGGGAGGGTCTGGGTGGGCATCTAGCCTCGGTGGCGGCTCCGGTTCGGGACGTAGACCCCGCTCTGCTCACTGATCCCTCCGCTTCCGTGGAACCGGGCCGTGGATCATCGCCAGAGGCTCCGGACCGTGGATCGTCGCCGGAAGAACCGGACCGCCGACCGTTGCCGGAGGCTCTGGACCGGGGACCGTCGCCGGAAACTCCGCTCCGGACCGCAGACCGTCACTGGAGACTCTGGACTGCAGATCGTCACTGGAGGCTTCGGGCCATGGATCATCACTGGAGGCTTCGTGCCATGGATCATCACTGCAGGCTTCGTGCCATGGATCATCACTGGAGGCTTCGTGCCATGGATCATCACTGGAGGCTTCGTGCGTAGAGCCGGTACAGGATATACTGGACCGTGGAGACGCACCGGAGGTCTGGAGCGCAGAGTTGGCATAACCTGTCCTGGCTGGATGCTCACCCTAGCCCGGCAACTGCGGGGCGCTGGCATAGGACGCACTGGGCTGTGAAGGCGCACCGGAGACACAGTGCGCAGAGCCGGCGCAGGATATCCTGGGCCGAAGAGACACACCGGAAACCAGGAGCGCTGAGCCGGCACAATCCGTCCTGGTTGAATGCCCACTCTAGCACTGCAAATGCGGGAAGCTGGCACAGAGCGCACCGGGCTGTGGATGCGTACTGGAGACACAGCACGTGTAACCGCAAAGCATGGTGCCTGTACGGTCACACGCTCCTTACAGCGAGTGCGGGGAGTTGGCTCTGGTCTGAAACCTTACTCCGCCAACCATCCTGTGTGCCTCCCACCAAAAAGTTTTGGGGGGCTGCCTCTCGTGCTTGCGTCGTGGTTGATTCTCCCCGGTCCAGCTCGTCTTCCCCGTAGGCGCACGCTGCTTGGTCTTTTAGTGGTGGGATCTTCTGTCACGATCGCTGTCTTCAAACTCCCTATCGTAAATAAGCCAAGGCGCAGCGTGCATGGAATTCCACATCCTTTAATGAAGTGAAACCAAAAAACAATACAGAAAGAAAACGAAACGTGACGTTCTGGGCTGCACTGTGGCAGCTACATAAAAACAAGATCTCACAATCACAGGTGGGAAAAGGGCTGCCTAAGTATGATCCCCAATCAGAGACAACGATAGACAGCTGCCTCTGATTGGGGACCACACCCGGCCAAACAAAGAAATAAGAAAACTAGATTGCCCACCCAAATCACACCCTGACCTGACCAAATAGAGAAATAGACAGGCTCTCTATGGTCAGGGCGTGACAACTGGACTAAATTGTTTTTGGTGTCTTTTAGTTGTCACTGTATTAGACTAAGCATAGTTGATTTGATGATGTTGAAATGTTGAAGTTGAAATGGTGCTGGAATAGTGCAACTTGCTGTAACTCTCCATGGTTCTAAATCAATAGTTGTTTAGGGGTCCGGAAATGTCAGAAATATTGACTTGCTTGACCATGCCGTGGGTCATGTAACTGTTACATGCAATATGCTTTGTGGACTTCACTGGACAGAGGTTGCTCTCTGGTTTTGTGATGAAACAAAGGTCTGGTTGAATTTATTCTGTCTGCCGCTGTGTCTTCTTATTGTCTCGGCTTTAGGCCTATATATCAATATATCACGGTGTCAAAGCATATGAACTAACAGGTTATAGAGCAAACAATGCAATTATCACAACATATAGGTTGTAATATGTTGTTGTTTTTTCTGGCAGCCCCAGTGATTTTACCCACACACTGCTACTGCAGTGACAAGGCATTTTATTATGGCATTAGAGAGATCTGAACTCCCAGCTTTATACCACAGTGAAGGATCTAAACTCCCAGCTTTATACCATAGTGAAGGATCTGAACTCCCAGCTTTATACCATAGTGAAGGATTTGAACACCCAGCTTTATACCATAGTGAAGGATCTGAACTCCCAGCTTTATACCATAGTGAAGGATCTGAACTCCCAGCTTTATACCATAGTGAAGGATCTGAACACCCAGCTTTATACCATAGTGAAGGATCTGAACACCCAGCTTTATACCATAGTGAAGGATCTGAACACCCAGCTTTATACCATAGTGAAGGATCTGAACACCCAGCTTTATACCATAGTGAAGGATCTGAACTCCCAGCTTTATACCATAGTGAAGCATCTGAACACCCAGCTTTATACCATAGTGAAGGATCTGAACACCCAGCTTTATACCATAGTGAAGCATCTGAACACCCAGCTTTATACCATAGTGAAGGATCTGAACACCCAGCTTTATACCATAGTGAAGGATCTGAACTCCCAGCTTTATACCATAGTGAAGGATCTGAACTCCCAGCTTTATACCATAGTGAAGGATCTGAACACCCAGCTTTATACCATAGTGAAGGATCTGAACACCCAGCTTTATACCATAGTGAAGGATCTGAACACCCAGCTTTATACCATAGTGAAGGATCTGAACACCCAGCTTTATACCATAGTGAAGCATCTGAACACCCAGCTTTATACCATAGTGAAGGATCTGAACACCCAGCTTTATACCATAGTGAAGGATCTGAACACCCAGCTTTATACCATAGTGAAGGATCTGAACACCCAGCTTTATACCATAGTGAAGGATCTGAACACCCAGCTTTATACCATAGTGAAGGATCAATAACATTACCAGAGGGGGTTTATGTTGCCACTCTAACCTATAGTAGCTTCAGTCATATAGGATATCTGACATCCCCACTGCACCACTGATATACTAACAGTAGAACAGGTATTTATCATGAAGGCCTTGGGGTGCAGGGAAAACCCCTCCCTCAATAAGGGATTCCCACTATCATAAGAATAGCTACAGAACAAATAACATACCAACGGTCTTCTAAAACAAATGAAATAAAAACTCACACAGTACAATGACAATCCTAAACCATCTTTCATCGTGCCTGTGAAACATGCTGTGAGGAGATCTTCTCCCATGTTGACTGCTGTTGGCCCCAGCTGGGTGGATGTGGGCAACAAAAGGCTCCTGGCTTTCCCTCTCTGCCCCTCCCCCTCCACAGAGAATCCCACTCAGGATGGCTATCTAGCTGTTGACTTGGCAACTGCACCTTGCCCCTCTCCACTGAGGGCGTGGGATGATTGCTCACCATGCCTGGCAAAGACAGATCCGCGTGTGGTGGTGGTAGTGGTGGTGGTGGTGGTAGTGATGGTGGTGGTAGTGGTGGTGGTGGTGGTGGTGGTAGTGGTGGTGGTGGTGGTAGTGGTGGTAGTGGTGGTGGTGGTAGTGGTAGTGGTGGTGGTGGTGGTGGTGGTGGTGGTGGTGGTAGTGGTAGTGGTGGTAGTGGTGGTGGTGGTAGTGGTAGTGGTAGTGGTGTTGGTAGTGGTAGTGGTGGTGGTAGTGGTGGTGGTGGTGGTGGTAGTGGTGGTAGTGGTGGTGGTAGTGGTGGTGGTGGTGGTGGTGGTGTGCAGTCGCTCTGGGGGACAGGCTGATCACACCATGCACCCAGACCTCTCCGTCTTGCTCTTATATAAGTGTCTGTGTGTAACCAGTGTATCATCAGTAAGGTACAGAACAGGAGACACCTCAAGGGGACAGCAGGGCTTGTCATGTGCTGACAGAGATTATAATGGACAGAGTGGAAACAGCCAATGTTAAATGCCTGGGCTATACTGAGCTGCACTGGGTTTGAAGTATCAAGCATGACGCCTACTTAGCAGTGGGCCCATTTCTCTCCTGGCAAATTGGCTCCTATTTTAGCATTCCCCCTTCGTCGTTGCCTCTCTCTGAGCACCTGAAATCAATTAGACTAACAAAAACAACACTTAACGCCGCAATGAACCCCCACTATCAGCAGACTGAGACACTAACATACCAAAATGGAAAATGCCAATGGGAAAGAGAGAGGGAGTTTTTAGTACAGTACAAACATTGTCTAATTCACCGTTAAGGCTTAAAAAAAATGTTTTCCTCAAATACTATGACTTATGACTAAGTGGCTTTCGGTATATATTTCGGGGAATTGATGAAATCTTAGCAGCTGTTATCTAGGGATACACGTTGTCAAGACATTTTCTTTTTTTTACTTAATTTTGTAATTACAGTTTTACTTCCTCAATTAGCGTTGAATGAAAATGTATTTTTTTATGAGCAACTTAATGTGTTGAGATAAAGAGTGTTGCCAAGTGTTTAATGCATGCATAAATTCCTAGAAAGAGCCCATTGAGGAACATGACACAGCATGAATAATAAAGCTAAGACTATAATTTTCCTGAAGTGATTTCTGAACCTATTCCAGGCCTGGGCTAAGAGTAATACATCCCTTAGACATATGGAGGTCTCCCAAAAGGGAATTAGGAATAAAAACTATCTCAGGGAGGATTCACCAAGGTCAAACTAATGACAAGCAAACAGAACAACAGACCTTCTCAAGATCATTTCAATTTGTCAGGAGAAAAATTGTGACAAAAATTCCATTGTAAAGAGTTCAGCTGAATGGTAGCCTATTGTAGGGCTCAGGGACAGCTGTGCACAGTTTGAGCTATTGATGTAGGATATTAATTTGACCAAAAGTGTCTTGGCTAAATAATCCTGCAGCAACAGGATTTGAACATTTGTTGTCCATAATGTTGCTTGATCGTTGCTTTGGCTATTAGCCGGACAAAAGTAGGCTACATAAAAAGTCCAATACTGTTAATATAACCAGATGTTAGTGTGCGTTTTCAGGGAATTTTTGTATATCTCAAAGCTTATCTGCGTTTCCTGCGGTGTAGGAAAATTCTCAGAAACATAAGAGTGATCAAATTAAGATCTACATCTGTACTTTGTTCCTTAAGTGGAAACTTTTATTCTGTGACAGTGGCGTGTATTCATGGATGCCAAGGGAAGCCAGGCTTCCCCCCAAAACATAAAATCATTTCTCTTTCGTCTCTGGGTCTCATAATTGTCCTTAAATTCGCAAGAGGCTGAGAATGTATCTCACAGGAGAAAGCATCCGAGGGAGCGAAACAGCGCCCCTCTGTCTCTTTTCTTGTAGACCATCTATCTGATACTGTCTCGTCCAAACAAGTATGACATTGTTGCTGCCCATAACATTGAATGCAAGGGAAGCCAGCGGGCATTTGGCCTCCCTTGACAAAAATAGTATACAAAATTTGCCAATCAGCATTGAGCTAAACTGAGCGAGCTCAACTGTGAATGGTCCTGGCAAAAAAAATAAAAGTGTCAAGGGAAGCCAGCTTCGATTTGGCGTCTCTCCTATCAAATCGCTTTGAGAGCATACATCATTAACAGAAACAACTAGAATTATTCAATCTCATTGTGTTGTTCTCAGGTGTCTACCTAGCTAGCTAGCTAGGTAAAATTGGCCCTTTCCTAAATTGGCCATGGATGGAGATAGGGATTTGGGCTTTTACTTAATTCTCCGTACTGGCCAATGATTATAACGGCGATTCTGATCCAACCATTAATTCATACATTGTTGTGCCCCTGACCTGAGAGGATGGAAGTTCAATATAAACAGTAGCGCAATGTAGAAGGCTAATGGTAACTAGCTAACGTTGCCCATGAATGGAAGTTAGGCTAGCGAGCAAGCATTTTAGCCAGGTAGCCTGGGACAACAAAAAATAAAAGTGTGTACTGTATGACAGAGTGATAGACCATTTCGTCAACATGAAAGAGAGGAGGATGGCATTGGCATTTCTCTACAAGTAAGGTGAGTCAACCTGTTTTTCTACTTGCACGAACGCGCACACACAGACATAAATCAGAACCATGGACAGCCACATCATATTTAGCTTATGTTGATTGGGCTACATTGTTTTTGGTATCTTTTAATTGTCACTGTATTAGACTAAGCAGAAGTGTTTTTGATGATGTTGGAATACTGAAGTTGAAATGGTGTTGAAATAGTGGAGGCAGCTCTTGTTTTCTTTGCGACTTGCAGTAACTCTCTGTGGTTCTAAATCAATAGTTGTTTAGTAGTATGAAAATGTGGGAAACATTAACTTGCTTAACCATGCTGTAGGTCATGTAACTGTCTGTTACATGCAGTATGCACTGGGGGGGGGTCTTGGCCTCCGCAGTGATTTTATCCAAGCACCGCTACTTTTCTGTGGAGTCCAAATTGATGAGAGGAAACTCATAGACAGGCTGCATATGAACAACCATTATGAGAAATGAAAACAAGCTAACAATTCAAATGAATGCTATTTGAATGAACTCAATCAGTCTGTTGGACTCTTGGGAAATACTGTATGTAGATTAGACATTAACATGTTGACATGTTTAGCATACCTGCAACTGCTGCAGTTGGGACACTGTTAGAATGACTAATGGGACCGACATACAGAGGTAGGATCTTAATTTGACCTATTTTGTCCCCGCAAAATATTCCTGCAGCAAAAATATTATAATGTTTAGTCCATAGTGTTGCTTGATCGGTGGTTAGGCTATTAACTAGCCAAAAGTAGGCTCCATGAAAAGTGCAATACTGTTAATATAACCGTTTGTGTGGGTTTTCAGTGAATTATTGTAAACCACAAAGCACATTCGCAGGAAAATTCTCAGCAACAAAAGAGTGATCAAATTAAGATCCTACATCTGTAGGCAGATATATGATATAAATTTGTGCAAGTGTGCAAACTGTGATGTCAATGAGAAGACAGACAATTACACTGAACAAAAATATGAAAGATTTTACTGAGTTACAGTTCCTATAAAGGAAATCACTCAATTGAAATAAATAAATTAGGCCCTAATCTATGGATTTCACATGACTGGGTATACAGATATGGATCTGTTGGGTACAGATACCTTAAAATAAAGATATGGGCGTGTATCAGAAAACCAGTCAGCATCTGGGATGACCACCATTTGCCTCATGCAGCGTGACACATCTCCTTCACATATAGTTGATAAGGCTGTTGATTATGGCCTGTGGAATGTTGTCCCACTCCTCTTCAATGGCTGTGTGAAGTTGCTGGATATTGTCGGGAACTGCAGCACGCTGTCGTACACGACAATCCAGGGCATCCCAAACATGTTCAATGGGTGACATGTCTTGTGAGTCTGCAGGCAATGGAAGAACTAGGACATTTTCAGCTTCCAGTAATTGTTTACAGATCCTTGCGACATGGGGCTGTGCATTATCATGCTGAAACATGAGGTGATGGTGGCGGATGAATGGTATAACAATGGGCCTCAGGGTCTCATCATGGTATCTCTGTACATTCAAATTGCCATCTATAAAATGCAATTGTGTTAGTTGTCCGTTGCTTGTGTCTGCCAATACCATAACCCCACAAATTCTTTGGTTGTGCAAACCCACAGTTTCATCAGCTGTCCGGGTGGCTGGTCTCAGACGATCCTGCAGGTGAAGAAGCCGGATGTGGAGGTCCTGGGCTGGCGTGGTTACACATGGTCTGTAGATGTGAGGCAGGTTGGACGTACTGCCAAATTCTCTAAAACGATGTTGGAGGCAGCTTAGTTTAGAGAAATGAACATTCAATTCTCTGGCAACAGCTTTGGAGAACATTCCTGCAGTCAAGCATGCCAATTCCACACTCCCTCAAAACTTGAGACATCTGTGGCATTGTGTTGTGTGACAAACTGCACATTTTAGAATGGCCTTTAATGTTCCCAGAATAAGGTATACTTGTGTAATGATCCTGCTGTTTAATCAGCTTCTTGATATGCCACACCTGTCAGGTGGATGGATTATCTTTGCAAAGGAGAAATGCTCACTAGCAGGGTTGTAAACAAATGTGTGGACACAATTTGAGAGAAAAGCTTTTTGTGCGTATGGAACATTTCTGGGATCTTTTATTTCAGCTCATGAAACATGGGACAAATACTTTACATGTTGCGTTTATATTTTTGTTCAGTATACATTCATAATGCATTATGAGTCTAAATCTTCATGATTTCTTCCATGCCAATTATGACAGCAATGTATATTTAAAACAAATGATTGAGGGCAACGCAATCGGAAGCATAATGAAAATGATGAATTATTGATGTGCTCATTACTCATAATATGCATGCAAGGTGCTCCAATGAAGTCCATTTTCCTTGGGATGAGCATTTTTCGATTGTTTCTTGTCCAGAATTAGATTGATTTATTAATGAGTCTATTTATTGTTTGGCGAGATACAGTAAACCAGTTGTATTGTTGCGGGCTTGGAATGTTCAGCTGTAAATGCCACGGTTGCCTTGGCCCATCTGTCTGTGAGCTGAACTGATTCAATTATAGTTTGGCTGTATGGTCCGTTATCTACTCCTACTAATTTGAGGGAATAAATACACTACCGTTCAAAAGTTTGGGGTCACTTAGAAATGTCCTTGTTTTTGAAAGAAAGCACATTTTTTGTCCATTAAAATAACATCAAATTGAACAGAAATACAGTGTAGACATTGTTCATGTTGTAAATGACTATTGTAGCTGGAAACGGCAGATTTTTTATGGAATATCTACATAGGCGTACAGAGGCCCATTATCAGCAACCATCACTCCTGTGTTCCAGTCGCCTCTTCACTGTTGACGTTGTGTCACGTCCTGACCAGCAGAGGGAGAAATTGTATTAGTTTTGGTCAGGACGTGGCAGAGGGTTTGTGTTTTGTATGTATTTCTACGTTCTGTCTAGTTTAGTTTTTCTATGTTTAGGATTGGGTGTTGGACTCTCAATTGGAGGCAGGTGTTGCTAGTTGCCTCTGATTGAGAGTCCTATATATAGGTGTGTGTTTGGTTTGGTATTTTGTGGGTAGTTGTCTTTAGCACTGCTGTTATGTGTATAGCCTGCTAAACTGTTTCCTGTCGGTGTTTTTCTGTGTTCAGTCTTTATTTAAAATAAATATTAAGATGAGCACGCAACCCGCTGCACCTTGGTCCTCTCTTCATGAAGACAGCCGTTACAGAACTACCCACCACAAAAGGACCAAGCAGCAGAGTAAGGAGCAATGGGAATTCGATATGGACTGGCGGGAGAAATGGACCTGGGAGGAGATTCTGGACGGGGCAGGACCTTGGCACCAGGCTGGGGAATACCGTCGCCCAAGGGAAGAGAGAGCAGGCCAAGGCAGAGAGGCGTCGATATGAGGCCATGTACGCACTGAGGGAGAAGCACGAGAGGCACCCCCAAGAAACATTTTGGGGGGGGCACACGGGTAGTTTGGCTAGGCCAAGGAAGAGCCATAAGCCAGCTACCCGTGATTACAGGGAGGAACGTATGGAGTGGAGGGCGCCGAGTTATGAAGAAGTGCGCACGATCTCGCCCATACGTACGCACAGTCCAGTGCGAGTTTTTCCAGCCCCTCGCAGATGCCGTGCTAGAGTGGGCATCCAGCCTGGTAGGAGGATGCCTGCGCAGCGCGTCTGGTTGCCGGTACGCCTCCTAGGACCAGGCTACCCTACGCCCGCTCTATGCACGGTAACCATCAAGCCCCTGCACAGCCCAGTTCGCCCTGTACTAGCACCACGCTCGTACAGGGCTGCTAGTTCCACCCAGCCAGGACGGGTTGTGCAGGTGTGTATTTGGTTTGGTATTTTGTGGGTAGTTGTCTTTAGCACTGCTGTTGTGTATAGCCTGCTAAACTGTTTCCTGTCGTCGTTTCTTGGTTTCTTGTTTTTCGTGTTCAGTCTTTATTTAAAATAAATATTAAGATGAGCAGGCAACCCGCTGCGCCTTGGTCCTCTCTTCATGAAGACGGCCGTTACACGTTGAGACTGGTGTTTTGGGGGGTACTATTTAATGAAGCTGCCAGTTGAGGACTTGTGAGGAGTCTGTTTCTCAAACTAGACAGTCTAATGTACTTGTCCTCTTGCTCAGTTGTGCACCAGGGCCTCCCACTCATCTTTCTATTCAGCCAGTTTGTGCTGTTCTTTTGAAGGGAGTAGCACACAGCGTTGTAAAAGATCTTCAGTTTCTTGGCAATTTCTCGCATTGGAATAGCCTTCATTTCTCAGAGCAAGAATAGACTGACTAGTTTCAGAAGAAAGGTCTTTGTTTCTGGCCATTTTTAACCTGTAATCGAACCCACAAATGCTGATGCTCCAGATACTCAACCAGTCTAAAGAAGACCAGTTTTATTTCTTTAATCAGGACAACAGTTTTCAGCTGTGCTAACATATTTGCAAAAGGGTTTTCTAATGATCAATTAGCCTTTTAAAATTATAAACTTGGATTAACTAACACAACGTGCCATTGGAACACAGGAGTGATGGTTGCTGATAATGGACCTCTGTACGCCTATATAGATATTCCATTAAAAATCAGCCGTTTCCAGCTACAATAGTCATTTACAACATGAACAATGTCTACACTGTATTTCTGATCAATTTGATGTTATTTTAATGGGCAAAAAATGTGCTTTTCTTTAAAAAACCAGGCCATTTCTAAGTGACCCCAAACTTTTGAACAGTAGTGTACATTTGAGTGACTCTCAACTAATGTCCAATGGGTTGGATTCCTTTACGATAGTTAGATATGATTCTAAGGCATACCCAAGGACCAGAGTGACCCATTTATTATGCAAAAGGTCCAAGAATCATAGGATGAAAGGGGTGTGTGATTCCAGACCTTCCAGATTTGCACCATTAGTCATGCATTATAATGCTGGTTTACATGTACTAGATGTGGCACTGAACAACCCAAGCTCTCCCTAACAGTGTCAACGAAACAAGTAGAGTAACAACCAGCCAGCCTGTTATATGTGAAGTGAGACCTAAAAGAACAGCAAGGCCACGTGCAAAAGATTCAGGGGGGCAGGAGGACAAGACAGCGACTCACAGCCAATCTCCTTCCAAGTGTGGCTGGGTAATATGTGCTCAGCTCCACAGCAAAGCTCTCTGGGATCTGCAGCTCAGCTGGCCCTGTAGCAGCCGCAGGCGCAGGAACACACAGCCAACACAGTCCAATGGATATACACTACCCCGGCAGGGGGAAAGGACAGGCCCCAAGACTGCTGCTCTGCTACACTCCGTCTCCCCAGACACCCTGCCTGCAGACCTGGCGGTGTATTTGTGTGTGTCAGGAGTGTGGCTGTGTGTTTGTTAGGAGTGTGTGTGTGTGTGCCCCTTGGGGGTCTCTGATTCAAACAGTGGCTCTTATTTTAGTTTTTTCTTGTTTCTCAGTGGGAGTTGTTTCATTGAACTGTATCTTATGGACTCAGGGAATCAATATGATTATGCTACAGTACAGAGCTAGTGATGTAGAGTTCAGATGCTCGAGGGGCCTCTTAGTCACACACAGGGCTTTAAATGTCATTATTTAGTGCAAAGTTATATAGGCTCCTTATCGAAAGGGACCCATAAAATCAGATTAGTAATGATGTCAACAGCAAATTGTTGGAATGCACAAACCTCAAACGTTTTTAAATCGTTTCAAATGTGAGTAATTTCATTTTGTAAATCATCAAAGATGATTTACTTAATCCCTTATGGAAATATAAAGCAATTCCACATAAATGTTCAATGAAAACTGAGAACTGACTGTGAAAAGAGCCTCAACAATGGAAGAATACAGTGGTGTAAAGTACTTAAGCAAAAATACTTTAAGTACTGCTTAAGTTGTTTTTTGGGGTATCTGTACTTTACTTTACTATTTATATTTTTGACTACTTTTACTTCACTACATTCCTTAAGAAAATATTGTACTTTTTACTCCACATATATTCCTTAACACCCAAAAGAACTTGTTACATTTTGAATACTTAGCAGGACAGGAAAATAGTCAAATTCACGCACTTATCAACCGAACATCCCTGGTCATCCCTACTGCCTCTGATCTGGTAGACTCACTAAACAGAGAACATCCCTGGTCATCCCTACTGCCTCTGATCTGGAGGACTCACTAAACAGAGAACATCCCTGGTCATCACTACTGTCTCTGATCTGGAGGACTCACTAAACAGAGAACATCCCTGGTCATCCCTACTGTCTCTGATCTGGAGGACTCACTAAACAGAGAACATCCCTGGTCATCCCTACTGCCTCTGATCTGGAGGACTCACTAAACAGAGAACATCCCTGGTCATCCCTACTGTCTCTGATCTGGAGGACTCACTAAACAGAGAACATCCCTGGTCATCCCTACTGCCTCTGATCTGGAGGACTCACTAAACAGAGAACATCCCTGGTCATCCCTACTGCCTCTGATCTGGAGGACTCACTAAACAGAGAACATCCCTGGTCATCCCTACTGCCTCTGATCTGGAGGACTCACTAAACAGAGAACATCCCTGGTCATCCCTACTGTCTCTGATCTGGAGGACTCACTAAACAGAGAACATCCCTGGTCATCCCTACTGCCTCTGATCTGGAGGACTCACTAAACAGAGAACATCCCTGGTCATCCCTACTGCCTCTGATCTGGAGGACTCACTAAACAGAGAACATCCCTGGTCATCCCTACTGTCTCTGATCTGGAGGACTCACTAAACAGAGAACATCCCTGGTCATCACTACTGCCTCTGATCTGGTGGACTCACTAAACAGAGAACATCCCTGGTCATCCCTACTGCCTCTGATCTGCCACACTCACTAAACAGAGAACATCCCTGGTCATCCCTACTGCCTCTGATCTGGAGGACTCACTAAACAGAGAACATCCCTGGTCATCCCTACTGTCTCTGATCTGGAGGACTCACTAAACAGAGAACATCCCTGGTCATCCCTACTGTCTCTGATCTGGAGGACTCACTAAACAGAGAACATCCCTGGTCATCCCTACTGCCTCTGATCTGGTGGACTCACTAAACAGAGAACATCCCTGGTCATCCCTACTACATCTGATCTGTCGGACTCACTAAACACACATGCTTTGTTTGTAAATTATGTCTGAGTGCTGGAGTGTGCCCCTGGCTTTCAGTAAATTAAAAAAACAAGAAAATGGTGCCATTTGGTTTGCCTAATATAAGGTATTTGAAATTATTTTTACTTTTACTTTTGATACTTTAGTATATTTTAAACGAAATACTTTCGACTTTTACTCAAGTCAAATTTTACTGGGTGACTTTTGCTTTTACTTGAGTCCTTTTCCATTAAGGTATCTTAACTTTTACTCAAGTATGACAGTTGGTACTTTTTCTACCACTGGAAGGATATAACACATATAGCTAAACAGCAAATAAGGAGGTATTTCTTCCTTGCAGAGGTCATATACCTGTCTGCTCATGTGGGCTTGGTCCTTTTCTCTTTGTCTCTCATCCTGCACCATCCGTCGCCCTGGGAGACGAGGTAGTCTGGGTAAACGCTCACCTCCCTCCCTCCAATTCCACAGTGCCTGGTTCAACAGGTTCCCGTTACACATCATAAGCGCCAGGTAGCCTAGCCGTTAAGAACGTTGGGCAAGTAACCGAAAGGTTGCTAGTTCCAATCCCTGAGCTGACTAGGTGAAAAATCTGTCTGTGCCTTTGAGCAAGACAGTTAACCCTAATTGCTCGTGTAAGTCACTGGAAAAGAGCATCTGCTAAAACAAAACATCACAATAATGAATTCTACGGCTACACCAAATGCTCTCTTAGATCATTCTGGTCATATTCAAATTAGATGCACTACAATCATTATTTTTATTGAATACTTTATAATACAAATGTGTCTTACCACTGCATATCACTTAATGTGAAAATCTGGAATAGTTTGAAATCTCAAAGCCCTGTATAAACATTTTATTTCTAATATCGTTGAGTCATCTTATGTCGTATAACCTTGTCAGTGTAATACATCTGTCTTTGCAAGTGGTGATCCATATAAATGGTTATATAAGAAACCAAATGCAAAGTAGCCTATTCAACAACATCTGAATCCAGCAGAGTGAGGCTTTGAGGTGTGCTGCACAGTAACAGAACTGTTCTCAGAAAACAGAAACAGACGGTCTGTCAGTCCTGACCTGAATGCTAAAGGCAGCCCCCAGTGCCTGGCCACTGATTGCCAATTCATATCTCTCACTATGGATTTGGGAATCGCTCCATCAACGCGTTTTAACTTATGGGAGCCTGTTTTTTGGATGGGTAACTACTGCGTATTGGATCCACAAGCATATTTGGAAGAAGAGGCCAGTCTGTCAAATGTCCTGGGCTATCGCTCATGCTCACAAGAATTTGCCAAGTAAGATTTTATCTGCTTTTTAAAGAGGCAAAGGGCTTTATAACAATGTTTAGGACTTTATAACTATGTTTAGGACTATGTTTAGGACTTTATAACTATGTTTAGGACTTTATACTATGTTGTAGTAGCCAATAGGATAACTTTGATTCCTACTGTTCATCTGAACACACCTAGACCTGAGTACAAATACAACTACTGTTATATTAGTATGTATACCATTTAAACTTGTAAGGAATACAACTCTGCTTTGGGTATCAAATGCAGAATATTTCTATTAACTTGGCAGAAGAGTCTATAAGCCTTTTACATTCAGTCACAGACGAGGCTTTCCTTTTTGTCTTCCTTGAAAGGACAGCCCTCTTAAGTCGGTGCCACCTGCTCTCCTGTGTGTGTGTGTGTGTGTGTGTGTGTGTGTGTGTGTGTGTGTTGTTTAGACCCTGCCTCTTTCTGAACATGATGCCCTGGGACTTAATTACTCTTCACACACACAGACCCATTCTCCGCAGTAATAGGGTCCTAATTGGGGAAGTCAAAACACTAACACCACCATCGGTACGGGGACCTCAGCTGGTTGTCAAGGGCGATGTCACCTGGGCCCAGATTCACAAAACCTTCTTAAGAACAAATGTCTTATTAACTGACCTTTTTTCCTTAACTATAGACTGAAGAAGAAAGTTAAAGAGTTGCTATTCCTCAAAACGTTATTGGAAATGTTCTTGCGCTATTTCTTCTTCTTTTCTCCTTAAGCAAAAAGTTAAGAAGAGATTCTTGAAAATAAAGCTTTTGGAAATGTTCTTAATTCCAAGATAGCTTGTCTTAAACTCAGGGCTGTGAGAGAATAAACTCATGAAAGCAATTGAACACGTTTAATTCACACAAACTTCATCTGAAAGTTTAAGTATTGATTATTTTAAACTCAAGAACATGTTTTAGAACAGTAATCTCTGTACGAAATATGCTAACATGATTGCCATTGCTAGCTAGATAGCTAGCTAAATCAGTTGCCACGCAACAAACATCTTAAGAAGATTTGTAAGAAGATATTTGAGAAGTTAGTATGAAAACCATTGCAGTGTTGCGGTGTCACTACAGCCTGGGGTTCGATCCCAGGCTGTGTCACAACCGGCCGTGACCAGGAATCCCATAGGACAGCGCACAATTGGCCCAGCGTCGTCCGGGTTAAGGAAGGGTTTGGCCAGGGGGGCTTTACTTGGCTCATCGCGCTATAGCGACTCTTTGTGGCGGGCCGGGCGCCTGCAGGCTGACTTCAGTCATCAGTTGAATGGTGTTTCCTCTGACACATTGGTGCAGCTGGCTTCTGGGTTAAGCGGGCGGGTGTTAAGAAGCGTGGTTGGCGGGTCATGCTTCAGAGGACGCATGACTCGACCTTCGCCTCGTTGGGGAGTTGCAGCGATGAGACAAGAATGCAATTGGAGCGCAATTGGATATCACAGAATTGGGGAGAAAAGGGGGTAAAATTAAAACAAAAAAAAAGTTGATGTTTTTGTGTAAGAAGTGTTTTGTGAATCTGGGCCCAGGTCAGTATGAGGGATTTCTGTTTTCCCATTTCTTTCCCTCTTTTTTTCCATCTCACAAAAAAAAGGGGTTTGACAACCCCCACTGTGGGTGTAGGCCAGGGTCAGTGCCTGAGTTTGTATTCTCCCCACCAACTGTTTACTTTGAAGGTGAACCAGGAACCCCAATTTGACCCAAAGCTCCAAATAGGTTTTTGTCCATCCTGGATCTTTTTTTATGGGGATGACAGGACCTTCTCGCCGGGCATGGCTCCTGCTGTGCTAAGCTGCTATTTTAGCTCACAGAAGCTGAGGGGCCGGGCTGAGGAGGGGCTGCAATGAATAGAATGTTCCTCTGGGATGTGAAGAGGAAAGAGGGAGCAGTTGGGGCTGGTTGGCCTCCACTTGAGTGAGCAGGGAGCTGAGGAGGTCAGCTGGAAAAGTGCGGGGCTCAACTCACATCTTCTGGGGAAGAGTGGAGGCCTACTGTATGTAGGGTCATACCCCAAGTGGGGCTAAAATACAGTGAGGGAAAAAAGTATTTGATCCCCTGCTGATTTTGTACGTTTGCCCACTGACAAAGAAATGATCAGTCTATAATTTTAATGGTAGGTTTATTTGAACAGTGAGAGACAGAATAACAACAAAAACATCCAGAAAAACGCATGTCAGAATGTTATAAATTGATTTGCATTTTAATGAGGGAAATAAGTAT
The DNA here is from genome assembly GCF_901001165.1 of Salmo trutta. Lineage (NCBI taxonomy): Eukaryota > Metazoa > Chordata > Actinopteri > Salmoniformes > Salmonidae > Salmo > Salmo trutta. The sequence goes on from NC_042964.1 coordinate 42,213,571, forward strand.
TTGACCCCCTCTCAATCAGAAAGATTTCTGGCTCCCAGGTGTCTTTTATACAGGTAACGAGCTGAGATTAGGAGCACAATCTTAAAGGGAGTGCTCCTAATCTCAGTTTGTTACCTGTATAAAAGACACCTGTCCACAGAAGCAATCAATCAATTAGATTCCAAACTCTCCACCATGGCCAAGACCAAAGAGCTCTCCAAGGATGTCAGGGACAAGATTGTAGACCTACACAAGGCTGGAATAGGCTACAAGACCATCGCCAAGCAGCTTGGTGAGAAGGTGACAACAGTTGGTGCGATTATTCGCAAATGGAAGAAACACAAAAGAACTGTCAATCCACTCGGCCTGGGGCTCCATGCAAGATCTCACCTCATGGAGTTGCAATGATCATGACAACGGTGAGGAATCAGCCCAGAACTACACGGGAGGATCTTGTCAATGCTCTCAAGGCAGCTGGGACCATAGTCACCAAGAAAACAATTGGTAACACACTACGCCGTGAAGGACTGAAATCCTGCAGCACCCGCAAGGTCCCCCTGCTCAAGAAAGCACATATACATGCCCGTCTGAAGCTTGCCAATGAACATCTGAATGATTCAGAGGACAACTGGGTAAAAGTGTTGTGGTCAGATGAGACCAAAATGGAGCTCTTTGGCATCAACTCAACTTGCCGTGTTTGGAGGAGGAGGAATGCTGCCTATGACCCCAAGAACACCATCCCCACCGTCAAACATGGAGGTGGAAACATTATGCTTTGGGGGTGTTTTTCTGCTAAGGGGACAGGACAACTTCACCGCATCAAAGGGACGATGGACGGGGCCATGTACCGTCAAATCTTGTGTGAGAACCTCCTTCCCTCAGCCAGGGCATTGAAAATGGGTCGTGGATGGGTATTCCAGCATGACAATGACCCAAAACACACGGCCAAGGCAACAAAGGAGTGGCTCAAGAAGAAGCACATTAAGGTCCTGGAGTGGCCTAGCCAGTCTCCAGACCTTAATCCCATAGAAAATCTGTGGAGGGAGCTGAAGGTTCGAGTTGCCAAACGTCAGCCTTAATGACTTGGAGAAGATCTGCAAAGAGGAGTGGGACAAAATCCCTCCTGAGATGTGTGCAAACCTGGTGGCCAACTACAAGAAACGTCTGACCTCTGTGATTGCCAACAAGGGTTTTGCCACCAAGTACTAAGTCATGTTTTGCAGAGGGGTCAAATACTTATTTCCCTCATTAAAATGCAAATCAATTTATAACATTTTTGACATGAGTTTTTCAGGATTTTGTTGTTGTTATTCTGTCTCTCACTGTTCAAATAAATTTACCATTAAAATTATAGACTGATCATTTCTTTGTCAGTGGGCAAACGTACAAAATCAGCAGGGGATCAAATACTTTTTTCGTCACTGCCCTTGGATTTTACACCCCAATCGGTCTCATGGGTTTAACTTGATGACGTGCAGTCTCAGAAGAAACTGCAGTCTTGCAAATTCTCCATTCGAAATAATACAAAGACATTTCAACCATGCCATGCCAACAATAATGTATTTATCCTGAATGGTTGTAGATCATTCAATTGTTGTGATGGTATAACATATCATTTGTAATTTACTGTACTCACATACTTTGCTTTTCGTTTGCCATTTGTTTTTGCAGACAGAGGTTAAAGTGGTTCAACACATTTGTTCTGGAGCAGATGTGAATTTGTGGATAATTGGATGATCATCAATGAGACTTAGTTCGCTTTGGCTTGCAGTATAGAATGAGCTCGCCATCTCCTGGAAGAACTGCAAACTGCACCATAATAGCTGACAATGCGTAACGATAAATTGAGAATAAAGTGCAGAAGACAGTTCGTCAGTTATCCACCACTGATAATGTTTCACACTAAATATGTAGGTTATAGGTTTTCGATTAAATAAATACTAGTTCACAGTATGATAGTAAATGAAGAGGACGTAAATTGTCGCAAATGTGTCCAACATTACGACTGTCTGACATGCTTTACGGTTGTCAAAAATACTAACACGTGTGTGCTGCCTGCTTATCAACTGTACGGAAGATACATCTGCGTCTATGTATGTTAACATTCTGTTATTATTTACAACACCATCAATAGGAGTAAATTGAGTATACCGAATACTAGTTATTGAAGTACAAAAACATTGAATGGAATAAGCCGATCGATTGTTCTAAAACAATCCGTTTTCTTTAGCAATGTAGCTAGCTAGCTATTAGCCACATTAGCCAAAAGCTAGCAAACGTGCCTGTTTATGTTGAGTCTTGCACATTTTAAGGCATTAAAATCATTGACAGTTTAACGGCAGTTCATCATGATTAATTATACAACAACCTCGATTTATGATTGAGGGGGATTTGGGCTAGACGTGGCGTGATGGGAGTTGATGGCATGAGTGTTGTTTACATGAGCCAAGAACTCACTCGTATGTATGGCTAGGCTCTGTAGAGACTGTCACTGAACTATAGTTAAAGCCAGCCGGGATGTCTTATGAAAGTGGATCTGTGTTTCCATTATGTAACCCTGTCTTTCAGAAAACCTTAAAATGGCCAAAAGTCTGCGAAGCAAATGGAAGAGGAAGATGCGTGCAGTGAAGAGAGCGAAGAACGCCCCTAAGGAACTGGCTCGGCTGAAGCAAGCCTTAGCCCACGGTGGCACAGGAGAGATCTCCATGAATGACATTCAGGACATAGCTACAGTGGTGTCAGCTGACAAGATAAAAGAGAAGAAAGTGGATGTAGACATGGAGGGAGAGGAAGTAGATGGTGAGATCACACACAGATCAAGCATGTTGTATCGTTTCCTATGTCTGAGTTTTGACACCTTTTGTTTTTGCATCGCAGATGGAAAGATGGACTTGGACAGCAAGCGCAGTAAGACGACCCAATTGGACGAGCACGGACAGTACCCAACATGGATGAGCCAACGACAGGCCAAGAAACTGAAAGGCAAACGCATGACAAAGAAATCAGGAGGAAAGGTCAACAAAAAAAAGAAGGGCATTGCCTGGTAGCCTGGAGAAAACCAAAGGACTTCTGACTTAGAACCTGTGACACACATGAGCATTGATACATGATCTTTGTGGACTTGAGTTGCCTGCCTTGTGTTCAAGTTAAATGGTGATATGAGGCAAAGGATCTATATTGTGCAACCCATAGTCTGTAAGCTCATTTTAATGTATGAAAGGAAACAGAGTTGTGTTGTTGGGCAGTATAGTACTGCATTGACATACTTCACTTGAATGAAAGCCATGTTTTCTTATTGCTGTGGTATACAGAAGATGGTAGATTCTTTACATTTTACCCCAATAATGCTACTACCTGTTGTTGGTAGCACCAATCCTGTTTGATTTGCTCTTCCTGTAGCCTAGCCCATCACAAAGACATTCATTATACATGTAACAAACTGTCCATGTAATCTTCTGGCTGTCACGGAGTAAATAAATGTGTTTCTGTACATTAATACATTTTATTGATTACATGCAGTTGATTCTAGAAAGAACCTTTTTAACCTGGTGTTTCAGATATTATGCTTTTCCAAAGTATGACAATGTAATTCAAGTTAAGGATTCCATCAATAGCCAAAATACAATTCTCTGTAGTTAATTATTGTTTTTAAACAAAACATTCCATAGCTAAATGTCTTACATAATCCTGTTAATTGCAAGTGTATGAGAATATTCTGGAACATTTAGCAATCAGCGTTTATAAGGGGAAGGGCTGCATCCCACACTGAGCAATATGAAGCACAATGACTATGCATTATATATCATGACTACTGGCCGGATATGAATCAATTGACTAGAAAACACATGAGGAGAATGTCAATTGTATACTCCTTGCGTCCTCTCTCCTCACCTCAAAACCCATTGGATGAGAAAGCCAGAGGTCCGCCCCTCTGACCTCCTCCAATGGGTATTAAGAAAGTGAGGATAGAGGAGTATGCAATTGAGATGCTCCCATGGCACAATCAAACTATACCTGTCAGATAGGATCAATATGCTGATGTTCCCCCTGTGAAAAGACCCACAGCTCCGATGGGCTCAGGTATATGTCTGTGTTGGAGACTGTATAGGCACGCTCACTACATCATTTTCACGAATGTAGCAGGGAAAAGTCCAATGCGTCCGTGACAGTGTCCCTTCCACCAGCCTTCGTCCACCATCTCTATGTTGGTGATGACATCATCCGGGTTGAAGGAGATCTCATCATCTGCCTCTTCATGTGTGAGAATAACATTAGTTTAGGATTTTGTCTCCGAAAGGGTTTATAGACTTCTGTGTTGAGCAATGTTTAGCATTGATTTCTGTATTGATCCACAATGGAAGAAACAACATCACAGTATGACACAACGATATGATATCACAACGCAGTCATTGAGACAGGAGGCTACCTACCTCCTTGGTAGTCATAAATGGCCACTGCTGTCTGACCGCATGTCAGGTCCTCATAGTCATTATCCACAGCTGTAGAAGGAACACATGGAAGGGTCAGTCTTTGGTATGACACAGTAATGGGTTACCCAACCCCTCTACCCCACTGGGTGTGGCACAATGACCTGGATCAGGTTCTGGGAAAGGTACTGGTGAGATATCCTCATACTCTCCCTCATCCTCCTGCTCTGGTTCTGATGGGGTCTGCTCCTGAGGTGGCTCCGCCTCCAGCAGGTCACTTGACCGTGGGGGCAGGCACGGGGGCTGGTCATAGTCTGGCTCCTCCTCTTCCTCCTGAGACCACAGAAAAGGAGTAGGTGTGAATTTCACCAAATCATTTTATAACGTTGCAGTGAAGAAGAAATGGCAGTTTTTATGTAATCAGTGAGTTGCATTGAATTAAATCAGATATTTACCACTGGCTCAGGTTCATCTCTTGGTATCTGAGGCAATGCCCTGGCAGTGGGCAGCTGTGGTGGTTGGGGCTTCCTGTTGGCCTCTGGAAAAGGGGGAGGTCTCTGCTCTTCAACAGGTGGAGGTCTCTGCTCTTCAATAGGTGGAGGTCTCTGCTCTTCAACAGGTGGAGGTCTCTGCTCTTCAATAGGTGGAGGTCTCTGCTCTTCAACAGGTGGAGGCTGATGCTGCTCTGCTTCCTCCTCCCTGCTGTTCTGTTCCTACAAGAGATACATACCGCTCTGTCAGTGTGTGCATGTTTATTGGAGTAACATTTTTATTGCAGTACCTGTTGTCTGCGTCGTGCCTCCTCCTGCTCTCTCTTCTCTCTAGCTTGTCTCCTGGCTCTCTCCTCCTCCGCTCGCTTTCTGTTCTCCTCGTCTGACGACCGAGCCAAGTTCTCAAAGCGAGCCTTCAGGTTGCCTGCCCCTGCACTTGCTGCACAGACAGACCAGAAAAGCAAAAATCGTATTTTCCTCTTTGAACTTGAGAACTAAATGTTTAGCAAGCAGAACAACTTTAGCCCTTCTATGAGGAACTATAAAGCGCATACTTACATGCCTCCAATGGTAGTGTCTTCTCATAGGCAGAGGTAGGGGATTCCATGTCTGTGAAGGCCACTGCACTCTATAGAGTGAATGGGGATTGGGGAACCATAATTCCAATCAATGAGTAAACGTCATAGCCTGAGTGTGTTTGTACAGGTAAATGTAAAATGCGTCAAGAATTACTGTCATCCTGAGTCTTGAGGATCAAGAAAGACTCACTTTATCCATGCGGTCTGTCTGAATGCCATGGCGTCCCCCAAAGCCCTTGGCATAGTCTGAACGTGGAGATCAAAGGTCAGTTTAATGTGGACATGGTCCTTGACTTTTACAAACACAACTGTGGTTACAACTGTGAGTAACTGACCTTTCTGTGACTCATGCTTCTCTGTCTCTCCCTTGTAGTCGTAACCTAAAGCAGCCTTGTCCACTTTCTCCTTCTCCACCCCAAACTTCCCTCCAAAACCCTTGGAATAGTCTGGTGAGGGAAAGTGAAGGATGAGGTTGTTTCAAATATGAATTATAAATCTAATATTAATAAATGACCATGAAACGTTTGTACCTACAAACAGCCCACAGTACAGTACCACTCTAACCTTTCTGAGACTGGTGCTTCTCGGTCTCTCCCTTGTAGTCGTATCCCAAGGCAGCCTTGTCCACTTTCTCCTTCTCCACCCCAAACTTCCCTCCAAAACCCTTTGAATAGTCTGGCGAAGGAGGTTGTGGGATATGTTTAAAATATGAACTAGAGATCTAATAACTGACCATGAAACGTTTCTACTTAAAAACAACAGCCCACAGTACAGTACCACTCTAACCTTTCTGAGACTGGTGCTTCTCTGTCTCTCCCTTGTAGTCGTAACCCAAGGCAGCCTTGTCCACTTTCTCCTTCTCCACCCCAAACTTCCCTCCAAATCCCTTTGAATAGTCTGAAAGATAAAAGCAGGGTGAGAAATATGCCAGGAGTATCTGGGTAGGATAACAACATGCAGTCGACTTACTTGGAAATCAGAAAGTATGTGTATTAGACTTCCTTAAGGCTGTACCTTTCTGAGATGTATGCTGCTCCACCTCTCCCTTGTATTCAAAACCCATGGCAGACTACAGGAAGAGAGAAGGAATGTTCATCACCAGAACGATCACCCTGTTCATCAAATTCTGTGATATCTTTGTATTTGTCAGTAAGTGTATAGTTTCCTCACCTTATCCACACGGTCTTTCTGCACTCCAAATTTCCCCCCGAATCCTCTCTTTGCATCGGTCTGGGATGAGTGCTGCTCCACCTGTGCCACGTAGCCATGCCCCACTGCCCCCTGGGTAATTACACACACATAATACATCAACACAGGAAACGAGCTTTGATAAACTGTTGAAGTCCATAAAAGTTGCAATAGGTCAGCACACACAACTGTACTGTCTGACAGCATACGTTTTGGGGTGAGCAGCACTGCACTAGAGGAAGCCTTATGCTTGGTGTGTTATTTGCATTCGACTGAAGACCTTATGAGCGAAATACACTATATATACAAAAGTATGCGGACACCCCTTCAAATTTGTGGATTTGGCTATTTCAGCCACACCTGTTGCTGACCGGTGTATAAAATCAAGCACACAACCATGCAATCTCCATAGACAAATATTGGCAGTAGAATGGCCTTACTGAAGAGCTCAGTGACTTTCAACGTGGCACCATCATAGGATGCCACCTTTGCAACAAGTCAGTCCGTCAAATTTCTGCTCTGCTAGAGCTGCCCCAGTCAACTGTAAGTGTTGTTAAAGTGAGTGTGGAAACTTCTAGGCGCAACAACGTCTCTGCTGCAAAGTGGTAGGCCACAAAAGCTCACAGAACAGGACCGCAGAGTTCCAAACTGCCTATGGAAGCAACATCAGCACAATAACTGTTCATCCGGAGCTTCATGAAATGGGTTTCCATGGCCGAGCAGCCGCACACAAGCCTAAGATCCCCATGCACTATGCCAAGCGTTGGCTGGAGGGGTGTAAAGCTCGCCGCCATTGGACTGGAGCATTGGAAACGCGTTCTCTGGAGTGATGATTCCTGCTTCACCATCTGGCAGTCTGACGGACGAGTCTGGGTTTGGCAGATGCCAGGAGAACGCTACCTTCCCCAATGCATAGTGCCAACTGTAAAGTTGGTGGAATAATGGTCTGGGGATGTTTTCCCTCTAGCTCCAGTAGAGGGAAATCTTAACACTACAGCATATGAAATTTTAGACGATTCTGTGCTTCCAACTTTGTGGCAACAGTTTGGGGAAGGCCCTTTCCTTTTGGTGTGGAAGAACTTGACTGACCTGCACAGAGTCCTGACTTCAACCTCACCTTAGGGATGAATTGGAACACCGACTGCGAGCTAGGCCTAATCACCCAACATCAGTGCCCGACCTCACTAATGCTCTTTTGGCTGAATGGAAGCAAGTCCCCGCAGCAATGTTCCAACATCTAGTGGAAAGTCTACCCAGAAGAGTGGAGGCTGTTATAACAGCAAAGGGGGGACCAACCACATATTAATGCCCATGATTCTGTAAAGAGATGTTCGACGAGCAGGTGTCCACATACTTTTGGTCATGTAGTGTATGAACATCACATGATGACATGTTATAACCTAACCTTGTCCATGCGGTCTTTCTCCACTCCAAACTTCCCTCCGTAACCGTAAGAGGCCTTGGGAGCCTCCGCTCGCTCCTTCTGCTTCCCCACCTCATGCTCCTGGGACACCTTCTGTCTCAGCTCTGATACACTGGGCAGGGATCACACACGCATGGAAATACATTTTACATTTTAGTCATTTAGCAGACGCTCTTATCCAGAGCGATTTACAGTAGTGAATGCATACATTTCATAATTTATTTATTTTTTCTCCGTACTGGTCCCCCGTGGGAATCGAACCCACTGCCCTGGCGTTGCAAACACCATGCTCTACCAACTGAGCCACACGGGAAATACACACATTCACGCATACACACACACCAGAACTTTGTTGCATATCTTTATTCCCATTTTACATTATCTGCTGACCCCGGGACTACATAGTTACACTAGTCTGTGGCTAACCCTTAGATTTACTCAGTCACCAACCCATATTTGGTAAGACTCACTGCTTGACAGCCTACACACTGTTTTCACTTCCCTTTCCTGTTTCTACAGAGCTAAAGCAGCAATACACAGATGAGCTAACCATCCCCCATAGCTCTCCAACGGCATAACACCAATCATCCTGTGATCTGTCTTTGATGTGTAACTTCTGGTCTGGTCATCTCAGGCTGACCACCCAGCCTCAGTTACTGTTCAATGGTTACCTGATGTGTTCTTTTCGACCAGACCCCTCAATGGTCTTGGCCCCCCATCTCTGTTCCTGTTCTGACACATCATTCTGAAACACAGAACCCAAGTCCTTCTCATCACCTAACTGTAGTCTGAAGACCAAGGTGTCGTTGAGAACAGGACTGAGGCGGTTACGCACCAAGCATAAACAAAACATTAATTCCACTGGGAGAAAATATTGATTAGAGAGTGCCTTAGTAAATACACTAGCTCTGTAAGGACCCTCGCTTCCTCCATCCCAGCAGCTAACCTCAAAGTCAGGGTCGGTCTCCCAGTCGTCCCCCTCTGCAACCTTTAAGCTCACGTTGTGTCCCACCACTGACTTCCACATCTAGGAAGAGAAACAAAACAGAAGATGTGTATTGTAAGTCTAAGTATAGTGTAAACACAAGAGGGACGACAGCTCGTTGGTCCCTGGTGTAAAAACAAGTTGAGAAACAGTGCTTTAGTGAACACTGCATGTACCTTGTGAACAATCACCTGTACCTGCAAATACAAATAAGCTTCAAGGCATTTAACATTTCCCCTTTGTCAGTGGAAAAACTGACAGCTAACCACAAGTATATAGTCTCATTCTGCTGAGGTCACAAAAACGGAAGTGGAGTTATTTATACAGCTCTGAGCTGCAGTGTTCTCATCATAAAATAACACACTATCATCATTAATTAATAGTTTAACAAAACACAAAGTATCCTCATGGAAGTGGTGGGTATCTTAGCTGGGGACAGCTGTCCAGACTGGTGTCAATTTAATGTAGGGCAGCTACCTGATTGTACCACACACACACATTCAAAGTCTGGTATTTGTGCATATATCACAAGGTTGTACATTTGAGGGACATGCTTTTGGCATTTTGGTTTGGTAACAAGGTAATACAAAAATATTGAATAAAAGAATAACGGTGATAAAAGGAACCATCTGGCTGACATTAAGTCACCTGTTTGATGCGTGATGCTGCGTGCATTGTCTGAAAGTGCACTCACTAGTAAAACTAAACATAAGTTGGCTATAATTTACACAGTAACTATTTATATCTTCCAAGTAGGCTAGACCTTCCGTTGATTCAACTTTGAAACAATATAACATAACGGTAGCCGATGAGATCAGTACAGAACTAATCTACAACTTCCTGAAAGACACGTTTAGAAATTCTAATATCACGGTGATAAATACTTCATTCAAACAAATACACATTATTTCGTGGTAATTACACGTACCTTTGCGTTGCCAGACAACTTTCCTTGATGTAATAATGTCACAAATGTATATCTTCACAAGTCTAAACCAGCGAGAGGAGAGAGTCGCGCAAACTGTTGATATAGGAAATAATGCGCGTGGCCGATGATATGCAAGTAGCTACGGACTTGCTACTGTATCAAACCTGGACACAACTCAAAACGATCATGTTTGTTAATCAGTAAAAACACACATTCTCATTCCGTAATAAACCGTAATAAAACATCCATTTGTTTTCCCAATATATACTGCTCAAAAAAATAAAGGGAACACTTAAACAACACATCCTAGATCTGAATGAAATAAATAATCTTATTAAATACTTTTTTCTTTACATAGTTGAATGTGCTGACAACAAAATCACACAAAAACAATCAATGGAAATCCAATTTATCAAGCCATGGAGGTCTGGATTTGGAGTCACACTCAAAATTAAAGTGGAAAACCACACTACAGGCTGATCCAACTTTGATGTAATGTCCTTAAAACAAGTCAAAATGAGGCTCAGTAGTGTGTGTGGCCTCCACGTGCCTGTATGACCTCCCTACAATGCCTGGGCATGCTCCTGATGAGGTGGCGGATGGTCTCCTGAGGGATCTCCTCCCAGACCTGGACTAAAGCATCCGCCAACTCCTGGACAGTCTGTGGTGCAACGTGGCGTTGGTGGATGGAGCGAGACATGATGTCCCAGATGTGCTCAATTGGATTCAGGTCTGGGGAACGGGCGGGCCAGTCCATAGCATCAATGCCTTCCTCTTGCAGGAACTGCTGACACACTCCAGCCACATGAGGTCTAGCATTGTCTTGCATTAGGAGGAAGCCAGGGCCAACCGCACCAGCATATGGTCTCACAAGGGGTCTGAGGATCTCATCTCGGTACCTAATGGCAGTCAGGCTACCTCTGGCGAGCACATGGAGGGCTGTGCGGCCCCCCAAAGAAATGCCACCCCACACCATGACTGACCCACCGCCAAACCGGTGATGCTGGAGGATGTTGCAGGCAGCAGAACGTTCTCCACAGCGTCTCCAGACTCTGTCACGTGCTCAGTGTGAACCTGCTTTCATCTATGAAGAGCACAGGGCGCCAGTGGCGAATTTGCCAATCTTGGTGTTCTCTGGCAAATGCCAAACGTCCTGCATGGTGTTGGGCTGTAAGCACAACCCCACCTGTGGACGTCGGGCCCTCATACCACCCTCATGGAGTCTGTTTCTGACCGTTTGAGCAGACACATGCACATTTGTGGCCTGCTGGAGGTCATTTTGCAGGGCTCTGGCAGTGCTTCTCCTGCTCCTCCTTGCACAAAGGCGGAGGTAGCGGTCCTGCTGCTGGGTTGTTGCCCTCCTACGGCCTCCTCCACGTCTCCTGATGTACTGGCCTGTCTCCTGGTAGCGCCTCCATGCTCTGGACACTACGCTGACAGACACAGCAAACCTTCTTGCCACAGCTCGCATTGATGTGCCATCCTGGATGAGCTGCACTACCTGGGCCACTTGTGTGGGTTGTAGACTCCGTCTCATGCTACCACTAGAGTGAAAGCACCGCCAGCATTCAAAAGTGACCAAAACATCAGCCAGGAAGCATAGGAACTGAGAAGTGGTCTGTGGTCCCCACCTGCAGAACCACTCCTTTATTGGGGGTGTCTTGCTAATTGCCTATAATTTCCACCTGTTGTCTATTCCATTTGCACAACAGCATATGAAATGTATTGTCAATCAGTGTTGCTTCCTAAGTGGACAGTTTGATTTCACAGAAGTGTGATTGACTTGGAGTTACATTGTGTTATTTAAGTGTTCCCTTTATTTTTTTGAGCAGTGTATTTCATTTAAAAAATAGCCCAAGAGTAACCAACACTGATCATACAGAGATTCGACACTTAAAGGACTAGATTTACTTTGCACCAGTTATTTTCATCAAGTCATAAATCACTTGTCTTTATCCAATATTTGTCTTATCTTTTCACCTGCTTTGTTCTAACTAGTCCCCTTTGAAAATAACTGGTACACATCTAGCCCTATACTTCTCAGTGGGCTGTGCTGAAAAACACATATCATTATCATCATCATGACATTTCAATCTATACAGCACAGTACAGGGTCATTTACAATAGAAGTTAACAGAGGACAAGTGAGTTACAAGATGTGGAGTGGGACAACAGACAACAAGAATACGTTTTTGAGTAGTCATTTTTCCCAGCAGTATTGTGTTCACCATACATTGTAGTAGATTATGCGGTTTGAATGCGTAAGCAATAAATAATGCTAAATTATAGGAATCATAGATTGGATGGACATTATTTGTAGTCACAGAAAAAACACCAACACGATTTCATCTGGAATGGACAACATTACACCAGAATGTCAAATGAATCTGCCATAAAATCAATAGAATAAAACCCTCATCTGTGCACCAATGGCAGAAATTGGGGAATTGATTGGATAGCCCACATCCAGTACATACATACCGTACATACGACATACAAATACTACAGGAGTCAAATATGCCAATGACGGTGCTCTCTCTTTAATTAAAGAGAAAATGAAGAGAAGAAAATAAATAGATCGTTGTGGGAATGTAGTTATAGCAGGTTGTACACCATTGTACGTGAGAACATAGGAGAGTAAGAGAGATGGGAACAGGTCCACAGATCCTAACCCTCACTCCATCCAGACATGAAGTGACCCTTTATTCTCCTCATTTAAAGGCACCTGAACCACCACTAATATAAACTGGCTGAAAAACTAAACACCGTGTAGATCTACTGTATAGTGTCATTTCATGTTAGTTCCCCAGGTACATTTAAAGCTGCATAATATCCTTGTCCCTTTCTAGAAGTCTAATAAACAACAGTTCTGAGGTAGTGCAATACTGCTTCTCATTTCCTCTACAATAACATTTGACTGATCATGTACGCTAACGGTAACATATTAAATATGGAATCAAATCAAAGATGGCAGAGGGTGTTTTTGACTCCCAGTGTATAAAAAAAACTATTCACTTTGGTTAATAGGCTAAGACACATCTCCGTTATTTTTGTTGTTATATCAAAAGTGCATGGTCTGTGTGTGTGTGTGTGAGACGAGTCTTCTCCTATTCTACAGTATTGAATGTAACAGTAATATGATATCTGTCTTGGAGAGGGGGTGGGTGGGTCTGTGTCACATGTCCGTTATCTCTCCATCTCTCTCCGTCTCTAAGGGGTGGAGGGGGCCCTAAACGTAACCCCCCAGGCAGAGCAGTAGCAGCACGTGCACGGTGAGCAGGTAGAGGGACACCAGCAGGGGTGCGCGCTGGCGAGAGCAGAAGGCCACGCGCAGCATTCTCATCAGGCCTGGCCCGCTGCTGCTCCGAATCTGATGGAGGGAGAGAGAGGGAGAGAGAGGGAGGGGGAGAGAGAGAAGTATAGACAGTTACAGGAGGCAGTAGTAGTAGTAGTAATAGACCATTCTTACATGGCAATGGTGAATGGACATTTCATCTTCAGAAATGTATCCTGTGTAAATAATACAGTGTGTTGGTCGGTACTTACACGGGTGACAGAGCCTTCTGGTGGCCCAATGAGGACAGCTGTCTCAGAAGCAGAGAACTGCCCTTCGTGGGCCGACTGCCATTCACCCTGGTTGATCCTACAGCAGGTGAGCGAGGAGAGAGAGACTGATTAAATACTGTCTGACACACACAGGAAAGTTCCAACACAAACGATGACTTGAGGCCAATAATCCCGTTATCAACACAGTACCTCTACACATCTCAGAGCAGAGTATCTCTATAGAACCTGACAGTCACAGCAGCGAGCTGACATGCTCATTCCTCATTAGAATCCCACTGTGTCAGTGAATGTAGAGCTGTAGTGGAAGGCAGAGGATGACCTCTGTCATGTGACAGGTGACACTGAGCTGTGATAAGTCTCTTACAGTTTGAGGCGGTCCTGGGCAGCCATTAGCTGCTCCTCCACAGCCACCCTATACAGCTGCTCCTCATCCAGTCTGACAGACACAAAGAAAGGACACGTTAGCATGTCGGACATGCTTGCGTTATCATGGGCTGGGGCTGTGTGGTGTTGAATGGGTTTGTTGCGTCAGTTCTGTTTGTTATTGTTCATTTTTTTGCGTGTGCGTTTTGGTCATTGGTAGAGAGAACGTGTGTGTGTACTGTATGCGTGTGTGTTTTGGTCATTAGTAGAGAGAACGTGTGTGTGTTTTGGTCATTGGTAGAGAGAACGTGTGTGTGTGTACTGTATGCGTGTGTGTTTTTAAAGGGGGGTGTCGTGGGGTTGAGAACTGGTACCTGCGCTGAAGTTCTTTAAAATCCACCCTGAGGCTCTCGCTCTCTGAAGGGCCACTGTGCTGCTGAGGAGCTCCGGGGGCACTGTCCACTTCCCCTGTCCTCTGGGGGGGCCACAAGAAATAGTCAAAATCACTAAACATTGTAGAAATCACTATAGTGCAGTTTTAAATGGTTCCAGAGATGTCAATGTGTAAATCTAGTTCCTCTGTGCCATAGTGGACACATTATCTTTAAAAACATATGTTCAGTATGTATCAACTAGGGACAGTGAATGAATCAGAGCTGAGTGATATCCAAGGGCGTGCTGACCTTGCGCTTGTCTTCATGCAGTTCCTGGAGCTGCCTCTGGAGGGCAGTGCAGCGGCTCTCGGCCTCGTCCAGCCTCTGGGAACTGCCTTGGAACTGGGAGGAGAGATGGCGGTTCTCCTCAAACACCTGCGAGAGCTGAGGGGAGGGAGGGACAGCAACGGGCTCAGCAGACTGTACACACACACACAAAACCAAAAGATAGAAGAATGAAGAAGAAGCAGAGAAGAAATTATGAAAGAAAATGGAAAAGGGGCGTGCAAGAGAAATGAAATGAAGAGGGAAGAGCCAGAGGGAGAGACATATGAAATATGTAATCATCTAATCCATAATCATGAAATGAAGTACCTATCATTCAACCATGTCATTTAGTAGAGAGTCAGAGAGGGTGATCAGAGGTAGTTGTGAGATGGCGTAGTAGGAGAACAGAATGATTGTAGGTAGAGTTGCTAAGACATGGACAAGAGGCGATGGGTGACAGGAAGGAGGAACAGTCTGGTATCGCTACCTTGTTACTGAGCTGTGTAATCCGCTGCTCTCGCAGCTGAAGATCATTCAGCGGGCCACTCTCTGATTGAAGGACCCCTACTTTAGATGACAGGTCTGCCTCAAGAGGTGCCTGATCACAAAAAACAAGAATACATAAACAGCCATGGAGAAGAGACAACAGAGGTGAACTATAATGACATCATTTAACCGTCTCTTAACTGCACAAATGTATAATTTAAACCTAGATTTGTAGATAACATTGTCCAGTACAGGCCAAATGTATGCAGCAAGCATAATGCATCTTGCCACAGTCAACACTGCTGTTCTATCATACTATTTATCCAACTGCACGACCAAGACACTATCCACTTCATATTTGTACCACAGTCATACTTGAAACAGCACATTCATCATTTATACTGTATATCCAATTGTGAAGAGATCAGTTTTATTACTATGCATACTAGCTTCCAGTAATTAAGTGTTGTTTTGATTGGTCCAGAAAAAGGTGATTTCACTGCACCTTTTGAACCCGCTGTAAACTGTGTACGTGACAAATACAATTTGATTTGGACATGAACAGCAGTAGATTACGTCTGCCATCTCACTAATCCCTGGTCCAAGTACAGTCGTTATCAGCTGCAGATTTAGAGGTGTCCTCCTCCTCACCTGTCTCTGGTGGTGTTCCTCCAGTAGTTTGGGTCTGGTGGCGCGGGCCTCCTCCAACATGGCACCGAGCTGGCGCACCTGCTGGTCACGGTCTGAGAGGGTGGCTAGGGTCTGCTGCTTCAGGACCTCTGCCTGGGCCTGCCAGTCAACCTGCTCCAGCCTACAGAGAGACAGATATACCTATGTAGCCGAGGCATAGACACGCATATACCTCTAAACATGATTAAGAATGTTTGGATTTTAAATAGCATAGGCAGCTCTTTATGAAGTATGTCTCACCTGAGAATTTCTAGTTCCTGGTTCTCCCTCTGCCTCAGGTTGTCCAGCTCCCTCATTCTGTCCACCATCTCCTCAGCCCTCCTCCTCTCCTCCTCTAGCTCCTGGCTGAGTCTAGACAGCTCTCCTCCTCCCAGTCGAGTGAGCTCTGAGTGCTGCCGCTGCAGCTGTTCCAACTACAGGACAGGGAGAAACAAAGCTCGTGTTACTGTAGATACTGGTATATGAAAACACTATGCAGGTAAGTTATGACATCACTACCATTGTGGTTGCGTTAGTGCTTTAATGGAATACTTTGTGCAAAATGGAGATAACTCTGGTTGATTACCAGTCTCTCCCTGTCGTTCTGCAGGGCTGACAGGGCGTTCTTCAGTCCCCACGCCTCTGCATTGGATCCTCCATGGCCCGTGGTGGGTGTCTGCTGGCCCCCTGCCCTGCTCATCTCCTCCAGTCTGAGGCTGAGCTCCTGGGCCTGGCTGAGTGCCTGGTCCCTGCTGCCCTGCAGTGACGCCATGGCCTGGCCGAACGCCTGGTTTTGGGCCCGGAGCTGGCCGGCCACCTCCCTCTCCTCCAGCAGCCTCTGCTCCATGGTCAGCAGGTCTCGGGCCAGCTCGGCCACCCTCTCGGCCGCTGTCTCCGATTCCGTGCGCGTCACCCCTCCCTCCCAACGCAGTTCTTTCAGCTCCTTCTGCCGAGCCTCCTGCACCTCTTTTTCCTTGGCAAGGTTCTCCTCCAGGCTCTCCACCTGGGCCCTGGCAGCCTGCAGCTGCTCCCTCAGCTTCTCTACCTCCGCCCCGGGAGCGTCTCTCACCTGCCTGTTTCCACTATCACCAGCCTGGCTGAGGGTCTCCCTCTCCACCGCCTGAACGAAAGCCTCCCCTCCCTCCAGGCTCTTGATCTTAGCCCCTAGCTCTTCTCTCTCCTTCTCCAGGGTAGCGATGCGCTCCAGCTGGCCGGACAAGAGCTGCTTGTGCTGGGACTCCTTCATGGTGAGGACCTGGGTAAGATCGTCCCTGTAGCCGTGAAGCTGGGCAGATAGCTTGGCCTTCTCTGCGTGGAGGTCATCCCTCTGGACCAATAGAGAGCGTAGCTCCTCCTTCAGACTGTTATTCTCCGCAGCAGCCTCCTGGATCAGAGCGTCCTTTTCCATCATCACCTGGGACAACAGACCCATCACGTAGAGGGATGGGTTATACAACTGGGGCATAAGGAAGACGTTCTAGAATACTATCACTAATAATATCACTACATACAGTTTCTGCATGTCGATGATATGCGTGTACATAAATAAACATGGACATTTACTACCGGTTTACATTAAGTGTAGGAGAATCCATTCAGAATCTCTTCTTGACCTGCCATTTATGCCTCTGTTCACATGTGTTATCATTGTTCTTTTACCTGCAGATGTTTCTCCTCCAGCTGTTTGTACATGCCAAGTACTCTGTCTCTGTCGTCCTGTAAAGAGCCCATGGCCTTGGTGAAGGCGTCCAGCCTGGCTTTGCTGTGGCTGCTCTCCTCCTCTGCCTTCTGCAGCCGGTCCTCCAGACCCCGCACCTCCTCTCTCCTCTCCTCCAGCTCCTTCTCAGCCTCCTGGGCCCTGGCGTCAGCCTCCCTCCTGGCCTCCTCTGCAGCCTGGGGGGAGCACGCATGTAAGCAGTCAAGAAGATGCAGGGGAATG
Organism: Salmo trutta; assembly: GCF_901001165.1. NCBI lineage: Eukaryota > Metazoa > Chordata > Actinopteri > Salmoniformes > Salmonidae > Salmo > Salmo trutta. The sequence goes on from NC_042964.1 coordinate 42,231,295, forward strand.
GGTTTAAACATTTTCAAGCTTGTAAAACAACTTGATAGCTCAATCAAAACGGTAACATCACAATACATTTGTAGGGAATTTTGACACCCTATTTTGAATAAATGTAGAATTTGACACCCTATGCATTAAAATGAGCAACTATTCATTGTGATGACAAAACATGACATAAAGCAGAGATGAAATAAAAGTGATCCATACCTGGGTCACGGCTTGCTCCTTCTCCCCCAGCAGCTCCACCTCTCTCCTCTCCTTCTCACTCAGCTCTGTCTGCAGGCTCTCTGTCAGGGTCTTGGAGGAGCGCAGGTCTGTCTCCAGTTGTTCCACGCTCAGGCCCAGCCTCCTCCCCTCTGCTTCCCTCTCCTTCAGCTGGGACCTGGCCTCGTTGGTCTCTCCCTGCAGCTTCCCAACTGCCTCTTCCAGGGCCTGGGTTCTGTGGCGGAGCCCCTCCGCCTCGCTCTCCAGGGAGGCCAGCTGGGCGCGAGCGTCAGCCAGGGAGGTCTCGGTCTGGGCTAGGGACTTCTGAAGCTCCCCCCTCTCCTGCTCCAGGGCAGCCTGGTTCTCACGGAGCCTCTTCTCTTCCTGCTCCCATTTCAGCTGCCACTGCTCGTCTGCTTTCTGCAGTCTGGACAAAAAATAAGAAAAAAAACCACATTACATAACACACTATTGTGTATCACAAACATGGCAGGAAATTGGGGCAATTTAAATAATTAACTTTTTCAGTAGCCATTTTTACCTGTCCACTGTAAGCTGTAGCTCTTCTCTCTGTGTGGTCTCTTTCTGCAGCTGTTCAGCCAGATCTCTGGACCGGGTCTCTCCCTCCCGCACCTCGGCCTCCTTCCCCTGGAGGGTGCTGTTGAAGCGACTCTCCCACTGCCGGGTCTCATCCAGCACGCGGTCCCTGTCGTCCTGCAGGGAGGACATACAGCGCGAGAAGGCAGCCAGTCGGGCCAGAGACTCATCCAGGCGGGCCTGCATCTGCTGGGCCTGTCTCTCAGCGGTGTCAGCCAGCTCTTTTGCCTCCCGGGTGGCATTCTCCTCTCTCTCCCTCTCCCGGTAAGACTCCTCCAACCTCAGCTCAATCTGCTTCAGCTCGGCTCCCAGCCTGAACCTCACAGAGTCCAGGCTCTGCTCTGCCTCTACTTTCAACTCAGCCTCTCTCTGTAGAGCGGTCTGCTCACAGGCTCTCCTCCCAGCTTGGGCCTGGCTGGCCTCTGTCTGGGCCTCAACCAGTTGGGCTTTGCAGCTAGATAGCTCAGCCTCAGTCTTCTTCAAAGCGTCTGTGACTTTGGTCCTCTCCAGATAGGCTTGCCCAAGCTCTTTGTGGATCTCGTTGCTGCCCAGTTGCAAAGCCTTGCCCTCCCTGGCCATCTCGCTGATCCTTTCCTGGTACTGGATGCAGTCCTTCTGCATCTGGCGCACCTCCAGCTGCTTCTCTCTCAGCAGCTCCTCCAGCTGCTTTGCCCGGCTCTGGCTGCCCTCTTTCACCCTCTGGGCGGACTTCAGCTGCTGCTCCAGCTCCCTCTGCTTCCCTGACTCTGCCTCTGCCTCGGCCCTCTCTCTCTGGGCCTGCCTCTTGTCCTCCTCCAGCCTGGCTGCCCGGTCCCTCTCGCTCTCGGCCAGGGCTTCCAGTTCAGCCCGCTCCCTCTCCAGTCCCTCCACCTCCCGCTGCAGCTCCGCAAGGCGCTCCCGGCTGTCTGCCGCATCCTGCTGGTAGCCGGCGATGCTGCCATTCAGCTGGGCCAGCTGGTTCATCAGACGCTCCTCTAGGTCGTCCTTCTCTACCTCCAGGCTGCTGTGGAGCTCCTGGAGTTGGGCTTCCCTTTTAGAGCTCTCCTCCATCAGGCTCTGTTCCTTATCTTTACTCTCCTGAAGGAGCTGCTCCAGAGAGGCTAGTCCAGCCTTGAGTTCAGCCTCCCTCTCTTGCCACTGTTTCCTCTCTGAATGTAGGGCTGCCTCCATTTCCCTCCGCTTTCCCTCAATTACGGCCAGTTCACTTTCAGATATGTCCGTCTTCACTGGCTCCCTCTGGGTCTGTTCCTTCTCTTTACTCTCCTGAAGGCGCTGCTCCAGAGAGGCCAGCTCAGCAGTGAGTTCAGCCTCGCGCTCTTGCCTCAGTTCCCTCTCTGACTGTAGGGCTGCCTCCATTTTGATCAATTTCTCATCAATTAGGGCCTGTGTACTTTCAGTTATTTCGGTCTTCCCCGTCTCCTCAAAAGAGGGCATTTCAGGTGCAGCTACCTCAGACTCTATAGCCTGACTATGTGGCTCTATGTCTTGAGGCTGGCTCTTAACTGGCTCTTGGGTAGTTTTAGTCATGACTGTACTAGACTGCTGGGCGACAATGGTCTCCTCCACTACATCATCAGAGATGGGGGTTTTATCTGGAGCTAATCTGTCCCCTTTCTCTAGCTCTTGGGCTAGTTGCTCCCTCAACTCAACAACTTGCTGTTCTAAGGAGTCCCTCTGTGCCGTAGTGGCATTCAAATCAGCTTTCAGAGCCCCGAACTCTTCTTTGAGTCTTTCAAGTTCTCCTTTGAGTACCTTGTCCTCCCTTCTTATTCCTTTCTTTTCATCCATCTCTCTGAGTCTCTCATTCTCCTCCTCTAAATCCATTATTTTCTGCTGCTTGGTCTTGGCAAACTTCCTCATCTTGTCTTTGACAGTGTCTACCTCTTTCTGGGCCTCTTCTTTCTGCCGTTCAGCCTCCTGCCTGGCTGCCTCGTGGGTCCTGGCTCTAGCAACAAGCTCCTTCCTCTCCTGCCTAGCAGCTTCCAGCACACGTCTCACACGCTCTGCCTCATCACTCACGTTCTCATAGGACTTTAGCAGAGTCTCATACTCATCCTTCATCCCATGCACCTTCTCCTCACATTCTCTGCATGCCCGGGCAGCCTCCTCCTTGGCAGACTCAGCCTCTCTTTTACAGAAGTCTTTCTCTGTCAGCATACCCTCCATGGCCAGCTTGAGGCTCTCGCAGGACCCCCCAAGGCTCTGGTTCTCCACCAAGGTCCGATCGACCTCCTCTATCAGCCTCTCTCTTTCTGCTCTCAGCTTCTCCAGCTCGACTTCTCTAGCTTCCATCTTCTGCTGCAGTTCAGTGATGACTTTCTCAGTGGAGGCCAACTCCTCTTTCTGGCTTTTGTTCTCTTTGAGGGCCTCTTTGCGGGAGATAAGGGCGGCCTTGAGCTTCTGCTGAAGCTGCAGGATCTTGGCCTCGCTGCCCTTCTCTTCCTCCTGCCTCTGGGGGACCTCGGCCTCCAGTCTCTGGCTCTTTTCCTTCTCTGCTCTCAGGCCTTGCTGCAGGGAGGTGATCGACTGGTCCTTCTCATACACTGTCTCTTGCATGGACTGGAGGAGAGTGCTTTGCTCACCCAGCTGCTGGCTAAGCTCCATGATCTCATCATTCTTGTTGCTCAGGAACTGCTTGAATTCCTCCACCTCTGTCTGCAGGATGGCAATGGTGGACTCAGCGGAGTCTGAGGCAGCTCCTTTGGCTGCAGCCTCCAACTCTGCTTTCACAGCTTCTGCATAGGTCTGAGCCTGGAGAGACTTCTCCCTCAGAACCTCCAACTCCTCATAGACATGTTCGATCTGGCTCTCCTTCTCTCTCAGGGCCTGCAGCTCTTTGCCCAGCTCTAGAAGCTCACTTTCCCTGAGTGCCAGGCTAGCCTGGCTCTCCTGCAGTTGGCCCTCCAAATCTGTACAAGATGCCTTCTCAGCAAGGACCTCTTCTTTCAGAGCTTGTAATGAGGCCTCAATGTCAGCTGAAAGTACCTGAGAGGGTTCCTCAGCACTGGGAATGGGTTTATCACCTTGTTGTTGTGCTTCATTCTCAGGAGCGGCAAAGTCCACCCAGTCTTCCTGGACCCAATCTCCTGCAGCTGGCTTCTCAATCTTCTCCGCTGCAGCGTTGGTCTCCAGCTCGGCACGTACTTCCTTCTCTGTGCTCACCGCTTTCTGTGCCTGCAGTTCCTCGAGCTCTCTCAGTCTAGTCAACAGCCCATCTCGTTCACCAACCTGCTCCTCCAAACGCTCCAACAGCCCGTTGTACTCTTCCTTTTGCTGTTTTAGCTGTTCGCGGTGGTGCCTGTCCTTTTCTTTGGCCTTGTGGATGGTGTCTTTGCGAGAGTCCTGGGCCTCCTGGAGTTTCTTTTGCAGTGTTTCACAATCTGACTCCAGTGAGGCCACCTGGCACTGCAACCCAGTGATTTCAGCTGAGGTGTCAGCCTCTGGAGTCTGCTGAGCTCCCTCACTCAGCCTTCTGTTCATTTCAAGTGTCTCTTCCAGAACCTGATCCTGCTGGCTGATTTTCTGTTCCAAAACCTCCATGACCTCTTCTTTGGACCTCAAGGATTGTCTGAATTCTTCGAGAATAGGCTCAATTGCCATAACCTCTTGTTTTCTGTCTTTTTCTAAAGCTGGTACACTTGCAGGGGCTTCCTCCGTTGCTTTCCCTACCTGTCCTTTCCTTTGATCTGCCTCTTTCTCAAACTCCGCAACTTTTTTCATCAGCTCTTTACGCTGCACCAGGGCTGCCTGCAACCTCTTTTTAATGGTGGCCACTTGGGTTGTCAGATCCTCTTTGTCCTTTCGCAAACTAGTGAGCTCATCACTATCCTCTACATGACACTCCCCTGTCGCTTTCTTCTTTTCTCCAGCTTTCTCAAGCTCAATTATCTGCTCCTTCAGTTTCTTGACCTCAGTGCTCATCAGGAACTTCTCCTCACCGGTCTGGAGCAGTTTGGCAGACATGCCATTGCTCAGCTCCATCATCTCCTGCTCTTTCTGGGTGATGCGCAGTTGCAGCTCGTTAATCTCTGTGTCCCTCTCAGACAGTACAGCTTTGGCCATGTCCCTAGCCTGGGAGATGTCCAGTAGGCTGGCCTCCATGTCTTGGAGCTTCTGTTCCAGCTCAGAGGAGGTGATCTCCCCTTCTTCCAGCTGGGCGCTCAGCATCTTGGCCTGGCCCTCCTGCTCAGAGAGAGAGCGCTGAGCCTTGTCCAGGTCTGCCTGCAGGGCCTGGATCTGCTGCTCTTTGGAGCGGCCTTCTGTCTGCAGGCTGGCCAGCTGCTCCTCCTGGAGATGCATCTCCATGCTCTGCCTCTCCAAGTCAGAGCCACTGTGCTGGGCCACCGTGTCCATCTCTGACCTGGCTGACTGGAGCTCTTCCTCATATCTCTGGGACTGGGACTCTGCCTCATCCTTGGCAGCTGCCAGGGACCGAATCTCTTCCTCAAGGCCTTGGGTTCTCTCCTGTGACTCTGAGGCAGCCTCTCTCAGTCTCTGGAGCTCAACCATGAGCTCACTGTACCTGTTCTGCAGCTCGTCTGCTAGGGCCTGGGCAAACACCTGTCCAGGGGCAGAGTCAGAGTCAAAGAGGGTCGCCCCCTGCCGGCTGAGGTGCACCTGCACAGTCTCACGGATGATGACTGATGAGGACTCCACCTGGACTGTGGATATTTCCTGCTCAGAGCTGTTCTCTTCCCAGGATTGCATCTGGAGCTGGCCAAAGCCCTGCAGTATGGGAGGCGACTGCTGACCTTCATCTTGGTTTACAGCCTCTAGGAGGGTCCAGCTGCTGTGGGCCACCTCGGAGTCACTGCTAGTGACCATCTCATCAGAGGAGGCCCCCTTAGATTCTCCGGGAGAGTCAGACTGGGGTTCAATGAGCTCTGGACTGCTCTCGTTATAAGCGGAGACTGACAGGATTGCGCTATTCTCTGCCACCAGGGTGGTGTCCTCCTCTCGTGTGTCTTCTAGGAGGTCTGGCAGCACTGTAGGACTGTCGCAAGGGGCCATGGCGGTGTCCTCACTCTGGTCTAGAATCTGATCAGCGCTTACCTTGAATGCATCATTTGAGCCCTGCTCTTCAGCCAGCACAAGACTCTCTCGCAGGGCAGTCAACTCATGGTCTTTCTCCAATAGCTTCTGCTCCAGAGCCAATATTTGGGCTGGGGAAATCAATAAAGATGAAAATTAATAGCCTGCCTAATTATCGCACAATACACAATTAATTGATCTTATCTGAAATGCCAAAACAGATATTTTTCATGTACCCCTTGCAGGAACTTAAAGCAATTCAACAATTGAGATGATTATTGACATACTGTCAACATACTGTCAATACTGTTAAAATACTGTCGACATGTCTACTAAACCACCAGTCTTTCAGGTTTAGTTACAGACTGTGTGAAATGGGTAAGGCCTGTAACCGCATCTGCATCACTATGCCGAACTTTGTTGTCAGCGGGGCCTGTGACAGCACACAGTGTCCAAGCCTATGCAAACACATCAATAGAGGGTGTGTGTGCTGCTGGCAGGATGGATGACTGGTCCTGGTGGTTGGCTTTCAGATTCAGAGAATAAAAACACACATTTTAAAATAGGTCTCCTTACCTTTTTCAGCATCAGTCACTTCTTCCACAGACGGTTCAGTCACACACTGGACCAATGACTCCCTAGCAGACTAGGAGAGAAAAACAAACGCCTGAGTTATTTCTGAACACAGAGGGAATAAACTTTATGACTTAATAATACATCAATCCCATTGAAGTGGGACTACATTCAAAATGAAGTGAGTTAACAGTTTCACAGCTGTAGTTACACAATAGTTACACTGTAATTATGATGGGCCTGGGTGTGAAGGTCAGCCCAGGGCTACAGTCATAACAGAGGATCAGTGGAGAGGCGATTAGCATTGCCTTGACCCAAACGACAGGAGGACATTCTGCCTCAGCATTATTAAACCCAACCACTGTCTCTGTCCCTCAGGCTGTCCCCTCTGAGATAGATCGTGGCTGACTGACCTGCCCCAGTAGTCAGGGCAGAGACCAGAGAGACTTCCCCACATGAATAAGCATGTGTGACACTCAATGTGCTGACTGGGCAGTCCTCACAGCACAGTGAAATAACAGCACACCAATAGATCATATTGTATCAGACTGCACACACATACAGCACAAATGTCTACAGAGGGTTTGTCGCTTTCTATTGTGACTCCGCACTGTCAACAAATTCTATTTGGAAAGAGAATTGTCTAACAATTAGGTTTAACATTCAGTGCCTTCAGAAAGTATTCACACCCCTTAACTTTTTCCACATTTTGTTGTGTTACAGCCTGAATATAAAATGTATTAAATTGAAATGTTGTGACACTGGCCTGAACACAATACCCCATAATGCAAAAGTGGAATTATGTTTTAGACATTTTTCAAATTATTTAAAAATGAAGAGTTGAAATGTCTTGAGTCAATAAGTATTCAACCCCTTTGTTATGGTAAGCCTAAATAAGTTCAGGAGTAAAAATGTGCTTAACAAGTCACATAATAAGTTATCACGGACTCACTCTGTGTGCAATAGTGGTTAACATGATTTTTGAATGATTACCTCATCTCTGTACCCCACACATACAATTACCCCTCAGTCAAGCATTGAATTTCAAACACAGATTAAATTACAAAGACCAGGGAGCTTTCCAATGCCTTGCAAAGAAGGGAACCTATTGGTAGATGGGTAAACATTTTAAAAGCAGACATTGAATATGCCGTTGAGCTTGGTGAAGTTATTAATTACACTTTGGATGGTGTATCAATACACCCAGTCACTACAAAGATACAGGCATCCTTCCTAACTTAGTTGCCGCAGAGGAAGGAAACCGCTCAGGGATTTCACCATGAGGCCAATGGTGACTTTAAAACAGTTACAGAGTTTAATGGCTGTGATAGGAGAAAACTGAGGATGGATCAACAACATTGTAGTTACTCCACAATACTAACCTAATTAACAGAGTGAAAAGAAGGAAGCCTGTACAGAATAAAATATTCCAAAACATGTCTGTTTGCAATAAGGCACTAAAGTAAAACTGCAAAAAATGTGCCAAATGAACTTTTTGTCCTAAATACAAATCGTTATGTTTGGGGCAAATCGAATACAACACATCACTGAGTACCACACTTTTCAAGCATGGTGGTGGCTGCATCATGTTATGGGTATGCTTGTCATCAGTAAGGACTGGAGTGTTTTTCAGGATAAAAAGAAATGGAATAGAGCTAAGCACAGGCAAAATCCAAACGAAAACCTGGTTCAGTCTGCTTTCCAAAAGAGACAGATTCCCCTTTCAGCAGGACAATAACCTAAAACACAATGCCAATTATAAACTGGGTGGGTCGAGCCCTGAATGCTGATTGGCTGACAGCCGTGGTATATCAGACCGTATACCATGGGTATGACAAAATATGTATTTTTACTGCTCTAATTACGTTGGTAACCAGTTTATAATAGCAATAAGGCACCTCGGGGGTTTGTGATATACTGCGTTGCGTCGTGCCTAAGAACAGCCCTTAGCCGTGGTATATTGGCCAAATACCACACCTCAGGCCTTATTGCTTAAATATACACTGAGTGTACAAAACACTAAGAACACCGGCTCTTTCCATGACAGACTGAACAGGTGAATCCAGGGGAAAGATCTCTTATTGATGTCACTTGTTAAATCTACTTCAATCAGTGTAGATGAAGGGGAGGAGACAGGTTCAAGGATTTTTAAGCCTCGAGACAAGTGAGACATGTATTGTGTATGTTCACCATTCAGAGGGTGAATGGGCAAGGCAACAGATTTAAGTGCCTTTGAAAGGGGTATGGTAGTAGGTGCCAGGTGCACCGGTTTGCGTCAAGAACTGCAACGCTGCTGGGTTTTTCACGCTCAACATTTTACCATGTGCGCAAAGAATGGTCCCCCACCCAAAGGACATCCAGCCAACTTGACAATTGTGGGAAGCATTGGAGTCAACATGGGCCATCATCCCTGTTGAACGCTTTCGACACCTTGTAGAGTCCATGCCCCGACGAATTGAGTCTGTTCTGAGGTCAAAAAGGGGGTGCAACTCAATATTAGGAAGGTGTTCTTAATGTTTTGTTCCTAAGTGGCCTAGTTACAGTTGACTTAAATCGTCTTGAAAATCTATGGCCAGACTTGAAAATGGCTGTCTAGCAATGATCAACAGCCAACTCGACAGAGCTTGAAGAATAAAAATAAATAAAAGTGGAAATATTGTACAATCCAGGTGTGCAAAGCTCTTAGAGACTTACCCACAAAGCCTCACAGCTGTAATCGCTGCCGAAGGTGATTCTAGCTGTATTGACTCAGTGCTGTGAATACTTATGTAAAATAGATATTTCTGTATCTCATTTTCAATAAATGTAGTAACACTTCTAAAAACATATTTTCACTTTCTCATTATGGAGTGTGTAAATGGGTAAGAGAGAAAAAAATATTTAATCCATTTCGAATTCAGGCTCTAATACAACAAAATGTGGAATAAGTCAAGGGTTATGAATACTTTCTGAAGGCGCTGTAATTTCACTGTGTGTGAAAAGATCTGACATAAATAGATGCCATATATTAACATAAGTCTTGGTTCATTGGTCATAGTTTTTTTGGCATTGCATAACTTCTCAAATAACGAGCCTTATAAGACATCCACAGCTTTGTCTTTTACACAGATGAAAATGAGCCCACCATTTGGTCAAATTACAGAAATAGACGAAGAACATTAGAGAATCTAGCAATGGGTACAACAGACTGAAGAGTCTGGTAATTTGGGGTTCACAGATAATAAACCATATAAGCTATTTCTCCCAAAGTACATTTTGATGTTTATTTTCAGGTTATTACAGGATTCAAAACAAGCTTACAACATGTGCTACCTTAATTAGTTTAGCAGTCGTAACAATCCCCTAAATTAATTTAGTGCGTCTGACTGCTCACCATTCCAATTTGCTGCTCCAGCTGTTGTATCCTAGCAACTGCCTCTTCGCCTTCTGCGGTGCGCTTATCCAGTTGTTCTGAAAGAAAAACAGAATTATTAAATATGCTGCAAGCAAGCCGCTTGTTAGGGTATCATGAATGCTTTACACTTATAAACGGAACTTGCATGATAGTGCATTTGGTTCTCTTACCTTGCAATGTCTCCATGGTGTGGGTGACCTGGGCGCAGCGTTCCTCGCTCTCCCTCTGCTCCACCCTCAGCCTCTCCAGCCGGGCCTCCAGGGCCTGCAGTGTACCCAGGCACAGGGCCGGGTCGGTGGGAACAGGGCTGTTCTCCTCGGCCCACTCTCCAGCCAGAGAGCGCAGGCCTGTCACCAACTCAGCCAGGGCCTCTCCTGCCCTTTGCCCCTCTCCATGCTCCTCTCTTAAGGCAGCAAGCTCCTTCTCCAACCTGGATACTTCTCTGTTGGTCACTTCCTCCCGCTCTCTAGTGGCCCACTCCAGTTTCACTGTCAGCTCCTCCATCTGGGCTGCTCTGTCTCTCTCTGAAGCCTCCAGACTGGCTAGCTGAGCAGCTCTGTCGTGCTCTGAGGCCTCCAGGTTGGCTAGCTGGGCTGCTCTGTCCCGCTCGGAGGCCTCCAGGTTGGCTCGGAGGGCCACCAGCTCTGCCTCGGCCTGGCTGGACCACCCAGTCCACTGCTGCCTCTCCTCCTCCCTCTGCCTGCCAGCCTCAGCCAGCTCCTGCTCCATCTGGCGGAACTGAGCCGTGAGGATCTGCAGAGAGAAGGAGGGAGAGTTAGAGAGAGGTAGAAGTAGAGAGAGAGGCAGAGAGCGAGAGGCAGAGAGAGACAGAGAGAGCGAGAGAGAGAGGCAGAGAGGGCAAGAGAGGCAGAGAGGGCAAGAGAGGCAGAGAGAGAGAATGAAGACAGATGAAGGACGGGGACTGTGCCAGTAAGATGAGAAATGAGTCTGCCCCTCAGCCCTTATGTTTTTATTTTATTTATTTTTATTTCACCTTTATTTAACCAGGTAAGCTAGTTGAGAACAAGTTCTCATTTACAACTGCGACCTGGCCAAGATAAAGCAAAGCAATACGACAGAAACAACAACACAGAGTTACATGCAACTTGTCAATCACCAAATGTACTTACTCAATCAGTGTCACTCTGCTGTCACACTAGTAACTTGGTGAATAATGTAATACAGTACTCTGTGTCAGTCTCTTCAGATGGGCTCATTTTGCCCAAGGGTCAGTCAGGTTGCATTGTTATTCTATTGTGGGACCTTCATTGAGAAAACACCATTCCCACTATGGCTCTAACTGACCAGCACAGTAGAGCGTGTCTGTACCTGTTTCTGCTGGTCGGCATTGTTCAGCTCCCCCTGCAGCATCTCCAGCACCTGGCAGCGTGACCGCATGGCTTCCTCCTGCTCCTCACAATGCCGCTGGGCTGCACGTAGAGCCTAGCAACACACACACTAAGGGTATGGGTACAGGCTAAAAACCATGTATAGGACCTGGCCTGTATGAGGGAGTGTAGAGTGAGTCAGAGAATGAAGTTTGTACCTTCTGTACCTGCTGCAGCTCAGTGTCGTTCTGCCTCTGCACTGTGACCCTGAGCAGCTCGTCCTCATGCTTCTGGATCTGCTCCTGGAAACGCACGTCCTTTTCACAGACAACTGCCTGAAGCACACGAACCTAAAAGAATGACACATCTCTGCAGTCAGTTGAAGGGACCTTTTTTTTAATACAATGCAATCCGGAACATTTTCATTGAAAATGGTTAGAGTAACAACGAAACTGGCACCTGCTCCGTGTGTACGGCTTCCTTTTCACACAGGGCCTGTTCGGACATCTGGAGACGCTCCTGGAGGTTCTTAGCCGAGGTTGAGACCTCACTGAGCTGCTTCCTCAGCTCCTGGAGTTCCTCCTCCACAGCAGGAGCTGAGCTGGTGAAGGAGCTGTCTGGAGAGCTCTTCAGGAAATAGACAAGGATTTCAAAATGTTATTGATGACAAAATAGTCTAGTGTAGACCAAACTGGCTGTAAAGAATCTACATCATTTTAACTGAATACATAAAATACACATCAGAACCATGCTTATTGAACGTGGAGTTATTTTTAACTCAGCTAAAGGACTTACTGTTGCTCCCTCCTGCCCCTTGAGGTCAGCAATTTGTTTGTTCAGAGTAGCCATCTTGGCTTTGGCCTGCAGCTTCAGTTTAGTGAAGCGTGCCTCCGCTGTCTCCCTTTCGCTCTGTAAACACACCAACAAACACAGCATTGAAACTTGTGTTCCAGCAACAACAGCATCAAATATGAATATTTCATGATCCCAACCCACACAGGACAGAAAGAAAATCTAAGCTATGCATTGAGGGCACATCCATATAAAACCACTGCATTCATGTCTCACATACGCATACAAAGTCAAAGCAATGCACGCATGCACGCACACACACACACACACAACGTCAAAACAATACATGCAGGCCCACAAAACCAAAGGAAAACACACCCACCTGTACCCAGGCCTCACCTTGAGCTGTGTTTCGAAGGTGGCCAGCTGGCTGTCCTTATCTCTGACCACCTCCTTGAGATGCACCGTCAGCTGCTCCAGATGAGCCAGCCTCTCCAGGGGCTCCTCCTCCACCCCAGGCCCAGACTCCTCAGGGGCCCCGGGGGCATCTCCAGGGGGGAGCTGGGGGACCAACATATCCTGCAACAGAGCCACAGAGAAGAAGAGTGGATACAAATATGGGGACTTGGAGAACATTAAGGCCTCCAAAGGTGATTCGTTAGAGCAGGGTTTCCCAAACTGGGTCCTGGGGTCCCCTCCCCCTGGGTGCGCGTTCTGGTTTCTGCCCTAGCACTACACAGCTGATTCAAAGAATCAAAGCTTGATGATGAGTTGGTTATTTGAATCAGCTGTGTAGTGCTAGAGCAAAAACCATAACGTGCACCCAGGGGGGACCCCAGAACCGAGTTTGGGGAACCATGTGTTAGAGTGCTGATCAGTTTTGCCTTTTAGATCACAATGGATTTATTATTATGGACAGAGAAGAGCTGATCCTAGTTAAATACTATTACTCTGAGACAGATGATAAATATGGACCCAGGACAGAAAACATGTGCCATGTTATGTAAGCTTGTGAGGGGTTGAGGGAGTCTCTCTTACCTGAGGGGCTCCATCGGGGGGCTCGTCCCCAGACAGCTCCTGCAGGACGTTGGTAAAGCCCTGGGACAGCCGGCTGAACATGTAGCCGAAACTGGTGGTACAAGACAGAGACATTAGGCCTTTATCTGGACAGGTGGGACCTGGGTCATGGTCAGTAGGTTTCAAAAGATCCTACCCAAAAAGGTCCTTCAAGAGGTCCTACCTAAACTTTCCAAATATATTTTGGGGCTTTCATATCTTCTGAGTCCATAGATGCCACAACAAAATAAATGATAAGCTTATCAAAAGTTTTTAAAAGATTGTGAATCTTCCATGCAGTGTTTCTTCCCATGCAAGATCCCTGATCAAAGTAAACTCATGTCCTAACATCATACTTTCACCTTGGCTTGACATGTTAGATATGAGATTTCTGAGAGATGCCCAAGATTCGAGAGTTTGGACACTGAGGGTTCTGTCTCAATCAATCATTATTTATAAAGCCCTTTTTACAAAGTGATTATATAGAAACCAGATCAAAAAATCTCCATGGAGTTTGCATTATTTTTATTTCACCTTTATTTAACCAGGTAGGCAAGTTGAGAACAAGTTATCATTTACAACTGCTCATGTGAGCAAATGAGGTGAGATAAGGGAGGTAAAGGCAAAAAGGCCATGGTGGCAAAGTAAATACAATATAGCAAGTAAAACACTGGAATGGTAGATTTGTAGTGGAAGAAAGTGCAAAGTAGAAATAAAGGGGTGCAAAGGAGCAAAATAAATAAATAAATAAATAAATACAGTAGGGGAAGAGGTAGTTGTTTGGGCTAAATTATAGATGGGCTATGTACAGGTGCAGTGATCTGTGAGCTGCTCTGACAGCTGGTTCTTAAAGCTGGTGAAGGAGATAAGTGTTTCCAGTTTCAGAGATTTTTGTAGTTCGTTCCAGTCATTGGCAGCAGAGAACTGAAAGGAGAGACGGCCAAAGGAGGAATTGGCTTTGGGGGTGACCAGAGATATACCTGCTGGAGCGCGTGCTACAGGTGGGTGCTGCTATGGTGACCAGTGAGCGGAGATAAGGGGGGACTTTATGATGATTATGATGCATTTACAATGTTAGCGCCCCTGTTATGTTATTATTCACATTTCTGTGTATCGAAATTATTTAAGACAAAAACATAGATGATAACAATTGAGACCAGTGAAATCATAGAATGAGGGTTCCTGGACAGTCAGGAGGCCCCTCGGAGGACCATCCTCCTCAGTGAATTTCATAAAAATTATGACATTTTCTAAAAGTTAACCTTTTTAAATCAAACTATACTAAATATATTCATGTCACCAAATAATTGATGAAAACACACTGTTTTGCAATGAAGGTCTACAGTAGCCTCGGGAGCCCTCTGCATGTTAGCACCATAGTGTAGCTGGAAGACAGCTAGCTTCTGTCCTTCCCTTGGGTACATTGACTTCAATACAAATCCTAAGAGGTTCATGGTTCTCACCCCCTTCCATAGACTTACACAGTAATTATGACAACTTCCGGAGGACGTCCTAGAAACCTATCCCAGCATGAACTGACATGTTGTCCACGCAATCAAAAGATCAGAGAATGAATCTAGTACTGAAAGCATAAGCTACAGCTAGCTAGCACTGCAGTGCATAAAATGTGGTGAGTAACGTTAGTTGACTCAAAGAGAGAAAGACAATAGTTGAACGGTTAACAAAATAATTTATTCCAAAATTAAGGAAAAGTAAGAGAGAGTGTGTTGTATTTTATTTGTGTTACTTTCACTTAGCTAGCGAATGCAAGTCAAGGTAAGCTTTTTTATTTGTTTTACTTATTGCCACCGGCCCACCGGTTCATAAACGGAAACAAACTGGGGGAAAAAGACCTGAATTTGTCCAATAGAAATTCACATTTGCAACTGTCAGCTGGCAAGAGTGATTCTCCACCTCATTCATAGGCTAGGTTGTAGCAACCTCACGATGAGTACAGGGGAAATTAGAGTATCATGTAGTAGCCTAAACCTATCGATGTTACATTGAGCTGGGTGAATGTGAATGAGTCATCCGATATGCTGTAATAGAAAGGAGGCCATGCTCATAAAAAAAATGTAGCATCCTCCCTCATCTTAAACGGCACCGACCGCCACTGCAGTCAATCATCCTTTGTGCCAATAATATACCTGTGGCAACATACATTTACGGGCATTATTGTTATTGCGACCCAGATAGTTCGTGCAGAGGGCCTCGAGGTTCGAGTGTCACCCGAAGAACCGAACACTGCCGAACAATTGGGCAATTCGACTGCGGCTGCGTCACTTCGTTTTGCCCACTACTCCTGAACAGCAGATTATGGGGAGAAATGGATGGCTTACTTTCTGAACAATTTGACAGTGCTGGCTCTAACCATAGTAAGAGTATTTGATGTATATACATAAATCGGAATTACGATGTATTGGTTGCGCTTGTATAAAAACAGCACAGTAGACAATCTCAGAGAGAAAGCGAACGAGTTAGCTTTTCAGTGCACGTAGACAAGCAGCTAGCTAGCTAGCTGGCTGGCTAACAACGATAACAGTAACGTTAATTGTTTAAATATATCGCCGTGCCTTGTTTTTTTGGAGCGTGTGGCAGCTGTTCTAAATTGCAACTCTGGGATTGGTGTGCTGATAGTTGAAAGAACGAGTGACTAACCTGTATGAGAGATTCTCAGATTTCTGTTTATGCTTTTTATTTGATAAATCTCCTCTGCTGTATTTCTGTGCATAGCCACATCACCAAACATCCCGGAAACAAAACTCGCAGAACATCGATTGGCCAGTGGAGGATTGCGCAACAATAAGGGGGAGTCTGTAAATTCCGACCGGTTACCATTTTTATAAAGAGCCCGTCTTAGGGACATGGACATTTTAAAAAAAAACGAAAAATGTGCAACATGCGCCAAAACACTTTTTTTTTTAACAAGATAATGTTTTTGTCTTTTTATACCGCGATTAACCTTATCCATTTTCGTTTGGAACCACACTGCTGAATTTATTAGGATGGGGCCGGGTCATGACCCACGGGTCAATCTGATCATCAACAATGGAAGACAACTTGGACGAAGCCTTCTCCTAATTGCACACTACACTACAGTGTTTGTGACCTTTGTGAGTCGCTCTGTGAACTGGTTCGTGCAGATGCTAAAGTGGACCACACTGTTTGCACGGTACACCACGTCCGTCTTTGACTCTGTCTACAGACACCTGCATTGGTGGCGTAGAAGGGACGGTGGGGGGGTTGCCAAGCAGATCTGCCCCAGCCCTGACACAAAATCAGGGTGACCAGAGTAAACATGTCAAGTCCCTTTAAACCTGAAGAAGTCTTAGAATGATTTTGAGAGTTTTAATCTTAAATCCTATCACTAACCGGACAGCCTGCTCAAGACATCAAATCAGATCTCACTGATCTTTTGGGAAAATGAAGTGCAACAGTGGTGAGAAAGTTGGGAGAGTTGAAGTAGAATGGGAAGAGCAACTAACTGAAGTCATTCAGTTTGAGCATTTCATTTCTTAATTCCTGACACTTACTAACAGTCTAGTGTTTTACAGTATATGCATGTATGGGTTGCATGTGTATTCCTTGTACTGTAATGCCAATATGAAAGTTACATGTTTGAATATTCATATCATAAGCTTAATCACACTATTGTAACACTTTTCTAAAGGGTATAACGTCAATTCAACTACACTACCCACCTATGAACTGTCATTTGTAACATGTATAGGGGTCTAACTCTAAGCAGCTATTTTGTCCCACAGCCAGCTATTCATGTGACTAAATAACTGAGAAGTATGTTTCCTGGGCCACCAGACAAAGAATGGGTCTTTCACATTCTAATCTCGGTACCCAGAACCAAGTCTACTCGATTAGATTTATGTTCAGTCTGTCACAAGACTATTCCTATTCCTGCTTTATACTGTCGATCAGTAATTCAAACCACTATTGAGTTGAACGAATACAGAATTGTCTTTATCCATGCTTATGTGTATCCTTTTTATAATTTTTTACTTATTTTATTTGTACAAACTGTGAAAATACTATATGAATGGCAGCATTGTGTTCAAAATCATGCCAACAATAATCCCTACAGTTGCAAATGTGTTGACTGTTGTCTGTTCTTAAATCACTATTTCAACCACTCATATACACTGAGTATACCAAACATTAGGAACTCCTTCCTAACATTGAGTTGCACCCACCCTTTACCTTCAGAACAGCCTCAATTCGTCACGGCATGGACTCTACAAGGTGTCGAAAGCATTCCACAGGGATGCTGGCCCATGTTGACGCCAATGCTTCCCACAGTTGTCAAGTCAGCTGGATTTCCTTTGGGTGGACCATTTTTGTTCTTGACACAAACCGGTGTGCCTGGCACCTATTACCATAAAAAAAAAAAATTCAAAGGCACTTAAATCTTTTGTCTTGCCCATTCACCCTTTGAATGGCACACACACACACAATCCATGTCTCAAGGCTTAAAAATCCTTCTTTAACCGGTCTCCTCCCCTTCACTGATTGAAGGGGATTCAACAAGTGACATCAATTAGGGATCATAGACTGACCAGGTGAAAGCTATGTCATGGAAAGAGAAGGTGTCCTTAATGTTTTGTATCCTCAGTGTATATCACAGGTGTCAAACTCATTCCACGGAGGGCTGAGTGTCTGCGGGTTCTCTCTCCTCCCTTGTACTCGATAGAGGAATTAAATCACATTTTATTTGTCACATGCGCTGAATACAACGGGTGTAGATCTTACAGTGAAATGCTTACTTACAAGCTCTTAACCAACAATGCAGTTTTAAGAAAAATACAAAAAAATAAATAAAGTAACAAATAATTAAAGGGCAGCAGTAAAATAACAATAGCGAGGCTATATACAGGGGGTACCGGTACAGAGTCAATGGGCAGGGGCACCGGTTTGTCGAAGTAATATACATGTGGGTAAAGTTATTAAAGTCACTTATGCATACATAATAACAGAGTAGCAGCAGTGTAAAATAAGGGGGGGGGGGCAATGAAAGTAGTCTGGGTAGCAATTTGGTTAGATGTTCAGTAGTCTTATGGCTTGGGGGTAGAAGCTGTTTAGAAGCCTCTTAGACATAGACTTGGCACTCCGCTACCGCTAGCCGTGCGGTAGCAGAGAAAACAGTCTATGACTTGGGTGGCTAGAGTCTTTGACATTTTTTTTAGGGCCTTCCTCTGACTCCACCTGGTATAGAGGTCCTGGATGGCAGGAAGCTTGGCCTCAGTGATGTACTGGGCCGTACGCACTACCCTCTGTAGAGCCTTGCGGTCGGAGGCCGAGCTGTTGCCATAAGACAGTGATGCAACCAGTCAGGATGAGGATGCTCTCGATGGTGCAGCTGTAGAACCTTTTGAGGATCTGAGGACCCATGCAAAATCTTTTCAGTCTCCTGAGGGGAATAGGTTTTGTCGTGCCCTCCACGACTATCTTGGTGTGCTTAGACCATGTTCGTTTGTTGGTGATGTGGACACCAAGGAACTTGAAGCTCTCAGCTTGCTCCACTAAGGTCACCAACTGGTAAGGAACTCCCCTTGTTTAGGGCTCTATTGAAAGGAAAAAACAAAAACCTGCAGACACTCAGCCCCCCCATGGAATGAGTTTGACACCCCTGGTCTAGATAAAGCCTTTAAAGATGGAATCCACATTAGGGGAAACGGCACCACTGTCTCTCAAATTTGGCAGTACGTGTCCCCAGCACAGTACGTGTCCTC
Source organism: Salmo trutta (assembly GCF_901001165.1). Lineage (NCBI taxonomy): Eukaryota > Metazoa > Chordata > Actinopteri > Salmoniformes > Salmonidae > Salmo > Salmo trutta. The sequence continues at coordinate 42,250,002 of NC_042964.1, forward strand.
CGCTTCTTGATATGCCACACCTGTCAGGTGGATAGGTTACCTTGGCAAGGGAGAAATGTTCACTAACAGGAATGTAAACAAATTTGTGCATATCATTTGAGAGAAATAAGCTTTTTGTGCGAATGGAAAAATTCTGGGATCTTTTATTTCAGCTCATGAAACATGAGATCAACACTTTACATGTTGCATTTATATCTTTTCAGTATAGTAATGTCCCAAACGGACATGAAAGTTTCACCATTAAGGATTCCAGCAAAGCAAACTGCTTCAGGATGGGATCTCTGTGAAAGCTACAGCATGTACTCTGCACTGTAGTCTAAGTCAGAAACTTCTAACTGACTGTAGGATGTGCCACAATGTTCTATCTGGGCCTAAGCACCACAGTTGAAGTACTTTATTGTGCATATGCTAAATCCACTGCTTGTCTGGCATCAATGTTACTGTTGGGCTGCATGAAGAATCAAAGTCTGGCACTGTAATACAGAAAGCATTGTCTTGTGGTCATGATGAAGTTATGAGTAATGACCTGGGCCTACTTGGTCTACGAATGTGAAGGAATCTCAATAAACCAAACTAAACACAGAACTGTGTGACATTCTTTACTATTTTCTTCCCTTTCCAGTCAAATGCCAGACAGACACGTGGTCATGATTGATGTAGGCTTGCAAATAGATGAGAACATGAAATGATTCCAGATTGTCAGAGAACTTTTTGTCACCCTAAGAGTTAGTCTGTTGTTGCTGTTTTAAAGAGCTTCAATGAAAACAGTTTCCAGAAACAGTAGCATTTACTTCACAATTGCTGATCCAGAGAAGCAATGCATATGTTCATATGTATGACTAATGATGCTGCAGTGCATTCAGTGGTGGAAAAAGTACTTGAGTAAAAGTGAAAGTAAATGCGATACATCAAATTCCTTCGATTAAGAAAACCAGATGGCACACCAACACTCAGACATCATTTAGAAACAGTATTTGTTTAGTGAGTTTTCCTGATCAGAGGCAGTAGGGATAACAATGCTTTATAATGATAGGTACGTGAATTGGACCATATTACTGTCCTGCCTTAGCATTTGAAATGTAAAAGTTGCCAAAAATATAAAGTACAGACACCCCCAAAAAATTACTTAAAGGTCCAATGCAGCAATTTTTATCTCAATATCAATTCATTTCTGGGTAACAATTAAGTACCTTACTGGGACTGCTCTTTGACAATTTTAATTTAACAATTTCTCAAGCAAGAATTTTGCTAGGACTGTCTGGGAGTTGTCTGAGTGGGGAGGGGAAAACTGAAAACTAGCTGTTATTGCCCGAGAGGTTTTGAACTCTTTCTTATTGGTCTATTAAATCATTTACAGCTTGGTAATGTCACCAGGCAGGCCAAAACTCCATCCCACCAAAACAGGCTGAAATTTCAGGCAGTCTTTTCAAACAGCTCTTACACTAAAAATACTAATTTTCACAGTATTATTCTAACCTCAGTGTGGAAATATATATAAAAACACAGGAATATCATCACGTTTCTGACTGCACTGGGCCTTTAAATAGTACTTATCAGTTTGGGAAAATAATTTTTTATTTTTACTTTTATTTAACTAGGCAAGTCAGTTAAGAACAAATTCTTATTTTCAATGATGGCCTAGGAACAATGGGTTCCTTGTTCAGGGGCAGAACGACAGATTGTCAGCTCGGGGATTCGAACTTGCAACCTTCCGGCTACTAGTCCAACGATCTAACCATTAGGCTACCCTGCCGCCCCAAGGTCTTAGTCAGCGTTCCTGTCCCATGGTTGGTGGACAGTGTACAGTCCTCCTTTCCTCCAAATGGAACCTAAAGCCCTTTATCAGCTGCTGCACCTGGGTAACAGCCAATTAGAGACAAGGAGAACACAAGAGGGTGTGGCCCATCTGATCTGATACAAAAGCCCCCGGCGGGTGCCCACCTCCTCCCCAGGTCCCATCGTTGTGTGACTGTGAAGAGCGATACCCTCCCTTCACAGTAGACCAATAGGGCTCTTAAGGTGACCACCAACCCCGTCTTTCAACACTTCTATAGGCTCCAGCCGTCACAACACAGTCAGTCGACTCTACAGACATGGGTAACGCTACAGGATCCACCGTGGAAGATCTCCAGGCCGTGGAGAAGCACCTCTGGTATAAGAAGTTCATGACAGAGTGTCCTTCGGGTCAGCTCACCCTGCATGAGTTCAAGCAGTTCTTTGGGCTCCGGGGACTGGATGCTGAGGCCAACGCCTACATCGAGCAGATGTTCCGCACTTTCGATATGAACAAGGTAAGACTATGCGGCATTCATTGAACCGAGGCTGCTTGCAAAGGGGACGCTATAGGCTAAAATAGGCTTTACATTTATGTCAAACTAGGAACGCCTCAGGCACACTCAAAATGGTGAAGGGAACACCTTACTAACAGAGGTACGCATAAGGATATGATTGTCTATTGTAAATGTATGCACTAATTACAAGTGCACCTAAATATATAGTATTGTCATAATGCCACTACTCGAATAAGACCCCTAGTTCTCCATTTTAAAAAGTGTACATCTTAAACCAGAAAGTATCGACAGTTAAACATAGGGAATGTCTTGAATCCAAGGGTTTTGTTTTGACTGGTCTTCCAGATGAGTTTGAAGAAGCTAATCGTCTCACAAGTACTAAGGTTCAATTTACACAACTATATTTAGTAACCCTGTCACCTTTGATTATAATAGGCTGGGATTGGATTCATATGCGATTTAGTATGAGGATTATTTTTAGAGACAAGTTGTCAATATCTCTGTGGTAGGAGTGCGGTCTGAGCTTATCTGTTATTTTTCTCTTTAGAAAGACAGCACCAGGTTCTGGTATTCTCCAGTACATTCTGGTTGATTTCAGAATCAATTCAATCATTTCAGCATCAGAGACAGCTGATTTTAATTAGTGATAAATTATGTGAAAGTTTACTGACGGAACATGATGCATGTGAACAGTTGGTTACACTGATCAGAATATTGAATGTTCACTTCAAAGAAATTATTTGAATCTCCCTTTTATCACATTGAAGCCGAAGGAATGTCCAGATCTCAAGAGCTGTGTGCCAGAATAGACCTTTATGTCTTGAGTTTCCCATTTTTGTCAGTAGCTAGTAGTTTTATGGGTGTAGTTGGGGAGGTTGGTACTATTCCCTGGGGACAGAACTGAGTGACTAACTGCTATTTTCAGATCTTCGGGACAGTGCAGTGAACAGGCTGGTAATTATGTTATTATAAAAAACGGGATGTTTGAATCCTGGATGCTGATTAAGAAGTGCAGTATGACAATCTTAGATTGTGCACGTCAGCTGCGTTTAAACAGGCAGCCCAATTCTGATATTTCTTTTCAACAAACTGGTATTTTTTTTGACCAATTACAAATCTTTTTCAGAGCTGATCTGATTGGTCAAAGACCAATTAGTGAAAAAAAGATCAGAATTGGGCTTCCAGTGTAAACGCAGCCATAGTTAAGTGAGGGAGGGTGTCAGTGTAAAGCTGAGGGACGTGCGACTCATTTGGGTTGACCCAGAGGGCACTAATGCTGCCAAGTCATTTTGTAGGATCTTAAATGGGAGCCAGTTTTCTACAGCAGGAAAATAATCCTATAGCAACAGGAAACGTGAATGTGGATTATAATTAATGGACATTTCTTTTGAAGGGGCTGATACATTTTTCATAAGAGAAAATCAAGTCTGAAATGTCAAAGTGGAAATTAAACTTCAGAAGCCTTTTTAAACCTCAAATACACTACAGGTTTAAAAAGTCTTACATTGCAGGAAAGTTAACCTGCAACAGGGTGATCAAATTAAGATCCTACATCTGTAGGTCTTGCCACGGCCTTGGCACAGATCAGTGTGGAGATAATCCCCCAGCGATTATACATAGTTATCATCCCTGATAATGGATCTTCAAAGCAGAACATGATCACCTACATCTTGAGATGACTGAGATAATAAAAAGAGAAGTTCCAACAAACACGCTTTCCTTTTTACAGGATGGCTACATAGACTTCTTGGAGTATGTGGCTGCCCTGAGTCTGGTGATGAGGGGTAAAATGGAACATAAGCTCCGCTGGTACTTTAAGCTGTATGATGTGGACGGCAACGGGTGCATTGATCGAAGTGAGCTGCTAAACATCATAAAGGTAAAGAGACCAGTCCAGAAACGCAGTGCTGTGCAATGGAATCTGTATCACACAAAGGCATGCAGGCTAACTATTGCCCTTTGTCTTCTTCAGGCTATCCGTGCAATCAATGGGAATGAAAACCAGGAAGTTGATGCAGAGGAGTTCACCAACCGGGTGTTTAATAAGATAGATGTCAACGGAGATGGCGAGTGTCCACTTTTTTTGTTACAGACTTGTAGGGTTGCGAGTTCTGTCCCTTTCCATTTCAGGTTAACAACCTCTTGACCTTTTCTTCTACCAATCAGGGGAGCTGTCTTTGGAGGAGTTTGTGGCGGGGGCTCACACTGACGAAGACTTCATGGAAGTGATGATGAAGACTTTAGATCTCACCCACATAGTCGCCATGATCCACAATCGGAGGCACAGTGTTTAGAGTCTGCCCACAGACACCTCCATCTCCACTCTCCATTGTAATAGACTGCATAAGGGCCACATAGGAACTGAGCAATCTAGCCCAGATTTTTATAAAGACAATCTTTATCTTAGCAATGCTGAAGGGCCATGCTTTGAATGCATTCTTTGTTGTCGGAATTCACAAGAGGTTGAATGACGATGAAAAATGCCCTTTGCCTGCATACAAATGACTCAGTCAACCATCGCTGGCTGGTTAGTGCCCTTGCGCATGATCTAAATCTCTGAGAGGTCTACATAATGAGAGAGATCATCTCTCACACCGTCAGCTGAACCTGAGACCCAACTAGGTCATAACATAAGGAGGGTGAAGGATAAAGAGGGTGGAGTGGGGTGGAGACTACCCATTATAACCCATGCATTCCTGACAACTCATATTTTTTTAAATCCCTCATCCACCTCAGAGACAGATTCCTGTAGGGAAATGATCCATTCCAAACCACATCGATAACAACATGTCTCAATCTATCTTTTGGACCAAACTCAGTTATTCAGTTGAGTGGTTCCTCTCTATGACTATGTGCCCAGGTTCTATTGGAGGAAGTTATAATTCACCTACTTCCCTCCCAGTACAGTCAGCTGTCAGCTCAAATATGACTAGAAGCCAAGTTTATTTTGTGCCATGATTAAATGGCCCAGTTCCTCAAGAAACAGGTACTTCCACAAGTTAGGGATCTTAACTTTGATACTTGTCACAAAATGCACTTAGTAAAAAAATAAGACCAGCATCTTTTAACATTGCACTGGCCCCAGTTGTTAGGAGATTAAAGTTTGCATTTGAAGGAATATCTTAACAGAACTACATTCTAATGTTTTCCCTACAAGAAAGTAAAAGGTAAAAAATGAATTGTGCAAATTTGTTTCTGTGAGTGTGTGAGATATTATGCATGAATGATCAATGCTCTCGCCTAGTGGGCATTAGAATTACCTTTAAATACAGTACCAGTCAAGTTTGGACACCTACTCGTTCAAGGCTTTTTCTTAATTTTTTACTAACACACATGGAATCATGTAGTAACCAAAAAAAGTGCGCAAATCAAAATATTTTATATTTGAGATTCTTCAATGTAGCCACCCTTTGACTTGATGACAGCTATGCACACTCTTGGCATTCTCTCAACCAGCTTCATGAGGTAGTCACCTGGAATGCTTTTCAATCAACAGGTGTGCCTTGATTACTTTATAATTTTTTATTTATTTCCTTCTTAATGCATTTGAGACAATCAGTTGTGTTGTGACAAGGTAGGGGTGGTATACAGAAGATAGGTCATTTGGTAAAAGACCAAGTCCATATTATGGCAAGAACAGCTCAAATAAGCAAAGAAAAAATGACAGTCCATCATTACTTTAAGACATGAAGGTCAGTCAATACAGAACATTTCAAGAACTTTGAAAGTTTCTTCAAGGGCAGTCGTAAAAACAATCAAATGTTACGATGAAACTGGCTCTCATGAGAACCACCACAGGAAAGGAAGACCCAGAGTTACCTCTGCTGCAGAGGATAAGTTCATTGGAGTTACCAGCCTCAGAAATTGCAGCCCAAATAAATGCTTCAAAGCTCAAGTAACACACACATCTCAACATCAACTGTTCAGAGGAGACTGAAATCAGGCCTTCATGGTCAAATTGCTGCAAAGAAACAACTACTAAAAGGACACCAATAAGAAGAAGAGACTTGCTTGGGCCAAGAAAACCAAGTAATGGACATTAGACCGGTGGAAATTTGTCCTTTTGGTCCAAATTTGAGATTTTTGGTTCCAACCACTGTATTTGTGAGACGCAGAATAGGTGAACGGATGATCTCCGCATGTGTGGCTCCCACCGTGAAGCATGGAGGAGGTGATGTGATGGTGTGGGGGTGCTTTGCTGGTGACAGAATTCAAGGCACACTTAACCAGCATAGCTACCACAGCGTTCTGCAGCGATACGCCATCCCATCTGGTTTACGCTTAGTGGGACTATCATTTGTTATTCAACAGGACAATGACCCAACACACCTCCAGTCTGTGTCAGGGTTATTTGAACAAAAAGGAGAGTGATGCATCAGATGACCTGGCCTCCACAATCACCTGACCTCAACTACATTGAGATGGTTTGGGATGAGTTGGACCGCAGAGTGAAAGAAAAGCAGCCAACAAGTCCAACAATATTTTCATCACACTCCACAGCTTTAATCGCTCGCTATTGTTTTAGAAATCAAAATGCCTAACAGACATTACAGTCTCTGTGGCGTAATGAGGGAGACAGGGAGGTGAGTCACAAGCCAGACCGTGCCAATACGGTTGCCATGACAACCATGCCCCATTTCCATGGTAACACGCATCCATAAAGCACTACAAAAGGGTTACGCAATACTTACATGGATCTGAATAAATCTCGAAGGAGGAACACAGACCATGGCAGTCTGACAGTCAATAGCATGTAAAATATGAGTAAATATGCCGGTTGATATATATAAAACACCCAAACCAAATAAAAAGGAGTAGAGGTCACAGTCAGTCAGGGTGAGCACCAAAAACCACCAAAACTCCCCTTGTGGATCTGACTGTACTGGCTTCTGACTGTATAGACAGGACAGACTGCATTGTGCTGCACAATGCTCTACCAACTGAGCCACACGGGACCAATGAGACACTAATGGACTGCTACTACCTAGTGCCTTAGCTCAGATCCTTTCCACATATAGTTTAAAGGGAATCTGAGAGACTACGTAGTACATGGGGCTTTGACCATTCTGGAATTTTGGGAAACGATGAATTGTCATGAAAACGGCCATGGATATTGTCAGTCATTTTTGTTGAAAAATGTTTTGCGCTTTTAATGTATTATACTGAATCTTTGAAAATAGCCATGACATACCTAATGAATACAAAACCGCTTTGGTGACAACCGCGTCTCAAAAATGAATGGATTGACGGCTTGGAACATTTGGAAAGGAAGTTTCTCCTCTCGACCATGCCGTTCTGCTCGTAAAACGATGACCAACTTTACCCACATGTAAAAATTAAAACTGCTATTGGGTAAACTTGTCTATATCTACTAAATAAAGTCGAACCCCCCCCCCCCCCCCAAAATGAAGGTTTCAAGAAGATCCTCATTTTTTTTGTTCACGGTTATTGTCCATAATTGTCATTTACACAATTATTGTGCCAACCTTATTTCATACTATCAGCACAGCCATTTACACCAACAAAGCAATTAATGGGACAATATGACTTAATGGAAATGCAAGATCTAGAATCAAAGAGAAGGAAACCTAGAAATAAACTCAGCAAAAAAAGAAACGTCCTCTCACTGACAACTGCGTTTATTTTCAGCAAACTTAACGTGTGTAAATATTTAGTATGAACATAAGATTCAACAAAAGACATAAACTAAACAAGTTCCACAGACATGTGACTAACAGAAATGGAACAATGTGTCCCTGAACAAAGGGGGGGTCAAAATCAAAAGTAACAGTCAGTATCTGGTGTGGCCACCAGCTGCATTAAGTATTGCAGTGTATCTCCTCCTCATGGACTGCACCAGATTTGCCAGGTCTTGCTGTGAGATGTTACCCCACTCTTCCACCAAGGCACCTGCAAGTTCCCAGACATTTCTGGGGGAAATGACCCTAGCCCTTACATCCAACAGGTCCTAGACGTGCTCAATGGGATTGAGATCCGGGCTCTTTACTGGCCATGGCTGAACACTGAAATTCCTGTCTTGCAGGAAATCAAGCACAGAACGAGCAGTATGGCTGGTGGCATTGTCATGCTGGAGGGTCATGTCAGGATGAGCCTGCAGGAAGGGTACCACATGAGGGAGGAGGATGTCTCCCCTGTAACACACAGCATTGAGCTTGCCTGCAATGACAACAAGCTCAGTCCAATGATGCTGTGACACACTGCCCCAGATCATGACGGACCCCACCTCGACCCCGCTCCAGAGTACAGGCCTCGGTGTAACGCTCATTCCTTCGACGAGAAACACAAATCTGACCATCACCCCTGGTGAGACAAAACCGCGACTCGTCAAAGAGCACTTTTTTCCAATTCTGTCTGGTCCAGCGACGGTGGGTTTGTGCCCATAGGCAACGTTGTTGCCGGGGATGTCTGGTGAGGACCTGCATTACAACAGGCCTACAAGCTCTCAGTCCAGCCTATTGCGGACAGTCTTAGCACTGATGGAGGGATTGTGAGTTCCTGGTGTAACTCGGGCAATTGTTGTTGCCATCCTGTACCTGTCCCGCAGGTGTGATGTTTGGATGTACCGATCCTGTGCAGGTGTTGTTACACATGGTCTGCCACTGTGAGGACAATCAGCTGTCCGTCCTGTCTCCCTGTAGTGCTGTCTTAGGCGTCTCACAGTACGGACATTGCAATTTATTGCCATGGCCTCATCTGCAGTCCTCATGCCTCCTTGCAGCATGCCTAAGGCAGGTTCCCGCAGATGAGCAGGGACCCTGGGCATCTTTCTTTTGGTGTTTTTCAGAGTCAGTAGAAAGGCCTCTTTAGTGTCCTAAGTTTTCATAACTGTGACCTTAATTGCCAACCGTCTGTAAGCTGTTAGTGTCTTAATGACCGTTCCACAGGTGCATGTTCATGAAATGTTTATGGTTCATTGAACAAGAATGGGAAACAGTGTTGAAACCCTTTACAATGAAGGTCTGTGAAGTTATTTGGATTTTTACAAATTATCTTTGAAAGACAAGGTCCTGAAAAAAGGACATTTCTTTTTTTGCTGAGTTTATTATATTCCCTACATTTTGTACCTTAAGAAGTCTTCGATGAATCCGTCATTCTACCAGGTTCTTATTGTGCATAGCTGTAGATGTCAGACTATGGAGAGAACAGAATCCTGTCACAATAATGAAACCTTTGTTAACAGGGACATTTTATTTGAAGTATTGAAAGATAATATTGAAGTCCACCAAAACCCCAAGGTGTCCAAAGGGCTCCTGTGAATCCAGAAAAGTATGAATGTTCTTTATTGTTTGTTTACCACAATCAAACAGGTGTAGCTAGGAAATCAATAGGCGCATTCACGATGCAGAACATTCACAATGCATAACATTCACAACGCTGAACATTCACAACGCTGAACATTCACAACGCTGAACATTCACAACGCTGCAGATGCTGGTGTCTGACAGTGGTCCCAGTCAGTCACCAGGGGGCAGTGAAGCATAGGCCTAATGATTCCATAGTCCTCTGGTTCTGCACAGTGCACACAGTGAGGAGTCCAAACAAGCGAGGCATTTCCCACCTTTCTGCTCATGTTTGTCCAATGTCCACCAGTACATTCCATTCCATCAGAGTCCAGGTGAATTCCTCTCCCTTATACCACCATGCTTAGAGGAAGTCATACAGGTACTTTACCATGTCAAAGCTCACAGTCCTGGAAATTAAAAGAAGGGGGTCACAAAAGTCAGCATCTGATATTCTAAACATAGAAATGTCTAGCAGTAAAACAGATCTGTGGTGAATACGCTAAGGCAGGACTCTCCGACACTGTTCCTGGAGAGCTACCCTCCTGTAGGTTCCCTCCAACCCTCATCTAGCACACCAGGTTCTAATAATTAGCTGGTTGAGGAACCAAAAGAGTTCAGTTTCAACTGGGGTTGTAGCGAACACCTACAGGAGGGTATGTCTCCAGGAACAGGGTTGAAGTTCCCTGCACTAGACAACAGTAACATACACACCTGGAGATGGCAAGGATGAAGTCCAGAGGGACAGCACATTTGTACTTGGGCGCATCCAGCTGGTCATCGTGGCCCACCTGATTCAACAGCTGAAGGGTCACCAGGGAGGAGATCTGGGGGGGGGGGGGGGCTTGTCATCAACCATGTTTAATTTGGCTTTACACAAATAGAGAATTCAGACTGGAGATCAAATCATTTCACATTAAGCCTGTCCACACATCAATTCAAGAGCAGTTCAGGGGTTGAAATAATCTAGCCAAGGGGACAGCTGGTGAATTAGAATAAGAATCATCCAATCATACACTAATACTACCATCACATGACTGTTCCAGGAGTTCCACTAAATAACATTGTACATCATTTTCCATGATCCCAGTTCAGAGTCAGAGCTGATTGAGGACCTTTTCACTGAAGAATGAGTTTGTTTTATACTGAACAAAAATATAAAATTCAACATGTAAAATGTTGGTCCCATGTTTCATGAGCTGAAATAAAAGATCCTAGAAATGTTCCAGAAATCTTTTCTGTTCCAGAAATCTTTTCCAGCCCAGGACCTCCATATCCAGCTTCTTCACCTGCAGGATCTTGGGGGGGTACTGAGAAGTATTTCTATATGTAATAAAGCCCTTTTGTGGGGAAAACTCATTCTGATTGGCCAGGCCTAGTTCACCAGTGGGTGGGCCCAGCTCCCAAGGCCTATGCTATCCCAGGCACACCCATGGCTGCTCCCCTTCCTAGGCATGTGAGATCCATAGATAAGGGCCTAATGAATATATTTCAATTGATTGATTTCCTTGTATCAACTGTAACTCCGCAAAATCTTTGAATGTTGCATTTATATTTTTGTTCAGTATATATTATTGCGTTTTACTTTTCATGTATTGACTTGTATATTCATGTGTATAGTGTATATTGATGTGCATGTTTGATACAGGGCTCATCTGTAAGAGACCTTGATCTCAGCATAACTCCCTGTCAAAATAAAACAATTGAAATTATCCCTTGGATGGCACTGCAGAAAGCCTGAGTGTCTCAACTGACCTGACAGAAAACGCTGGCAGTGGGGGCCACTCTGCTGTCCACCACACTGTAGAAGATGGCCAGGAGACGGTCCAGAGGGAACGGCTTGGGCCCCAGCAGGTGATTACTGGTCTGAATGGGAGGGAGGTGAATTCACTAGGTAGAACATCTCATTGACTAAACCTAAAGAATAGTACAACAGCTTCAGCTAAAGATAATCACCTTTTCATGTTTCTTCAAAAAGTTGGTCTTTTTTATTTTGCCATGGTGCTGTTGGGAAAGGGAGAGAGAATCATATAAATCACCTACTAACACACACAAAATGGGGGGGATTATGCAAACAACTACATTGATAGAAACTACAATCCATCTGCAATATTAAAGCTGATCTACCCCCCCTTCCCCCACAAAAAAAGAGAAAAAGAAAAAAGAAATAGGAGTAGGAAAAGTAGCAGGCAAAAAGAGTTGGTGAATAGCAGGTGGCATTGATGTTTAACAACTGACTCCTATTCCGATGATGACTTGACAATCATGTGTCTAGCTTTTGAGACGGTGAGGTGAATGAGGTTCAGGTGCTGAGGAGAGAACAGGTACCTTGAGGAAGAAGCGTTTGTCAGTGCGAGCAGGGTTGTAGGAGGCCAGATATGCAGCTATCAGCAGGAACTTGGAATAGTAAGGCAGCTCCACATGGGCATGAGCAGACAGACCTGAGAAAGGCAGAGGAAGCTCTCAATGTCATTACCTGGGAAACATGTACAACAGCAACATCTACAGATGGCTTGTGGATAGGAGACGAGAGAAACATCTGCTGTTGTTTCCACTGTCTGGGTATCTAATACCAATGAGTCTGGAGTGGGCCCTCCATTCAGGGATAAACATAGGGGTAGTTTAGAGGGTCCACTCCCCTGAACTCCCTCTCAGGCTGGGGACAAGCAGCAACACAAACAAGGGGAGAGCTGGAGTCTGAACTGGTCCTGGTCACTAGATTCTAACTAGGTTATTTCCACTGGTCTTGTTCCCAGTGCATGCATGCACATGCATCTGTGATTATCTATTTCCACACTTCTCCTTGCCTACCTCTCACAGCTCCTGCCTCCTTCTCCTCCATCTGCAGCTGTTGCTCCCACTGCACACTGAGCAGAACGAGACATGACAAAGTCAAGGGACACACCCCTATTACAGAGCCAGCAGCACTGAGCCCACTGTTGTGTAATAAAAGCCGGCAAACGGAATTAAGGCCGTCTGTCGTCAGTCCATGAGAGAAGGAGGTCGGTCACGGAAGCTAAATCAATGGGAGTCGATCATCTTTGGCTGAGGCAGATGTACACAGACAGACCTGGACACCTCTCGCAGGTACACCGTCTGCATGGCCTTCTTCAGGTGAGGCTCGATGTTCCCCCACAGCTTGTGAGTGTCACCCTCTTTCACTGAGGGCAGAGAAAATGAAGGGTGGAATTTAAACATTGATAATCTGAGAGAGAAGCTAGAGAGAGGATGACATGAAAGGAATCCATCATCAAATTAAAGTACAGAGAGAGAGAGACTAAGGGAAGACAGCAAAGTAATTGAAATATTGATGTAGTTACTGTTCTAGAAATATGAATATATTACCTTTGCCTTGCTCCAAAGGTTCAACGAATTTAGAGAAATTGAGGGCAGCCTGTTTGAAAAGAGAATTAAAAATATGAAAAGGACAACAAGTACAGACTATGACAATGTAAACAACATGTCTGCCACGGTTGGATCATTATTACAATTCTGCATATCAAAGAAAACCCCAATCCTTAGAAGTAGTAACTCAACTGGACTAAATAAAATAGTGATGGATAGCCTGGAAACAAACTCATTCTGAATCCTCAAAGGGTAGCATGGAGAGTGTGTGTGTACATATTCAGAGCAAACTGTTGCCTAATCTGAAATTAACCCCTTGCACCAAACTATTGACATTTCTTTAAGGCCCCAGAATACATCTTAAAAGACTGGATAAGTGTGCAAGCCATACCTATTTTTTTCAAACTTCAAGCATCAAGACACATCTAGAGAGAGGTGCAAGAGCTAGTTCTTTGTCTGGGCTGTCAGAGCGCATCATGACAGAGCGTGTTAACAGCTCTGTGAGAGTTGAGAGTTACTTTGAATGTGTCTGTGTCCTTACTGAGTGTGGTCTGAATGTGTGAGCATGTATCTGTGAGAGTTCAGTGTTACTATGAGTGTGTATAACTGACCAGGTGTCTGAGCTCTCGGAGGTCCCTGCAGACGAGTAGAAGACTCCCAGTAGGATGTTGATGAAGGCAGAGTAGAGCTCTGGGGAGTAGGATGGGTGGCTGTCCTCAGACAGGATCTGCTGCAGCTCCCCTGCACAGGGACAACACACACACACACACAGTCAACGCCTGCCTCAAATGAAGTCACACACAAAGACTCCCTCACACGACTGTAGACATTTTATGTACAGGAACTCAGACTTTCTTTCAAACACTGATTTAAGCCTAAGTGTTACTTTTCTCGACGTTCTCTCACGGATGCCTTTGTTTGCTGTGTTCTGTCAAAATCAAATCAAACTTTGTCACATGCGCCAAATATAACAAGTGTAGACCTTACTGTGAAATGCTTACTTACAAGCCCTTAACCAACAGTACAGTTCAAGAAGACTTAAGGAAATATTTACCAAATAAATGAAAGTAAAAAAAATAACTTTTTATTAACACAATAACGAGGTTATATACAGGGGGTACCAGTAACGAGTCAGTGTGCAGGGGTACAGACCAGTTGAGGTAATTTGTACATGTAGGTAGGGGTGAAGTGACTATGCATAGATAAACAGAATAGCAGCAGTGCACAAAACAAATGGGGGGGGGGGGGGGGGGGGGGGGGGGTCAATGTAATAGTCCGGTGGCCATTTGATTAATTGTTCAGCAGTCTTATGGCTTGGGGGTAGAAGCTGTTAAGGAGCCTTTTGGTCCAAGACTTGGCGCTCCGCTACCGCTTGCCGTGCGGTAGCAGAGTGAACAGTCTATGACTTGGGTGACTGGAGTCTTTGACAATTTGTTGGGCTTTCCTCTGACACCGCCTATTATATAGGTCCTGGGTGGCAGGAGGCTTGGCCCCAGTGATGTACTGGGCCATACGCACTACCCTCTGTAGTGTCTTATAGTCAGATGCCAAGCAGTTGCCATACCAGGCGGTGATACAACCGGTCAGGATGCTCTCAATGGTGCAGATGTAGAACTTTGAGGATCTAGGGACCCATGCCAACTCTTTTCAGTCTCCTGAGATGGAAAAGGTTTTGTCGTGCCCTCTTTACGAATGTCTTGGTGTGTTTGTTCGTGATGTGGACACCAAGGAACTTGAAACTCTCGACCTGCTCCACTACAGCCCCGTTGATGTTAATGGGGGCCTGTTCAGCCCACCTTTTCCTGTGGTCCACGATCAGCTCCTTTGTCTTGCTCACATTGAGGGAGAGGTTGTTGTCCTGGCACCACACTGCCAGGTCTCTAACCTCCTCCCTATAGGATGTCTCATCGTTGTCGGTGATCAGGCCTACCACTGTTGTGTAGTCAGCAAACTTAATGATAGTGTTGGAGTCGTGTTTGGCCACGCAGTCATGGAGGAAAAGGGAATACAGGAGGGACTAAGGACACACCCGAGGGGCCCCCGTGTTGAGGATCAGCGTGGCAGACGTGTAGTTTCCTACCCTTACTACCTGCGGGCGGCCTGTCAGGAAGTCCAGGATCCAGTTGCAGATGGAGGTGTTTAGTCCCAGTGTCCTTAGCTTAGTGATGAGCTTCGTGGGCACTATGGTGTTGAACTCTGAGCTGTAGTCAATGAACAGCATTCTCTAATAGGTGTTCCATTTGTCCAGCTGGGAAAGGGCAGTGTGGAGTGCGATTGAGATTGTGTCATCTGTGGATCTGTTGGGGCGGTATGTGAATTGGAGTGGGTCTAGGGTATCCGGGAGGATGCTGTTGATGTGAGCGATGACCAGCCTTTCAAAGCACTTCATGGCTACCGACGTGAGTGCTACGGGGCGGTAATCATTTAGGCAGGTTACCTTCGCTTCCTTGGGCACAGGGACTATGGTGGTCTGCTTGAAACATGTAGGTATTACAGATTCAGCCAGGGAGAGGTTAAAAATGTCAGTGAAGACACTTGCCAGTTGGTCCGCGCATGTTTTGAGTACACGTCCTGGTAATCCATCTGGCCCTGGGGCTTTGTGAATGTTGACCTGTTTAAAGCTCTTGCTTACATCGGCGACCGAGTGCGTTATCACACAGTCATCCAGAACAGCTGGTGCTCTTGTGCATGCTTCAGTTTTGCTTGCCTCTAAGCGAGCATAAAAGGCATTTAGCTCACCTGGTAGGCTCGCGTCACTGGGCAGCTCGCGTCTGGGTTTCCCTTTGTAGTCCGTAATAGTTTTCAAGCCCTGCCACATCCGACGAGCGTCAGAGCCGGTGTAGTAGGATTCAATCTTAATCCTGTATTGACGCTTTGCTTACTTGATGGTTCGTCTGAGGGCATAGCGGGATTTCTTATAAGCATCCGAATTAGTTTCCCGCTCCTTGAAAGCAGCAGCTCTAGCCTTTAGCTCGATGCGGATGTTGCTTGTAATCCATGGTTACTGGTTGGGATATGTACGTACGGTCACTGTGGAGACGACATTGTCGATGCACTTATTGATGAAGCCGATGACTGAGGTGGTATACTCCTCAATGCCAATGGATGAATCCCAGAACATATTCCAGTCTGTGCTAGCAAAACAGTCCTGTAGCGTAGCATCCTCGTCATCTGACCACTTCCGTATTGAGCGAGTCACTGGTACTTCCTGCTTTAGTTTTAGCTTGTAAGCAGGAATCAGGAGGATAGAATTATGGTCAGATTTGCCAAATGGAGGGCGGAAAGAGCTTTGTATGCATCTCTGTATATGGAGTAAAGGTGGTGTAGAGTTTTTTTTCCCTCTGGTTGCACATGTGACATGCTGGTAAAAATTTGGTAAAACTGATTTAAGTTTGCCTGCATTAAAGTCCCCGGTCACTAGGAGCGCCGCTTCTAGACGAGCATTTTCTTGTTTGCTTATGGCCTTATAGAGTTGTTTGAGTGCGGTCTTAGTGCCAGCATCGGTCTATGGTGGTAAATAGACGGCTACAAATAATATAGATGAGAACTCTCTTGGTAGATAGAGTACCTTATGATAAGCTGTAGACCACACTATCTCAGGCGAGCAATACCTTGAGAATTCTTTAATATTAGACATTGCACACCAGCTGTTATTGACCAATAGACACACACCCCCACCCCTCGTCTTACCAGACGTAGCATCTCTGTTCTGCCGGTGCATGGAAAATCCTGCCAGCTCTATACTATCCATGTCGTCGTTCAGCCACGACTCCGTGAAACATAAGATATTACAGATCTTAATGTCCCGGTGGTAGGACAATCATAATCGTGGTCATCAATTTTATTTTCCAATGATTGTATGTTAGCAAGTAGAACAGAAGGCAGTGGGAGTTAACTCGCTCGCCTACGGATTCTCAGAAGGCAGCCCGATCTGCGTCCTCTTTTCCTCCGTCTTTTCTTCATGCAAATGACGGGGATTTGGGCCTGTTCCCGGAAGAGCAGTATATCCTTCGGACTCGTTAAAGGAAAAAGCTGCTTCCAGTTCGTGGTGAGTAATCGCTGTCCTGATGTCCAGAAGTTATTTTCAGTCATAAGAGACGGTAGCAGCAACTTTATGTACAAAATAAGTAAAAAAATAAGTTACAAATAATGCAAAAAAACTTATAAAATAGCACAATTGGTCAGGAGCATGTAAAACGTCAGCCATCCACTTCGGGGCTATCTTCGTCACAGTCATTTCTCAAGTGTTAGTGCAAAACCACAGGTACAAAGAGTTCTCACTCATCACATGAGGTTGGTGGCACCTTAATTGGGGAGAACAGGCTCGTGGCAATACCTGGAGCGGAATCAGTGGCATGGAATCAAATACATCACATACATGGTTTCCAGGTGTTTTATACAACTATGTTTGTATTCAACATTTTGTAGTCAACTACACCTTTACAGTACCACTACAATATCAATGTAAGGGGATGAGTTTTTAAAACACTTCTACCAAGATAAAGACAGGCGGCATTCAGCTTTAAAAACTAAACAAAAACTAAATTAAACATTCTGGTCGTCTATCTGCACTTTTGAGGTTCAGAATTAATATGCAAAGAATGATTATCAAGAATGATTGTCATTCTTCCTCATCTCTGCCTTTCAAAGCACTTATTTGAGTGCCTCCTTGAAACATTCAATTCAAGGTTATCTATCAAAAAGGGACCCTTCTGTGCTAGTTCACCATCCATCACTCACGGTCTGTCTGCAACTTAATGAAGTAGTGTGCTCAACAGGTAACATGACTCTTACCAGTTCCTGAAGGCGCAAGAAGGCAGGGAGGAGATTGGCTTCCATATCTCTAAGGAGCTCAGCACGGTCCAGCACCTACCCAGATACAGTGACCTCTGCTGTGTGTAACTGTTTCATCATACATTATATACAGCAAATGATGCTTTATAACAATTCACGTTATACTTCATCGGAAAGAGAATCTGCATTGTAACTGAGGATGCAATTTTAAAATGAAATGGATTATCAAGCAGGAATATCACAGGTGAGGATAATTTTTACTCACAATGTATCGTGTCTGCTTGGCTGAGGCCTGGACACACAGTTGTTTGTAGACTCGTACGAAGTCTGACAGGGAGGGACTGCGGGACAGTAGGGAGGCAGAGTCGGAGCCAAAGAGGGAGAGGAGAACCTGCTCAAACAGCAGTCCTACAAAGACACATTCCACACAGCTCACTGTGGCATAGGGAAGCTCCAGTTCCTTCAGCAAGGTGTGCATCACATGGCTTTTTCCTGTGGCACGATGACCATAAATCAAAATTGAAGGGTAGCTGCATTGCTCTGGCTGTAGGCACAAAATGTATACCATGTATTAAAGTGTCAATACAATGATTCACATATTTGGGCTAGAAAATGTTTTATATGTATTATGTAATAGTGGCGGTGGGTGCTGTTTAAGATGAGGAGGACAGTCTTTTTTATTATCATGGCCTTATTTCTATTACAGCATATTGGATGACTGTCATTCATATTCCATTTACCCAGTTCAATGTAACATTGATTTCGGCTTCTATATGATACTCGAATTTTCAACAGAATCATCTAAATGAATACACCCCTGATCACACGTAAACACAGTTCACTTTCATAGCAGCCACGTTGTATTCCTTGTCGCATATACACACAAAAAAACCTTTCCATGTCAAACCATATAACCGCTACACACAGCCTACAACTTTGTTACCATATGAGCTAAAGTAAAGTCATAGTCAACATAACTAATAGAACTAACACGTTAGTAAACCCGCTACTATCATGCAGTACAGTGTAAGCAGTTTAGTAGTTAAACCGACTGGCCCGATGGCAATACATTTGTAAAACCAAAAGCTTACCTTGACTTGGAAGAGTTCCAGTGTTGGTTAGTTCGCTGGCTATGACTCTGTTGTTTTATTTAACCTTTATTGAACCGTTTACCATAATGTGCTTGATGTTACAATGTTAGAAATCAAACACAGACCTCTCCCATCAACGCCAGCAGCATGCTCGCCTGGACATCTCTGCAAGGCAACCTCTCCATCGCGCTGCAGTTGTTCATCCTCATACCGTAGGTGAGGGGTGTTAAACTCAAATACCCAGTGGGCCAAAATGTAAAACCTGAACAAAGTCGCGGGCCAACATTGAACAAATGAACCTTTTAATATGGACCCAAACAAGTTTTGCTTTAACATTGAATATGGAACAAGCATCGCTTATTACCATACAATATATAATTTAATAGTGGAGACATGCAAAATCGAATTTCAAAGGAAAAAACACATCAATGGCATTCATTTATTAAATAAATAAAATTTAAATAAAAATCGTATGCCTCTTTTCTATTTGCAGCCTTCTGATTTAAATACCAAAATAAACTTTTTCCACTGGCTAATCATTTTACAAATAAAATGATAATAAATCAACCATTCAAGCCCATGCCTTCTAGCAAGAAAAAGTGCACAAAGAAAACGTTAATTATTGCACACTGATCTAATCTGATGTGCCCAAGCCAGATACCTGGCATCTCTTCTTGGATGCTAGTTCATCAATGTCTGGGCTCAGGCTCTGAGCTGAAGAAATCCTCAGTATCGAGCGAAGGTGTTCATCAGTCAGACGTCTCCTGTGAGTTGTTTTGGTCATCTTCATCGAGGAGAAAAGTTGCTCGCATAGATAAGTGCTGCCGAACATGGAGAGCATCTGAGCAGCTTGGGTGCGGAGCTGAGGCATTGTGTCTGGGATGAACCGTGGAAACTGTGCATCATACTTTGACTTCAGCGTGTCGTTGCACTGAAGTTCAATCAGCTCCATTTGGATGTTGGTTGGTGCATTTTCCACATCAACTGCGAAGGGATTACTAAGCAGTTCAAACCTACATTTCTGGACATCGAAGTCGGCAAATCGCCGGCTAAACTCAGCGGCGAGAACACTGAGTTTTTCAGCAAACTGTGTGCATGGGAACACGGCGGTAGAGATCTGCGCTTTTATGGTTTGGCAGCAGGGAAAATGGCAAGGGTTTCCTTGCAGCATCTGATTCTCCCACAGGCACAGTTTAGTTTTAAAGGCCCTCACTGCAGCGTACATGTCTGTGATGATGCGCCCCCGCCCCTGAAGCTGCAGGTTCCGCGCATCGAGATGGCTCGAGATGTCACAGAGAAAGGCCAGCTCACACAGAAACTTTTGCTCCCGGAGCTCTGCTGTATCCTTCCCTTTGGTTTCCAGGAATTGACATATTTCCTCACGCAGCTCGAAACATCTGTTCAGTACTTTTCCTCTGCTTAGCCATCTCACCTCTGTGTGATACGGCACGTCTGCGTATTCCGAACCACACTCCTCTAGAAAAAATAAATAAACTGGCGGTGATTCAGACCTTTGGCTCTTATAAAGTTAACTACCTGTGTTACTGTGGTCATAACATGTTCCATCTTTAGGGCTTTGGCACACAGTGATTCCTGATGTATGATGCAGTGGTAAACAGTTAGCTCACCTGCACAGTTCTCTTCCCGCATCTTCTCCCGAACCATGCCCACCAGTCCACTCTTTTTACCGCACATCGCTGGCGCACCATCTGTCGTTAATCCAACGAGTTTATCCCACGGCAGCTTTATTTCAGTTACACATTTGGAAACCTCCTCAAAGATTTCCTTTCCTGTGGTTGTGCCATGCATTGATTTGAATCCCAATAGCTCCTCCGTAACACACAGATTTGAGTCCACTCCACGGATGAAGACTGACAGCTGAGCAGTATCAGATGCGTCGCAGCTCTCATCCACAGCGAGGGAGAACGCAACGAAATATTTTCCCTTTTCCATCAGCTGGTCATACAGATTGGTGGCAAGATCACATGTGCGATCAGCTACTGTGTTCCTGCTCAGGCTCACGTTTGAAAATGCTTGCTTTTTCTCTGGGCATACGAGGTCACAAACTTTCATCATGCACTTTTTCACGAACTCTCCCTCATTAAAGGGCCGGGCTGATTTTGCGATCTCTGCTGCCACTATATAACTAGCCTTTACAGCAGCCTCACTTTGTGATGTGGCTTTTTTGAACATATTCTGTTGTGAAACCAAACTTCTTTTCATCTCCTCTACTTTCTGGCTCCTTTGAGTCATGTCCAGGTCCTTGTATTTGTCATGGTGTTTCGTTTCATAGTGTCGTCTAATGTTGTACTCCTTACTTACAGTTACAGAACAAGGTAACTCTTTACTAACTAGCAGTGCATTGTGCAAATTGTTTGTCTTTGCTTCCCTTCCTCTGCAGCAGTGCTAGCTAGCTAACTCAACTGACAACAACAATGTAGCTCTCGTGGAAACTCAAGGGTAATGTTAAGTTGTTGAAAGTTCATATTTTGTTACTGCAAGCATACTGAATAATGTTACCTGGTTGGAGTTCATGCAGTGAAATTACCCATATCCAACATCCCTGTAAACATGTCAAGAGTTTCCCGCGTCTCCAAATGGCAGGTCACAATTTCCTGTCTCTTTACAAGCCAATCACCGCCAGGTTAAAGCAGTTGACTCTGGGAGTTGTAGTTGTCTATTTGCAACGTAATGCCACTATCACTAAATGCCATCACTCCTATTTGCAAAGTTTTGGATGTATGAAAACGAGTTATTTCATTGAGGACATTTCGTTTCATTGCGAAAATGTTCAAACACCGGCTTCTCGGGCATTAGCACTTAAATAAACGACCAGCTTACTGAATACCATTGGTGTTTAATATGAGGGTTTTAGCATGAAATATAGTTTATCTTTTTTTACACACTTATATGACTGCATTGTTGTAAATGTTTTGGTGCCAAACTGGTTGCAGTTGTGAAATAGGTCAACACTTGGAAGAGTTAATTGAAAATAATGCCACTCATCAGCCTAATTAGGCTATTATTTCTTGAACATATGGTCTATCCACTAGAAGCCCCACAATATGGACAAGTATATAAAAAATGAATACTATATATGAATACATTTTTTAAATTGTTATTCAGGTATAAACCTAAATTACCAGTTACCATAGATTTCCATAGATTACCTGTTGCCATAGGTTACCGAAGATGTAGGTAAAGTTGGTCAATTACCCGTAGTTTTGCAACCCTGTAGCTCTGTATTCGCAGCTTGATGGGAAAAGCTGGTAGCAGGGGCGAAAATCTGATATCAACTTTGGGGGGGACAATTACATGAAATTTTCTCAAGAGCAATTCCTGAGGGGGACACCAAAAGTAGTGCTGTAACACATAGCCTACATTGTAATATGGTAAATGTATATTGAGGAACCAAAGAAATAAGGTGTTTGCCGTACTCCTAACTACCGGTACCCAAAACTACACAACTACTCACAACAGCAATACCATTGCCTTTAACAAATCTTAGTTCAGTCACCAGTTTAAGTTGAGAGTGGGGGTATCCATGGCATTTTCCAATTATGTTCCTATTTTACAAGTCAAAAAAATTGAGAACCTTTCATAATGTTGCCAAACAAAGACTCAACAAACTTACCTGAGACTCCGTCTCTGCCAGTCTGTCCCTGCATATCTGTCCCCAACTCTGCTGTCTGTGTGCCATCTGTTGCCTGCTCTGCCTAATGACATCATTGTGAAACATTTCCATTAGAATTTCATTTCTTTCTTATGAACATTTTATCAACTAGTCTTTGAGATATTAGGCTACTAGGGTTCTTACTTTGCGTTTTGGTGTACTGAAAAATACTCTGATGTCCGTCTTTTATTTTTCTGCCATTTTTCTACCTGGTTGGCTGGCTACACACACACACAGTGTGTAGGTTATTTACAGTAGGAGATGGGCTTCTATCATCTTATCTTTTATCATTCTATTTGGGCTTCGATCTAAAAGGTAGCTAGCAAATGTGAAACGGATTAAAATGACAAGAGTTGACAGCTGTATGAGTTCACCATTTACACAACATATGCTGCAACCTTTTGTAATTTTAATAGTTTGTTTCATATTGGCTGGCTTCCAACAATAGCTGAATTTGCAAAGCAAGCGAGCACCAATTCCGTTTCAGTGGTGTTTGCTATAATCTTTGCTACCCGGGTTAAATAAAATAAATAAATAAAAGTTCCCTTGCGACAATTTAGCTTTTGCAACGAGACCATTAAATATATTTAAGACAATGGTAGAAGAAGAGTGTAGTTCTGTTCAGTTTGGACTTCAGTTTATCGCTAACCTTATCACAGGGACTTTGAAGCACTAACTTACATCATCTGCATGCTGATCTCGGAATAAATTGACGATAGCAAAGATTCCATCTTTGACGAGGCCACATAAATGGAATAGGTACTAGCTAGCTTAATAGTTAATATTTGCACGCTAGCTCTGCATATTCAGCTAGTGTGTGTGCGCGATTGACTGGATTAACTTTACGTCAGTTACGTTCATTGAGTGCCTTTCAGACAGTAGACACGACCCCTCTGTTACCTTGCCAGTGGATCAAACCATTGTGAGGAAAAGGGTGGGGGGGGTCGCAATCTTTTGAAACTTAAAAACGCGCTATTAAGTGTCTTTAATCAGCACAATTGCTTTCATTGCGTATTATTAATATTATTTAAATTACATAGTTATGTTTCAGTGATATATTGATTTGTTCCCAGGATGGGGGGGTCGTGTCCCCCCCAGTCCCCCCCAGGATTTCCGCCCCTGGCTGGTAGGATACTCCTGGCTACTTATGATATAGCGTTTACAGTGGGACCCTACAGGCTAGTTAGTAGATGAAGTGGGACAACATTTCCTCATTAGAAATGCATTAATGTCCCACTTCCCCAGGTACTTGTTGTGAAATCATCTATACGACTTTGTAGAGGGCTATATACTGCATTAAACACACTCAGTTTTCACCATTTCGTGACAATAACCTTATACTAGACTCACCCCATGCCCTTTGAATATTAATTTGGGGAGATTCCAAGCTCTTAGTAAAAATCTAACTAAAATGAGTCTGCACACTTTTTAATTGATCCTGGGACACCTCTATTATTCCCCAAATGCTGTCCCTTTTCATGAATTCGTAAAAAAAAAAAAACATGAATTTTCTATTCTCTCTTTCTTACATGTCATGGTCCTTTCTTTCTATCCTTCCTGTTACCCTTGTTATTTTCCTCTAATTCTTTCCACCATCATCCTATGCTGTTTATGTGATACATAGCCTCTAGAATTTATTTTGAGATGTTATGAACAACTACAGAAACATATTTCTAGGTATTTTAGAATATCGAATGAATTAAATTACATTTCAATTAATTAAAGGTTTAATTTGTGTATTTTTGTAGCTGAAAGAGGTCCCTGTCCCACTATTCAAACACCATTCGTTGGAATTGGGACAGTACAATACATTTGCTTTTCGAGAAATACATGTTAACATGGTTATTATATTTTAAAAAACTGACAATAACTTCCTTTTAACACCAAAAGTTAGATTGCTGAATTATAATACACAGAACGACAGACATCATTCTAGCGCAAGGTTTCATAGTTTTCATGATTTCAACGGGTCACCCATCTAAGAAACCTGAACACACACTTTGCTCAGAGTCTGTGTGGATGGGCACCTTGTCTTCTTTTACAGCTATGAAGTTTGTAATTTTTTTTTTCTTCACATTTCAAACCTCCCTCCGTCGCGACGTAACCTGAACGCCCATCTGATAACTGCGGTCTGCTAATCGTTAGCTGTTTTGAGCATATCGGCTGATATCTGAATAGGTCTATCGGACAATTTTCTTGGGCCACTATAACTATAACTATTTTCCCAATTGGATTGGTCCCCTCTACCACACGGATCCCCACTAATCTACCGACGGAAACGCACGAGGTGGCTAAAAACAGACCTCCATCTTCTGCCAGCTTGCTACCCATGGCCCGGCTAGCTATCTGAATCGCCGTGACTCCAACCAACCTCAGTACTCACTGGACCCTTATGATCACTCGGCTAAGCATGCCTCTCCTTAATGTCAATATGCCTTGTCCATTGCTGTTCTGGTTAGTGTTTATTGGCTTATTTCACTGTAGAGCCTCTAGCCCTGCTCATTATACCTTATCCAACCTTTCAGTTCCTCCACCCACACATGCAATGACATCACCGGGTTTCAATGATGTTTCTAAAGACAATATCTCTCTCATCATCACTTAATGCCTAGGTTTACCTCCACTGTATTCACATCCTACCATACCTTTGTCTGTACATTATACCTTGAAGCTATTTTATCTCCCCCAGAAACCTACTCCTTTTCTCTCTGTTCCGAACGTCCTAGATGACCAATTCTCATAGCTTTTAGCCGTACCCTTATCCTACTCCTCCTCTGTTCCTCTGGCGATGTAGAGGTGAATCCAGGCCCTGCAGTGCCTTGCTCCACTCCTATTCCCCAGGCGCTCTCTTTTGATGACTTCTGTAACCGTAATAGCCTTGGTTTCATGCATGTTAACGTATTACATCTAGATGTCCCGCTAGCGGAACACCGCTCCAATATCCAATGATAGGGCGTGGCGCGAATTACAAACTCCTCAAAAATCCAAAAACTTCAATTTTTCAAACATATTACTATTTTACACCATTTTAAAGACAAGACTCTCCTTTATCTAACCACATTGTCCGATTTCAAAAAGGCTTTACAACGAAAGCAAAACATTAGATTATGTCAGGAGAGTACCCAGCCAGAAATAATCACACACCCATTTTTCAAGCTAGCATATAATGTCACAAAAACCAAAACCACAGCTAAATGCAGCACTAACCTTTGATGATCTTCATCAGATGACACTCCTAGGACATTATGTTATACAATACATGCATGTTTTGTTCAATCAAGTTCATATTTATATCAAAAAACAGCTTTTTACATTAGCATGTGACGTTCAGAACTAGCATACCCACCGAAACTTCCGGTGAATTTACTAAATTACTCACGATAAACGTTCACAAAAAACATAACAATTATTTTAAGAATTATAGATACAGAACTCCTTTATGCAATCGCTATGTCAGATTTTAAAATAGCTTTTCGGTGAAAGCACATTTTGCAATATTCTGAGTAGATAGCCCGGCCATCATGGCTAGCTATTTTGACACCCACCAAGTTTGGCACTCACCAAACTCAGATTTCCTATAAGAAAAATTGGATTACCTTTGCTGTTCTTCGTCAGAATGCACTATCAGGACTTGTACTTTACACCCAATGTTAATAATAATATAATCCATAGTTATATCCAAATAGCGGCCTTTTGTTCTTGCGTTCAAGACACTATCCAAAGGGTGACGCGCCGGCGCGTATCGTGACAAAAAAATTCTAAATATTTCATTACCGTACATTGAAGCATGTCAAACGCTGTTTAAAATCCATTTTTATGCGATTTTTCTCGTAAAATAGCGATAATATTCCGACCAGGAGACATTGTTTTCGTTCAAAGACTGAAAATGTAAAATGGACTCTTCACGTGCACGCGCACACCCGTTTCATTGTTCTCAGATCGACCACTATCCAAATGCGCTACTGTTTTTCGCCCAGGGACTGCAGAGTCATCATTCCCCGTTCTGGCGCCTTCTGAGAGCCTATGGGAGCCTTAGAAAATGTCACGTTACAGCAGAGATCCTCTGTTTTCGATAAAGAGGCTATAGAAGGCCAAGAAATGGTCAGAGAGGGCACTTCCTGTATAGAATCTTCTCAGGTTTTGGCCTGCCATATGAGTTCTGTAATACTCACAGACACCATTCAAACAGTTTTAGAAACTTTAGGGTGTTTTCTATCCAAATCAAACAATTATATGCATATTCTAGTTTCTGGGCAGGAGTAATAACCAGATTCAATCGGGTACGTTTTTTATCCGTCCGTGAAAATACTGCCCCCTATCCTAAACAGGTTAACATTAGAAGTCTCCTCCCTAAGTTTGTTTTATTCACTGCTTTAGTACACTCCGCCAACCCGGATGTCCTAGCCGTGTCTGAATCCTGGCTTCAGAAGACCACCAAAAACTCTGAAATCTCCATGCCTAACTACAACATTTTCAGACAAGATGGAACGGCCAAATCTACTGCAGAGAAAGCCTGCAGAGTAATGTCCTACTATCCAGGTCTGTACCCAAACAATTTGAACTTCTACTTTTAAAAATCCACCTCTCTAAAAACAAGTCTCTCACCATTGCCGCTTGCTATAGACCACCCTCTGCCCCCACCTGTGCTCTGGACACCATATGTGAACTGATTGCCCCCCATCTATCTTCAGAGATCGTGCTGCTAGGTGACCTAAACTGGGACGTGCTTAACACCCCAGCCATCCTACAATCTAACCTCGATGCCCTCAATCTCACACAAATGATCAATGAACCTACCAGGTGCAACCCCAAAGCCGTAAACACGGGCACCCTCATAGATATCATCCTAACCAACTTGCCCTCTAAATACACCTCTGCTGTTTTCAACCAAGATCTCAGCGATCACTGCCTCATTGCCTGCATCCGTAATGGGTCAGCGGTCAAACGACCTCCACTCATCACTGTCAAACGCTCCCTGAAACACTTCAGCGAGCAGGCCTTTCTAATCGACCTGGCCCGGGTATCCTGGAAGGATATTGGCCTCATCCCATCAGTAGAGGATGCCTGGTTATTTTTTTTAAATGCCTTCCTCACCATCTTAAATAAGCATGCCCCATTCAAGAAATTTAGAACCAGGAACAGATATAGCTCTTGGTTCTCTCCAGACCTGACTGCCCTTAACCAACACAAAAACATCCTGTGGCATTCTACATTAGCATCGAACAGCCCCCGTGATATGCAACTTTTCAGTGAAGTTAGAAACCAATATACACAGGCAGTTAGAAAAGCCAAGGCTAGCTTTTTCAAGCAGAAATTTGCTTCCTGCAACACAAACTCAAAAAAGTTCTGGGACACTGTAAAGTCCATGGAGAATAAGAGCACCTCCTCCCAACTGCCCACTGCACTGAGGCTAGGAAACACTGTTACCACCGATAAACCCACTATAATTGAGAATTTCAATAAGCATTTTTCTACGGCTGGCCATGCTTTCCACCTGGCTACCCCTACCCCGGTCAACAGCACTGCACCCCCTACAGCAACTCGCCCAAGCCTTCCCCATTTCTCCTTCTCCCAAATCCAGTCAGCTGATGTTCTGAAAGAGCTGCAAAATCTGGACCCCTACAAATCAGCCGGGCTAGACAATCTGGACCCTTTCTTTCTAAAATTATCTGCCGAAATTGTTGCAAACCTTATTACTAGCCTGTCCAACCTCTCTTTCGTTTCGTCTGAGATTCCCAAAGATTGGAAAGCAGCTGCGGTCATCCCCCTCTTTA
Organism: Salmo trutta; assembly: GCF_901001165.1. Taxonomy (NCBI): domain Eukaryota; kingdom Metazoa; phylum Chordata; class Actinopteri; order Salmoniformes; family Salmonidae; genus Salmo; species Salmo trutta. The sequence continues at coordinate 42,278,271 of NC_042964.1, forward strand.
AAGGGGGGGACACTCTTGACCAAAACTGCTACAGACCTATATCTATCCTACCCTGCCTTTCTAAGGTCTTCGAAAGCCAAGTTAACAAACAGATTACCGACCATTTTGAATCCCACCGTACCTTCTCCGCTATGCAATCTGGTTTCAGAGCTGGTCATGGGTGCACCTCAGCCACGCTCAAGGTCCTAAACGATATCTTAACTGCCATCGATAAGAAACAATACTGTGCAGCCGTATTCATTGACCTGGCCAAGGCTTTCGACTCCGTCAATCACCACATCCTCATCGGCAGACTCAACAGCCTTGGTTTCTCAAATGATTGCCTCGCCTGGTTCACCAACTACTTCTCTAATAGAGTTCAGTGTGTCAAATCAGAGGGCCTGTTGTCCGGGCCTCTGGCAGTCTCTATGGGGGTGCCACAGGGTTCAATTCTTGGGCTGACTCTCTTCTCTGTATACATCAATGATGTCGCTCTTGCTGCTGGTGATTCTCTGATCCACCTTTACGCAGACAACACCATTCTGTATGCTTCTTACCCTTATTTGGACACTGTGTTAACAACCCTCCAGACGAGTTTCAATGCCATACAACTCTCCTTCCGTGGCCTCCAACTGCTCTTAAATACAAGTAAAAGCAAATGCATGCTCTTCAACCGATCGCTGCCTGCACCTGCCCGCCCGTCCAGTATCACTACTCTGGACGGTTCTGACTTAGAATATGTGGACAACTACAAATACCTAGGTGTCTGGCTAGACTGTAAACTCTCCTTCCAGACTCACATCAAACATCTCCAATCCAAAGTTAAATCTAGAATTGGCTTCCTATTTCGCAACAAAGCATCCTTCACTCATGCTGCCAAACATACCCTGGTAAAACTGACCATCCTACCGATCCTCGACTTCGGCGATGTCATTTACAAAATAGCCTCCAATACCCTACTCAATAAATTGGATGCAGTCTATCACAGTGCAATCCGTTTTGTCACCAAAGCCCCATATACTACCCACCACTGCGACCTGTACGCTCTCGTTGGCTGGCCCTCGCTTCATACTCGTCGCCAAACCCACTGGCTCCAGGTCATCTACAAGACCCTGCTAGGTAAAGTCCCCCCTTATCTCAGCTTGCTGGTCACCATAGCAGCACCCACCCGTAGCACACGCTCCAGCGCGTATATCTCACTGGTCACCCCCAAAGCCAATTCCTCCTTTGGCCGCCTCTCCTTCCAGTTCTCTGCTGCCAATGACTGGAACGAACTACAAAAATCTCTGAAACTGGAAACACTTATCTCCCTCACTAGCTTTAAGCACCATCTGTCAGAGTAGCTCACAGATTACTGCACCTGTACATAGCCCATCTATAATTAGCCCAAACAACTACGTCTTCCCCTACTGTATTTATTTATTTTGCTCCTTTGCACCCCAGTATTTCTACTTTGCACATTCATCCATTGCAAATCTACCATTCCAGTGTTTTACTTGCTATATTGTATTTACTTCGCCACCATGTTTATTTATTTATTTATTTAGCTCCTTTGCACCCCAGTATCTGTACTTTGCACATTCGTCCACTGCAAATCTACCATTCCAGTGTTTTACTTGCTATATTATATTTACTTCACCACCATGGCCTATTTATTGCCTTTACCTCCCTTATCTCACCTAATTTGCTCACATTGTATACAGACTTATTTTTCTACTGTATTATTGACTATGTTTGTTTTACTCCATGTGTAACTCTGTGTTGTTGTATGTGTCGAACTGCTTTGCTTTATCTTGGCCAGGTCGCAGTTGTAAATGAGAACTTGTTCTCAACTTGCCTACCTGGTTAAATAAAGGTGAAATAAATAAATAAAAACATTGAGAATGATTCAATTTGTCTTACACTATTCATAAACTAATAGGTATGCTACTGTAAATATAAAGTTATTTTCTCAGTTTCCAAATAATTGTAACCACAAGCCTTCTAAATAATGAACATAAAATGCTTTCATGCCTGTGTGCACGTTGTTTGTTTTTCTTGTTAGGCCTGTAGGCTACCTCTACCGTGCCATGGGGAGAAATATGCCACATGCAGCTTTGAGAAGGCTAATCCTGAATAAGAATAGACTGCAATGAGAGAAGGTACTGGCAGAGAGCAGTCAAAGCCATTTCAGAATCATCAAGTGATCAACAAGAAGAGCACCAAGTCAACCTAACCACTGAGCATACTGTTGCCCACTGCATAGCACACAAAGTTGGAGACTTGGAGTAGGCTATCAAACAGATGATGCATTTATAGTGATTACCCAGCCATTGCAATCATGATTAAGTTTAGCCAATTAGCCTATATCATGACTTTGTGATAAAATGCCATGTCGCAGGGCTGAGTTTTATAGCCTGCCCTTGATGTTGATGTGCACTTGTTCACTGTGCGCTAAATACCAGCGCGTCTTGATGTGCGACAGAAACCATCCTATTTCGGTGGACACAGATTAACACGGAGAGAGAGGGAGAGAGAGAGCTGAGACTTCAATATTCTGCCTCACGAGTCAGAGCCAACCTAGACGAAATCAAATAGGAGTGTTGCTTTTTAGATTTAACGATTTAAATCCCATTCCATCATTGCACTGGGGCATGAGAGTGGGATTAGGGGATTGGCTGTATTGCGCATGGTGCTTTATCAGAGGGGTTTTGATAGGTCCATCGGTTGTGACAGTCGGACTGCGCCTGTCTGGAATACAGGTGTTCTTTGGTCAAATATGGACGCAGAGCACATGATGCACAGTGAGCAGATTGTCAACACTCGCGACTTCATCATCTCAGTTAAATGCACCACCTCGGGAAAATCGGTTTTCGGTGGAAGATGAGGTTGTAGCCTTGACCACTACGGTAGTGGCCACGTCTGTGAAGGGGGATCTCAGCCGCTCTCCGTGGATGGTAGCATTTTTCATGGATTATTCATCTCTGTGCGCCCTCAATCGAATGCAGTTCTGACCGTAGGGTGTTTGTTTAGCCTACTATGGCTGTAGCGTATTTGCGAAATGCATGGTCGTTTCGAATTAACACCCGGTGATTATTACATGCTGTTATCATTCATTCAGAAGATTCCTCCTCAGAATTAATCGTAATAGCTCTCGGATACCCAGCCTACCATTCAATAAAGATAAGGATAACGGTGGCGGACCCAAGCACAGTGCAAGCTGCGAGGCTTTAGTAGACTAAACACTCGCCCAGAAGGGAGCAGTTTAGTCGGGAAGATCATGTCACATTGACGCGGCCGGGATGTGCTTTGTGCATGATTAAAGCTCTGTGTGTGAACAGTTCGTAAATGTAAAAACCTTTAGAGATTGAATGATGGTGCCTGGGGCTCCTACAACCATGCTTCCCGCTTCCGAGGCTGCCAAAATCTACCAGACCAACTACGTTAGGAACTCCCGCGCTATCGGGGTTCTGTGGGCCATCTTCACCATCCTCTTCGCTATAGTCAACGTAGTGTGCTTCATCCAGCCCTACTGGATCGGAGACGGGATGGACACGCCGCAGGCCGGTTACTTCGGCCTCTTCCACTACTGCATCGGAAACGGGCTGTCCCGGGACCTGACGTGCCAGGGAAGCTTCATGGAGTTCAGCACCATCCCCTCCGGCGCCTTCAAAGCCGCGTCCTTCTTCATCGGGATGTCCATGGCGCTGGTCATTGGATGCATCGGCTGCTTCACGCTCTTCTTCTTCTGCAGCACAGGCACGGTCTACAAGATCTGCGGCTGGATGCAGCTGGCTGCGGGTAAGTTCCCCCGTCTGCATACTGATTCTTTGAAGGGTGAAGGAGTTCAGAACTTCAGCAGTTCTACAACCAGAGAGAAATCTCTGTATTCCAGCTGTTCAATCAACCAGGAAGGGGAAATAAACAAACAATGTGTTAAAGCTAGAATCCTTAGTTGCTACATCCATTCTTGGACTTGTAAATTATAGGCTGCCAATTGATTCTTGAAGAATATAACTGATACATGCCTCATTAGTTCAGTTCAACTGTCGTGCCCCACCAGAACCCTAAATATAAACTTGTTTTACTCCAATGTTGGTAAACAAACACTGTATGGCCTAAAAACATGGTTAAAACTATGCATTCGATATCATGGGGGGTTAGTCCTTGCATCTATAGCTCTGTTTATGAATTTTAGAGTGGTTACATTTCTCCAGCCCAATCCCATAGATTTTTTTTGCAGAACGGGCGTGGATGCCCTTTACTATTGTTTAAATGAAGGATTCTAGCTTTATGTGTGGTTGATAGTGTTATACTTGACATCAGTTTTATAAGACGTGTATGATGAATGTCGGGGGTTAAGTAGGTGGGTTAAGCAAATATATTTCTATAAAATGAGCAAAAGCTCCTTGCAGATGACAGCCATGTTTGTTTATCTGTCTTAAATCACCATACACTGTCACACTATCTTTAAAACATATATTAATGGAGCGAAGACAATTACACAGCCAGTTGCATGTACAAGCCTTGCAAAAATAAATGTACACGCATGTGTCAAGCGCAAACTTGGTGATGCTGCAGGTGCTGCAGGTCCCCTCCTTATTGTATATCAGGACGATACAAACCCACATAGACGCTTGAAAAACACACGATAAGAGATTAATGGAAGATAACTAAACACCAACTAGGTTTCCCTTTTTATCTGTAGATGAATCCTTAGAGCAGAGAAACACAAGATTATGTATGACTCCAGGTCAAAATTCTACAAAGAACCATCTTAAAAGAGGACCATATGAATGTTAGGTAAAATAACAACCCAATGTTAATCTCCCAGCTAAATATCCATTAACGTTTCATGTGTTTCGACCCACCCAAAATGAATATAATTGATGCACAGTTGATTTGAGTTTTAACCTGCATGTCATGATTGCATCTGGTCAGATAGACAAAATCCCAGTGGCATGCGGACGCACTCCCGTGGTGTAGTCTGCATGTAATGCTCCCTCATACATCAGAATTTACCCAAGCTTGTAAACAAGCGTCACAGTGAAAGTTACTTTGCAGAATTGAAGCTGGTAAAGAATGCACACAGACTCCAGATTGTATGCACCCGCTTTAAAGCCACAATCAACCAGTGATCAATCAAAGGCAATGATCCTTCAACTCATCTCTGTAACAAGTAACACAAACAACTGATTGAGAAACATAACGAATGGTGTTAATGCTGCTTGACAGATGTTGGTCTGAGACCCACAACACCATCCGTCTGTATAGCTGCAGGAGCCTCGCTGTAAATTCATGTTGAACATAAACACCAGCATGGAGATTATTCTCGTCCCAGACTGAGTTAAAACAGAAACCCTGCCCAATGAGCACAGCCTGGGTGTTCATATCAGCACCTTTTTTTCCCCACATGAAAGAAAGACACTGCTTATCCCTCAGTGGTGGGAGTGAGTCAGTGGTGAATGCTTGGTTGGTATCCACAAAGCATCTCAGGGTAGGAGTGCTGATCTAGGATCGGTTTTGCATTTTTAGATCATAATGAGTGATTATATGGACAGATCCTAGATCAGCAGGCCTACTCTGAGATGTTCTGGATACGGTCTTCATAATACGGTACAGATCTGATCATGTTCAGACTATACAGGGGGTGATCAACAAACTGACTAACACGGCCTGTAAGATGCCAAAAAACACACTTTACTAAACATATTGTAAATATTTACAAAATTTAAATTAAGATCATTATTTTTGACGATCTCTGCTGAGTTATGGGGCCTTTTCACCACTGAGATTCTCCAATAATACAGGTGGCTCTGTCAAGAAATATGGCATCACATTGTACCATACTGCCGTAAGGCTGCAGAGCGTGGTTTTATGGAGTGCTGTGTGGTGAGGAGTCAACATTGGCGACGACAATGAGAGGTCTGAGTGCTCGGGGCCTATTGGCTGCTCATTGCTTCCTTGTCTCTTATTGATACAGCACTTTGCTTGTGGCAATGACATGAATCATCAGCATTCAGGCAATCTCTGCCTCATTCAACTCACTCACTGACTCTCTCTCTCTCTCTCCGTTCTCCTTCTCTCAGATATGTCATGTTGAGGTCACTGTGAAATTGGCTATTAAGGCGTTCCTGGGGAGTAGTGATTGGAAATATAGTGTACTTTTATTTTCTCATTGCAGCCACAGATCCCAGGCATGATTGTCAAATCCTTCTAGGCTCAGTGTAGTCAGCCTTCTATCCAGGGCTAACTGGCTGTTGTGAGTGTCTGTCAAAGACGGCGCATAGCGAAGAGGCACCTCCCCTTAAAAGCAGAGGAGAGGATGAACATCTGATGAGAACAATCTACCTGGAGGCATTTGAACAGCAACGTCAGAAGGAAATGTTCGTGTTCTCGCCCCTGCAGGCTGCAGCAATACCTAAAGAACTCTCCTTACTAGTATTAACACTGTTGAATAATCTGCTTAACTGGCCCACTGCACACAGCACTTCTCATGTGGACATGCCCAGTCTGCACTCAGCCCAGTAGCTGCCTGCAAACTGGAGCAGCTGGACCATCCGCCCTGCCTCCCTCCATCCTCCCTCTTTCCCCCCTTGCGTCGCCTTGACCACCCCCTCACTGCGGACCAATTAACTCCCAAACTAAGACTGACAGGAAGCCCCCTCCATGACAACCACACTGCATGGTCGGTCGATGATAATCACACATCCTGTGACAACTTCCACCAAATGCCAGGCGCTTCTCCACTCTAGTGGAGGATGTGATGGGTCGGCTCTGGCAGCATGACAATGCCTGCCTGTCTGGCTCTAGTGAGGAAGCAGATTGGTGCTCGGCTCGCCATCCTGGATGGAAACAAGAACTCCGCTGACCATCCCTATTTCCGACCCTCACCAAGGGAAATGCCTGAACACACAGGAAGGGGATTATCATTCATGTATTCGGCAGGGGCTCCTCAGTTTGGATATGGCTTCCACAAGCAAACAAAGGAACCAGGGGGGTCTTGAGTGCATTATGGAGGCATTTCAATGACCTGTTTCCTGGCTCTGTTTGGACTACTAGGCTGCCTGTACGGGTAAGTGGTCGCACATTGCTGCACTCAGTACTGGTCCAATGGGTCCCCTGAGACGGAAGCTGGCATTAGCATCAAACATTAAAAGGCCCATTTGGTTGCTAGTGGTTTATTGATCCAGAGGTTTCTGTGCAGAACAAAACAGCACAAAGCTCCACTAATGGGAGACATATGCTGTCACCGTCTGGCTCCTCTGCTGCTTACAGGCAGTACTGTTTGTTGGTCTATTTATTCAGGTGTGTGTGTGTGTGTGTGTGCTACTCTTTACCGTGTCTTTAATTTATCATAGGTGTCTGTCACAATCCCTCAGTCTGGGGATTGGGCCAACTCGTGCCTATGCATGAGATTGCATGATTTGGCATTTAAATACACAGTCTGTTCAGCACTCATACAGTACTGTTGCTGTTGGGGATCTTTGCACAGTGTGGCTCTCCATTTCTCACATTTCTTTAAAATGGAGGCAAGTGAGAGACATCACATGGTGCCTTGTTGGGGGAAAGAGAGGAGGTGGATAAGAGATGTCAACTAAGGGAGGGGATGAAGACCAGCAGGGAGGAAAAGATAAAAGCACATTAAAGAACATGGAAAGTGATGGTCACAAAGAAGGATTTGGAGAAAAAAAACAGAGAAAAGAAGAGTTAAAATATTGATGCTGAAAAGTACTATCAAGAGATGAGGTCAGGAAGAAAGCCATGCCATTAGAAGTTCAAACTCGGGCCCAGCCTTTCTGAACCGAATATGACCTGCCATAAATGAGAGCTTAGCCTCCCTCTCCACTCACAACGTTACAAGGTTGTGCACTAAGCTAGTGGGCAGTTGCTGTGTGTGTCATAGTACCAATAAAGTCAATAGCTAATGACATCGACCAGCTCTTATCCTTCCTGTCAGTGGTAGCGTGATGGACTGGCTGGCTGGGCCTGAGATGATTAGGGAGATGATGTAACATGACCAAATGGGAGTCCCAGTTACACTCACACACACACACACACACACACACACACACACACACACACACACACACACACTAGAGCCATTAGTCCGAGTTTTAGAGGACAGCAGAAGTAGTGTGGTGGGACATCAGGAGGAGTTGTGAATGGGCCTGATGAAAGCCGGCCCACTACTCCAGCTCTTTGGAAGCCCATTGAGTCTCCCACAGCATACTCCACAGATCAGAGAGTCTCCCACAGCATACTTCACAGATCAGAGAGTCTCCCACAGCATACTCCACAGATCAGAGAGTCTCCCACAGCATACTCCACAGATCAGAGAGTCTCCCACAGCATACTTCACAGATCAGAGAGTCTCCCACAGCATACTCCACAGATCAGAGAGTCTCCCACAGCATACTCCACAGATCAGAGAGTCTCCCACAGCATACTCCACAGATCAGAGAGTCTCCCACAGCATACTCCACAGATCAGAGAGTCTCCCACAGCATACTCCACAGATCAGAGAGTCTCCCACAGCATACTCCACAGATCAGAGAGTCTCCCACAGCATACTCCACAGATCAGAGAGTCTCCCACAGCATACTCCACAGATCAGAGAGTCTCCCACAGCATACTCCAGAGAGAGAGAGAAAAAGGGCCCATCCCTCTATCCCTCTCCTCTTTAACTCATCCCTCTCTCCGTTCCCTCCCCATTCAGCAAAGCACCTGTCCAGGCCCTGCTGACAGCCACACACACACACACACACCATCCTTTTAGAGTGTAATGTTATGTACAATAGGCCAATGGACCTTTAAGCCTGCAATGCAGTCATCAGAAAGTTAGATGGTGTGCCTGCCAGGCATGAAATATGTGAATTCTCAAACCCTGCTCCCAAATGATCAGCATAGCATGCCTCTTAATAGATCTGTCAGCTGGTAAATAAATCAGAAAGCAGACGTGGTGCGTCAGGAGGTGTGACGGCGTCAGATCAGGAGGTGTTTTATGTCTCTTCCTGTGGATTAGAGGTGGGAGATAGAGTGCCAGGTTTAGGATGTCATTCTGACACATCCTGTACCTGCCAACGACCCATAAAATGGGTTTGTGGTAAGAGGAGAGAATCTCCCATGGTTGTGCATCCCTGATGACTGTAGATGCCATTATTGGGATTTGCTTCAATAACATTTCATTACTAGATCTTTTATATGCACTCTTATTAATCAGATGTGGGAAATTGTTTTGAAGATGTTGTGGTCTTATCGTATTGGTGCACACAATTACTTTGATAAAATAGTTCATACATTTTTCATGAGTTTGATTGGCAGATGTGATGGAGGACTTGCTAGGCCTGTTAGAAATAAAGTAAGATTGACATCTCTGATTGAAGAGTTGCATGGTCTTTTGTGACTAAACTGTGACTGACTTATGATTAGATATAAGAGGGTGACGATAAGGTGACGAGAGACAAATGTAAAGCAGAAGAGAGGTTTGAAAGACAGCCGATTCCAGAGAGCCACATCTAAAATAGCATGACAATGCAAATCCCTAAAGAACAGTTAGTCCTCTGGGAGTACAATATAGCCTCATTCAAAATGGGTTCTAACACTCAACAATCTTATGATCAATTTCCTGCCAATCGAATGTGCTTGGTATGGAGTGCAAGCATCAGCCATACTGACAGGGAAAATTAAGAGCAATGCTAAATATATTTGATGGAGGCCTATCTATCAATACACTGTTCCTCTCTGAAGTCAAATTCAAGCTTTCGTAACCACAGGCACTCTGACTACTGCATCATTAAACCAACTTCCAGTAAAATAGAGGCATTTAAATGCTCTACGAGCTATTAAAGTGGGTTCCTGCGCGTCAGTGGATTTTCATTGTAGACCGGCACAGTTGAACCACAAATTGAATTTTGTAATTTTTAAGGTGAAGGCTTTCCCCGGTGCATGTCGCGCTTCCTAAAGAGCTGTGTCTTTCTGGACCTTTTCTCCCGGGGTGTCAGCCTCGGTGCCACAGGTGGGTGGGGGGAAACTCACTGTGTTCGTCCTGGATCCGTGGCACCGGCCGGCTAGCGTTAGTGTTAATTTCTGCTGTTGCTCTTTCAATGGAGAGGGGGGAGGGGGGGATTAATAATGGGATTATGACTGGTCGACTGACTGAGACGCTGGTACAGCTGACAGGAGAGAACACAGCCTTTCCTAGAGGTCCTGCAGAATGCACATGGTGTATGTGTCAGTCTGTTGTTGGTGATGCAGCATACAGCTCAGTAACAGTACTAATCATGCTAATCATAAAGAACCACAGAGGGACCTAGCACTAAGGGACATGGAGGGGGTGGTGGGTGAGGGAAGAAGCACCACAGAGGGACCTAGCACTAAGGGACATGGAGGGGGTGGTGGGTGAGGGAAGAAAGTTGGCAACTCCAAGTCAGACACTCACAGTATGGGTAAAAGAGTGGTGAGACAAGGGCTCTCTAGTGCTACTGTACCAGTCAAAAGTTTGGACACACTTACTCATTCAAGGGTTTTTCTTTATTTTTACTATTTTCTACATTGTAGAATAATAGTGAAGAAATCAAAACTATGAAATAACACATATGGAATCATATACATATTAATATATGTAGCCTGAGAAACAAGGGTCATGAAATTGACAACTTATTAACATCAGAAGACATTCATGTTCTGGATATCTCCGAAACACTCTTAGATAATTCCTTTGATGCAGTAGTCACTATACATGGTTATAGAATATATAGGAAAGATAGAAATGCAAATGGAGGAGGTGTTGCCATGTACAGTCGTGGCCAAAAGTTTTGAGAATGACACAAATATTAATTTTCACAAAGTCTGGTAGTTTGTATGATGGCAATTTGCATATACTCCAGAATGTTATGAAGAGTGATCAGATGAATTGCAAAGTCCCTCTTTGCCATGCAAATGAACAGAATCCCCCAAAAACATTTCCACTGCATTTCAGCCCTGCTACAAAAGGACCAGCTGACATGTCAGTGAATCTCTCGTTAACACAGGTGTGAGTGTTGACGAAGACAAGGCTGGAGATCACTCTGTCATGCTGATTGAGTTTGAATAACAGACTGGAAGCTTCAAAAGGAGGGTGGTGCTTGGAATCATTGTTCTTCCTCTGTCAGCCATGGTTACCTGCAAGGAAACGCGTGCCGTCATCATTGCTTTGCGCAAAAAGGGCTTCACAGGCAAGGATATTTCTGCCAGTAAGATTGCACCTAAATCAACCATTTATCGGATCATCAAGAACTTCAAGGAGAGCGGTTCAATTGTTGTGAGGCTTCAGGGCGCCAAAGAAAGTCCAGCAAGCGCCAGGACCGTCTCCTAAAGTTGATTCAGCTGCGGGATCGGGGCACCACCAATACAGAGCTTGCTCAGGAATGGCAGCAGGCAGGTGTGAGTGCATCTGCATGCGCAGTGAGGAGAAGACTTTTGGAGGATTGCCTGGTGTCAAGAAGGGCAGCAAAGAAGCCACTTCTCTCAAGGAAAAACATCAGGGACAGACTGATATTCTGCAAAAGCTACAGGGATTGGACTGCTGAGGACTGGGGTAAAGTCATTTTCTCTGATGAATCCCCTTTCCGATTGTTTGGGGTATCCGGAAAAAAGCTTGTCCGGAGAAGACAAGGTGAGCGCTACCATCAGTCCTGTGTCATGCCAACAGTAAAGCATCCTGAGACCATTCATGTGTGGGGTTGCTTCTCAGCCAAGGGAGTGGGCTCACTCACAATTTTGCCTAAGAACACAGCCATGATTAAAGAATGGTACCAACACATCCTCTGAGAGCAACTTCTTCCAACCATCCAGGAAAAGTTTGGTGACGAACAATGCCTTTTCCAGCATGATGGAGCACCTTACCATAAGGCAAAAGTGATAACTAAGTGGGTTGGGGAACAAAACATCTATATTTTGGGTCCATGGCTAGGAAACTCCCCAGACTTTAATCCCACTGAGAACTTGTGGTCAATCCTCAAGAGGCAGGTGGACAAACAAAAACCCACAAATTCTGACAAACTCCAAGCATTGATTATGCGAGAATGGGCTGCCATCAGTCAGTATGTGGCCCAGAAGTTAATTGACAGCATGCCAGGGCGGATTGCAGAGGTCTTGAAAAGAAGGGGGAACACTGCAAATATTGACTCTTTGCATCAACTTCATGTAATTGCCAATAAAAGCCTTTGACACTTATGAAATGCTTGTAATTATACTTCAGTATTCCATATTAACATCTGACAAAAATATCTAAAGACACTGAAGCAGCAAACTTTGTGGAAATTAATGTGTCATTCTCAAAACTTTTGGCCACGACTAGTAACCAAAAAAGTGTTAAACAAATCAAAATAGATTTTAGGTTCTTCAAAGTAGCCACCCTTTACCTTGACAGCTTTGCACACTCTTGGCATTCTCTCAACCAGCTTCACCTGGAATGCTTTTCCAACAGTCTTGAAGGAGTTCCCACATATGCTGAGTACTTGTTGGCTGCTTTTCCTTCACTCTGTGGTCCAACTCATCCCAAACCATCTCAATTGGGTTGAGGTTGGGTTATTGTGGAGGCCAGGTCATCTGATGCAGCACTCCATCACTCTCCTTCTGGGTCAAATAGCCCATACACAGCTTGGAGATGTGTTGGGTCATTGTCCTGTAGAAAAACAAATGGTAGTGCCACTAAGCGCAAATCAGATGGGGTGCCGTATCGCTGCAGAATGCTGTGGTAGCCATGCTGGTTAAGTGTGCCTTGAATTCGAAATAAATCAGTGTCACCAGCAAAGCACCATCACACCTCCTCCTCCATGCTTCACTGTGGGAGCCACACATGCGGAGATCATCCGTTCACCTACTCTGCGTCTCACAAAGACTCAGCGGTTGGAACCAAAAATGGCACATTTTGGCCTCATCAGACCAAAGGACAGATTTCCACCGGTCGAATGTCTATTGCTCATATTTCTTGGGCCAAGCAAGTCTCTTCTTATTATTGGTGTCCTTTAATAGTGGTTTCTCTACAGCAATTCGGAAGGCCTGATTCACGCAGTCTCCTCTGAACAGTTGATGTTGATGTGTCTGTTACTTGAACTCTGAAGCATATATTTTGGTTGCAATTTCTGAGGCTGGTAACTCAAATGAACTTTTCCTCTGCAGCAGAGGTAACTCTGGGTCTTCCTTTCCTGTGGCAGTCCTCATGAGGGCCAGTTTCATCATAGCGCTTGATGGTTTTTGCGACTGCACTTGAAGAAACTTTCAAAGTTCTTGAAATGTTCTGTATTGACTGACCTTCATGTCTTAAAGTAATGATGGTCTGTAGTTGCTCTTTGTTATTTGAGCTGTTCTTGCCATAATATGGACTTGGTCTTTTACCAAATAAGGCTATCTTCTGTATACCAATCCTACCTTCTCACAACACAACTGATTGGCTCAAACGCATTAAGAAGGGAAGAAATTCCACAAATGAACTTTTAACAAGGCACATCTGTTAGTTGAAATGCATTCCAGGTGACTACCTCATGAAGCTGGTTGAGAGAATGCCAAAAGCGTGCAAAGCTTTCATCAAGGCAAAGCGTGGCTACTTTGAAGAATCTCAAATATAAAATATATTTTGATTTGTTTAACACCTTTTTGTCTAGTGTGTGTGTGTGTGTGTGTGGCTGTGTGCAGATGTATGCAACATTGTCTGTGTATTCCTACACATTTGACAGTTACTGTATCCTTCAGGAGTTATGTGTGCGCAGTATTTGCCAGCACTACCTGGGTAATCTTGGGTAGAATGAGCAATCTACGAATGCTCTACTCTGCAATAGAGATCTTGCTCAGTCTGCTACAGTACAGATGTAGGTTCTTAATTTGAGCCAGCATGCTACAGCAGGAAAATAATCCTGCAGCAATAGGACATTGGAATTATTATGTGTATTATAATTAATGGACATTTTTGTAGGGGTTGATACATTTTTCGTAGGTACAAATCTAAAATGGAAATTACAAACTTCAGAAGGCTTTTAATAAACCTCAAATAAACCAGAAGTTTTACATTTCCTGCATTGCAGTTAAGTTCTCCTGCAACAGGGTGATCAAATTAAGATCCTACATCTCTATCATCCGTCCCCAAGAGACCGTCACTAAATAGCTAGGCTACCCACCACTGCACAACGGATCAGTGACAAATCCCCCAGCAGGGGAAAGTGATCATCTCAAGGAGCATAAGCTTCTCCCACGAAGAGAAAATACTGCCTGTCTCTCTCCATTCTCTCTCTCTCTCTGATACAACTCAGCTATCACTGATTATAGTGAGAGAAGCTGACTTATTTAAAGCAGATGGGTTTATGCCACATGTAAAACTTAATTTTAGGTCACTTGTAGAAGTAGCTATCATCTACTGCAGTAGTGTGACTTGTAATTTTTATGTTTGTCTTAATGCAGCTAGTCAAACAGTATGTGCTCAAATAAACCTATAATACAACTGTCATGAGATGCCCTGGGGGGAGGATCATAGCCCCCCCCCCTTCAATTCAAGGGACTTTATTGGCATGGGAAACATATGTTAACATTGCCAAAGCAAGTGAAGTAGATAATATACAAAAGTGAAATAAACAATACAAATGAACAGTAAACATTACACTCACAGAAGTTCCAAAAGAATCAAGATTACAAATGTCATTGTGTGTGTGTGTGTGTGTGTGTGTGTGTGTGTGTGTGTGTGTGTGTGTGTGTGTGTGTGTGTGTGTGTGTGTGTGTGTATATATACAGTGTTGTAACAATGTGCAAATGGTTAAAGTACAAAAGGAAAAATAAATAAACATAAATATGGGTTGTATTTACAATGGTGTTTGTTCTTCACAGGTTGCCCTTTTCTTGTGGCAACAGGTCACACATCTTGCTGCTGTGATGGCACACTGTGATATTTCACCCAGTAGATATGGGAGTTTATCAAAATCGGGTTTGTTTTCGAATTCTTTATGGATTTGTGTAATCTGAGGGAAATAATGTGTCTCTATGGTCATACATTTGGCAGGAGGTTAGGAAGTGCAGCTCAGTTTCCACCTCAATTTGTGGGCAGTGTGCATATAGGCAGACCTGGCTCTCAAGAGAAGACGGGCTATGGCGGCCTTTCTCAATAGCAAGGCTATGCTCACTGAGTCTGTGCATAGTCAAAGCTTTCCTTAAATTTGGGTCAGTAACAGTGGTCAAATATTCTGCCACTGTGTACTCTCTGTTAAGGGCCAAATAGCATTCTAGTTTGCTCAGTTTTTTTGTTAATTACTTGACACATTGGAAAGAATGATCTTTTTGTTTTCTCATGATTTGGTTGGGTCTAATTGTGTTGCTGTCCTGGGGCTCTGTGGGGTCTGTTTGTGTTTGTGAACAGAGCCCCAGACCAGCTTGCTTAGGGAGCTCTTCTCCAGGTTCATCTCTCTGTAGGTGATGGCTTTGTTATAGAAGGTTTGGGAATCGCTTCCTTTTAGGTGGTTGTAGAATTTAACGCCTCTTTTCTGGATTTTGATAATTAGCAGGTATCTGCCTAATTCTGCTCTGCATGCATTATTTGGTGTTTTACGTTGTAATTTTTTTTCAGAATTCTGCATACATAGTCTCAATTTGGTGTTTGTCCCATTTTTGTGAATTCTTGGTTGGTGAGCAGACCCCAGACCTCACAACCATAAAGGGCAAAGGGTTCTATAACTGATTAAAGTATTTTTTGCCAGATCCTAATTGGTATGTTGAATTTTATGTTCCTTTTGAAGGCATAGAATGCCCTTCTTGCCTTGTCTCTCAGATCGTTCACAGCTTTGTGGAAGTTACCTATGGCGCTGATGTTTAGGCCAAGTTATGTATAGTTTTTTGTGTGCTCTAGGGCAACGGTGTGTAGACGGAATTTGTGCTTGTGGTCCTGGCGATTTGACCTTTTTTGGAACACCATTATTTTGGTCTTACTGAGATTTTTTTGTCAGGGCCCAGGTCTGGCAGAATCTGTGCAGAAGATCTAGGTGCTGCTTTAGCCCCTCCTTGGTTGGTGACAGAAGCACCAGATCATCAGCAAACAGTAGACATTTGACTTCAGATTCTAGTAGGGTGAGGCCGGGTGCTGCAGACTTTTCTAGTGCCCTCACCAATTTGTTGACATATATGTTGAAGAGGGTGGGGCTTAAGCTGCATCCCTGTCTCACCCCATGGCCCTGTGGGAAGAAATGTGTGTGTTCTTTGCCTATTTTAACCGCACACTTGTTGTTTGTGTACATGGATTTTAAAATGTTGTATGTTTTTCCCCCAACACCACTTTCCATCAATTTGTATAGCAGACCCTTATGCCAAATTGAGTCTAAGGCTTTTTTTGAAATCAACAAAGCATGAGAAGACTTTGTCTTTGTTTTGGTTTGTTTGTTTGTCAAATAGGGTGTGCAGGGTGAATACGTGGTCTGTCGTACGATAATTTGGTAAAAGGCCAATTTGACATTTGCTCAGTACATTGTTTTCACTGAGGAAATGTACGAGTCTGCAGTTAATGATAATGCAGAGGATTGTCCCAAGGTTGCTGTTGACGCCTATCCCACAGTAGTTATTGGGGTGAAATTTGTCTCCACTTTTGTGGATTGGGGTGATCAGTCCTTGGTTCCAAATATTGGGGAAGATGCCAGAGCTAAGGATGATGTTACAGATTTTTTGTATAGCCAATTGGAATTTTTTGTCTATATAGTTGAACATTTCATTGAAGATACCATCAACACCACAGGCCTTTTTTGGGTTGGAGGGTTTTTATTTTGTCCTGTAGTTCATTCAAGGTAGTTGGAAAATCCAGTGGGTTCTGGTAGTCTTTAATAGTTGATTCTAAGATTTCTATTTGATCATGAATATGTATTTGCTGTTTATTATTTGTTATATAGCCAAAAAGATTGGAGAAGTGGTTTACCCATACATCTCCATTTTGGATAGATAATTCTTCGTGGTTAGAGTCTATGGATTCTTCAATTACATTGAGCTGATTTCTGACGTGCTGTTCCTTCTATTTCCGTAGTGTATTTCTGTATTGTTTTAGTGATTCCACATAGTGAAGGTGGAGACTCAGGTTTTCTGGGTGTCTATGTTTTTGGTTGGACAGGTTTCTCAATTTCTTTTAGGTTTTTGCCTTCTTCATCAAACCATTTGTCATTGTTGTTCATTTTCTGTTTGAAATTTTTAGATTTGATTGGGAAGCTGAAAGGTCAAATATACTGTTAAGATTTTCTACTGCCAAGTTTACACCTTCACTATTACAGTGGAATGTTTTTTCCAGGAAGTTGTCTAAAAAAGGTTTGAATTTGTTGTTGCCTAATTGTTTTTTGGTAGGTTTCCACACTACATTCCTTCCATCTATAGCATTTCTTAATATTACTCAGTTTCTTTGGCTTTGATCCCTCATGACTGAGTATATTGCTCTGTTCAAGTAGACTGTGATTTTGCTGTGGTCTGATAGGGGTGTCAGTTGGCTGACTGTGAACACTCTGAGAGACTCTGGGTTGAGGTCAGTGACAAAGTAGTCTACAGTACTACTGCCAAGAGATGAGCTATAGGTGTACCTACCATAGGAGTCCCCTCAAAGTCTACCATTGACTATGTACATACCCAGCGTGCGACAGGGCTGCAGGAGTTGTGACCCGTTTTTGTTGGTTATGTTGTCATAGTTGTGCCTAGGGGGGCATATTTACATTTACATTTTAGTCATTTAGCAGACGCTCTTATCCAGAGCGACTTACAGTAGTGAATGCATACCTTTTTTTTCTCCGTACTGGTCCCCCGTGGGAATCGAACCCACAACCCTGGCGTTGCAAACACCATGCTCTACCAACTGAGCCACACGGGACAATGGGGGCATATGGGGAGGGAATGCTGTCACCTCCAGGCAGGTGTTTGTCCTCGTGTGCTGAGGGTGTCAGGTTCTTGTCCGGTTCTGACATTTAGGTCGCCACAGACTAGCACATGTCCCTGGGCCTGGAAATTATTGATCTCACTCACTCCACTCACTCACTCCACTCACTCACTCACTCACTCACTCACTCACTCACTCAGCTTTATGACTTAACGACAGGTCGTAAATTCCTGGAAGGGACCCTCTCCCACTTTGGACATGCAGAATTGAGGGAGAGAGAACAAAGAACTTCTCTTGTCAAAACTCCTAATTGCCGAAATGGGAGAATTAAACAATATTTATACTTTTGAGAATGTGGGAATCATCCGTGGACACTTAAGGGACAGTTATAACAAGTGTGTTTCATTTCGTGATCTCATGAAGGACAGGAAACACACAACTGTATCTCTTAAAGTGTACATTTCCCAGCCGTCAGGTTTACATCTAAATATTGTGAAACGTATGTGATTAAACATGAAACTATTTGTGAAAAAATGTAATGTGATGTTAACCTTCTCAATGAGAAAATATGGGTTTTCATATAAAGTTAACCAAGTCAGTAACCACGCCCATGTGAGCATAGCCATTACGTTGGTGTCATGGACCGCCCTTTTCTCTGAAGTGTGTAAAACCCACTCCTGACGAAATCCATATTAGACTAGAGAACATGCAGCTGACGCTTCATGTGAAATGGTTTAAACTACAACTCTACCAAAGGACAAGTCAGAGACCGCCGGGACAGAGTCCCCACGTTGGAATGGCTACAATTCTATAGGTCACGGAGACCATGCAGCTGTAGTTTTGGCTACACGGCTGGAAATGGTTCAACTCTGAGACTATCGATCACTACAGAATAAGAGCAAATCTTAGACACATGATTACTAGTCTGCAGCTAGAAATTACGTAAACCTAGAATGAGAATACTGATAACCACCGAAGCATCTATTTATGAGAACATTCCCGAATGGTACTCTGAAGTATCCATTCTAAACACCTACAACCACAAAAGACATTGTAACTTCTGGGAAAGTTAACCAGAGACTCTACAGGATGATCGAGGATTCCAACAGAGAAGACAACAACGACATACGGGCGTAAATATATACATTTCAATTTTTCTCAAATGAGCGGCCGTTCATGTGCGAAGGACTAGCATTTCAATTATTATAATTATCCACTGTGTATGGTGAATCCCTTTTGTCTTTCCTGCTCTTTTTCAATCCCCACCCCTTTCCTTTGTCTACCAAGCCGTCATATCGGCTTAGCCCACTAGGGACTTTTCTATCATTGTTAGTAACCAATATCTACTGTTTGTTTGTTTTTGTTTGTTTGTTTGTTTGTTTGTTATGTATTTCTGTGATTAGTTAGTTAGTAAATAAATAATTAAGCCAATTTGTATATAGGGGATTCATTATGGAAACTAGGGTTCGTGCAGATATATCCAAGGGTTTGCGACGTTCAGTAATGAGAACTGATGAGGTAATAATTCATTAATAGAAAACTAATTGATCAGATATTAAAATATCTGAAGAGTTATATTCGGAATATTATAACTCTAACTCTAAACATTTTCCTGTGGTGCCTCGTCTTCCTAGTTAATTCATGTTTATATGATTAGTTTAACCTCTACGGGCCACGGGGGCAGTATTGAGAATTTTGAAAAAAATATGTGGCAATTTTTAACTGCCTCCTACACCAACTCAGAAGCTAGGATATGCATATTATTAACACATTCGGATAGAAAACACTCTGAATTTTCTAAAACAGTTTGAATGGTGTCTGTAAGTATAACAAAACTCATATTGCAGGCAAAAACCTGTGAAAAATAGATAAAAAAAAAAGAGAATTTTGTGACTGTACTATTTAGTGTCATTGTTTTAAAGATACCACAGTGAGAAAGGATTCAGTTCGCAACTCCTACTGCTTCCACTAGATGTCAACAATCTTTAGAAAGTTGTTTGAAGCATCTGTGATAAATACACACCGAATTAGAAAGCTTACAAGTTGACACGTCATCACTTCATTTTTTGCGCCTGCGCATGAATCTGAGAAGAGTGCCTTTGTCATTATCGTTTATTCTAGACACTTGATAGGTTGTGTGAAAATATTACTGATGTTTACTGATGTTTCACGTTAAAAATGGAACAAAAGATTAGTGCTAAACAACGTTTGACATGTTTAAACAAACGTAAATAGATTATTTACTAGGTTTTCTTTAGTTTTTCGACGTGACTTTACACTGCCCACCTCATTTTGTGGGAGCCTACTGAACGCTAACTATTTGGACATAAATTATGAACTTTGTCAAAAGAAACCACATTTGTTCTGGACCTGGGATCTCTGGCAGCGCCTTCTGATGGAGATAATCAAAGGTAAGGGGATATTTAGAATGTTATTATCGATATTAGATGATGCTAATGCTAACGGTATAGCTTAGCTTAGCTTAGCATATAGCTTATTGTTGTTAGCATAGTACCCAGTTTATACAAAATGTGATTTCCCAGTAAAGTTATTTTGAGATCTGGCCCTTCGGTAGCAATTACGAGATGATAATATATTATTCTTTGAATGACAATATTATAATTTACCAATGTTTTCGAATAGTAATTCCGTGATTTGTAATGCTGGATTCACTGGGTGCATTCGAGCCGAAAAAAATTCTGAATTTCACCGCGACTGTAAATGCTGTTTTTGGATATAAATATGAACTTGATGGAACTAAAAATGCATGTATTGTATAACATAATGTCCTATGAGTGTCATCTGATGCAGATTGTCAAAGGTAAGTGCATAATTCTAGCTAGTTTCTGTCTGTTGATGCCCTTCTTTGAATTGGCTAAACATTACACGCAGCTATTGTCAATGTACTCTCCTCACATAACCTAACTTTATGCATTCTCCGTAATGCCTCTGAAAATCGGACAGCGTGGTTAGATTTAGGAGATATATCTTTCAAATGGAGGAAAATAGTTGATTATTTGATTTTTTGAAATGATTACTCTTGCAGTTTTGAATTCCCCGCCATGGTCACATGACAATGAATCCCAATACCGGGATAAGATCGGGATAAGATCCTCAACAGGTTAATCACATAATTAAACCTAGAGATCTGATTTTATATAAATAAGTCTTCACATTTAATGATAGTCCAGACATGACACAGCATTAACAAGAACATCAAATGTCAGTGTTTGTCCTACATTCATTTAGCAGTGGTGCACCAAATGTCTGCCGAGACGCGCTTTTAAGCTCAGTGACACATTACAACATCGGATCGTCCGAGAAACCTCCAAGGTAACGAACTAGCTAGGTTGTAATCCTGGAAGTGTATCCAACCCTATTAATAGATTTATAGATGTATGCCCCAGGAAGACCCTGCTACCTCTGCCACCGCTGGTGAAAGAAATCCTAGGGGAAACCGTGCATGTGGAGATAGTGGCTGGTGCTAGTGGGTGGTGGTGTAGGTTTTAAAATGGCAGTAGTAGACATGCCAAGTGACAGACAGAAGTCTTTCCATGGTTCATTAAAAATTGATTACCCTGGTTCTATAGAGGTCATTTGTGCTGCTACAGAGAAGGAGCAGACCCTGAGGTCCTGATTGCAGCTCTGGCCCTGTCAACCTCATCCTCCCCAGCGCTTAAAGATCTACATATCAACAACTTAATCTTCTACAGCAGGGGTTCTTAAACCTTTTTAGCGCGACACCCAAGTGAGAAATTGACCATCCTCCCGAAACCCAAATCGTCATCCAACGACCCAAATTTAAGAAAAAAATACTGTGTGATGATAATGTATTCTCATAACTGCGACCCACCTCTCACATGCCCAGGGCCCACTTTGGGTCCCGACCCATAGTTTAAGAAACCCTGTTTACAAGCAGGAGATTCCCTAACGTAGTCAGACAGCAGACAACCTGAAACAAGATAACATCAAATAACCATGGAAACGATCTGGTGCAAACACCAACCGCTAAAGATAAGACTAGAAATCAGGGCATTTAGTTTCAGAATTGTGTTCTTAATGTATACATGTATGTGTAAGACATTACTTTAACTTTGGTGTATCTAAGGGTCACAACAAGGCTCTCTATAGAGCCACAATTGACTGACTTTCTCTGGGCTGAATTTCCCCCAGGTCTGTGAACCTTAGCAGTGAGAGCATTCACAATTGAGATCTCACTGTCAGAATTGTTCATCCGTTAAAATAATGCAGCGTGCCGAAATGCTGAATACATGACCTTGTAGAATGTGTTAAAGCATCTTGAATCCCTTTCGGTCTTTTAGAAATGCATGAAGCATATCAATAATACTGCGTTACTCTGGTTTGTGAATAAATTATAGTTGTGTCAAATATGAATGAAAGGCTTTGAAGGCGTTTGGTATTACAAGTTGCCCTGTGGGAGCAGTTGTAGATGAAATGCAATCATGAGTCGCGCAAATACGTTCATATCTGCTGTAAGCAGGGGATAGCAGGTAGAAAATAAACTCGGTTGCTCTTTTGAATCACATGAACTCAAACACAAGGCTGCAGCCCATTCCAGCAAGCTGCATCTCACTGCTCAACCACAGGTGAGAAGGTCTTTAGAGACCTCTCTTCTCTCTCCGTGTCAGCTTTATTGTAAAAAACCCAGTCCTGAACAAGCATTTCCCTTCCTGACTTCATAATTAAGAAATAATGACAGTTTAGAGTTGTTTAATTATGACTAGAAGAAAAAGAGTAACAATTAACTATAGATAAAGACATGATGGCACCGGAGGAGTTGGCTGCCGTTTTACAGGCTCCCAACCAATTGTGCTATTGTGTGTTTTTTCTCATTATTTGTAACTTATTTTCTACATAATGTTTCTGCCACTGTTTCTTATGACCAAAAAGAGCTTCTGGATATCAGGACAGCGATTACTCACCTCGTACTGGACAAAGATTTTTTCTTTAACGAGTCGGACACAAAGGATTTACTTTAGACACCTGACAAGGCCCAAATCCACATCATTCGCATGAAGAAGAGACGGAGATATCGGGGACGTAGGTCGTGGTGCTTTGCAAGGATCCAACGGTGAGTGAGTAATCCCCCTCTACCATCAATCCTATTAGCCAACGTGCAATCATTGGATAACAAAATGGATGAGCTCCAATCAAGACTATCCTACCAACGGGACATTTAAAAACTGTAATATCTTATGTTTCACCAAGTTGTGGCTGAATGATGACATGGATAACATACAGCTTGCTGGGTTTTCAGTCCATCGGCAAGATGGAACAGCCAAGGGGTGCGGTCTGTGTCTATTTGTAAATAACAGCTGGTGCATGAAATCTAATATTTTAAGGAAGTCTCGAGGTTTTGTTCCCCTGAGGTAGAGTATCTCATGATAAGTTGTAGACCACACTATTTACCGAGAGTTTTCAGCTATATTTTTCATAGCTGTCTATTTACCACCACAAACTGATGCTGTCACTAAGACGGCACTCAACAAGCTGTATAAGGCCATAAGCAAACAAGAAAATGCTCATCCAGAGGCGGTGCTCCTAGTGGCCGGGGACTTTAATGCAGGGAAACTTAAATCCGTTTTACCTCATTTCTACCAGCATGTTAAATGTGCAACCAGAGGGAAAGAAAACTCTAGACCGCCAAATCCCGCTTTGCCCTCCGACGAACCATCAAACAGGCAAAGCGTCAATACAGGATTAAGATCGAATCGTACTACACCGGCTCCGACACTCGTCGGATGTGGCAGGGTTTGAAAACTATTACAGACTACAAAGGGAAGCACAGCCACGAGCTGCCCAGTGACACGAGCCAACCAGATGAGCTAAATAACTTCTGTGCTCTCTTTGAGGCAAGTAACACTGACGCATGCATGAGAGCATCAGCTGTTCCGGCGACTATGATCACACTCCGTAGCCGATGTGAGTAAATAGGTCAACATTCACAAGGCCGCAGGGCCAGACGGATTACGAGGACGTGTACTCCGAACATGCCAACTGGCAAGTGTCTTCACTGACATTTTCAACCTGTCCATGACCGAGTCTGTAATACCAACATGTTTCAAGCAGACCACCATAGTCCCTGTGCCCAAAAACACCAAGGTAACCTGCCTAAATGACTACCGATCTGTAGCACTCACGTCTGTAGTCATGGCTAACATCAACACCATTATCCCAGAAACCCTAGACCCACTACAATTTGCATACAGAAAAAGGAGGACCGAGCACTCTCCCATTCTCATCGACAGGGCTGTAGTGGAGCATGTTGGGAGCTTCAAGTTCCTTGGTGTCCACATCACCAACAAACTATCATGGTCCAAACACACCAAGACACTCGTGAAGAGGGCACGACAATGGCTATTCCCTCTCAGGAGACTGAAAAGATTTGACATGGGTCCTCAGATCCTCAAAAAGTTCTACAGCTGCACCATCGAGAGCATTCTGACTGGTTGCATCACCGCCTGGTACGGCAACTGCTCGGCCTCCGACTGCAAGGCACTACAGGGGGTAGAGCGTACGGCCCAGTACATCACTGGGGCCAAGCTTCCTGCCATCCAGGACCTCTATACCAGGCGGTGTCAGAGGAAGGCCCAAAACATTGACAAAGACTACAACCACCCTAGTCATACTGTTTTCTCTGCAACCGCATGGCAAGCGGTACCGGAGCGCCAAGTCTAGGTCCAAAAGGCTTCTTAACAGCTTCTACCCACAAGCCATAAAACTCTTGAACAGCTACTCAAATGGCTACCCAGACTATTTACATTGCCCCCCCACCCCAATTTTTACACTGCTGCTACTCTGTTTATTATCTATGCATAGTCACTTTACCTCTACCTACATGTACATATTACCTCAATTACCTCGACTAACCGGTGCCCCCTGTATATAGCTTCGACTACTGTTATTTTATTGTTGCTCCTTAATTATTAGTTATTTTATTTATTTTTTTACTTTTGTTTATTTTAGTAAATACTTTCTTAATACTTTTTTTCTTAAAACTGCTTTGTTGGTTAAGGGCTTGTAAGTAAGCATTTCACTGTAAGGTCTGCACCTGTTGTATTCGGCGCGTGTGTCAAATAAAATGGGATTTGATTTGATTGTGTTATGATTGAAAATGAGATCATTATTGTTAAAAACTCTGACCTTGGCCTACATGTGCCAACAAACAAACCACAAGACACACACATGAAAACAGGTGTGAACAAGGTCTGTTTCTTATGCTGGATATTCTTGAGGAGGCTTCAACACCCTAAAATGAGGGCTATGAAGCTCTCCATTAACATTGACTTGTATTGGCCATGTTGATAAACTATGACAAGCATGTCTAGCATACAGCATGGTGAACTCTTCTCACCACCAAACCTTCTGCTCTCAACCTTTTATTCCATGAGACCAGCTGTTAGATAAAATCACTGTTTGATCCATCAGTCCAGACATTGTTGTTGTAGTCTAAGTAGTGATAGGCTATAGATGTATTGACCCCCACGTCTCCTCCAGTCTCTATGTCCCAGCCAGCGTTCAGAGGAGTTGGCTTTATAGATTTCCAAACTGTGTTTATCTTCTGGATCACCAGAGCCAAGCAAAGGAGACAGGGGTTTGATTTATCCCCCTCTTCTGGAGAGAGGGAGGGGCATGGTGAACCATTAAAAAAGCAGCGAGAGAGCGGCAGCATCGTGTGTGTGTGTGTGTGTGTGTGTGTGTGATGTTGGTGTGTCTGAGTTTGCTTTGTTAAGAGACTGTTGCGCAGTTCCTGTTTCTGTCATTATCAGTCTCTCCAACCGGCTGGTTATGACACCTGGCTGTCATTATCAGTCTCTCCAACCGGCTGGTTATGACACCTGGCTGTCATTATCAGTCTCTCCAACCGGCTGGTTATGACACCTGGCTGTCATTATCAGTCTCTCCAACCGGCTGGTTATGACACCTGGCTGTCATTATCAGTCTCTCCAACCGGCTGGTTATGACACCTGGCTGTCATTATCAGTCTCTCCAACCGGCTGGTTATGACACCTGGCTGTCATTATCAGTCTCTCCAACTGGCTGGTTATGACACCTGGCTGTCATTATCAGTCTCTCCAACCGGCTGGTTATGACACCTGGCTGTCATTATCAGTCTCTCCAACCGGCTGGTTATGACACCTGGCTGTCATTATCAGTCTCTCCAACCGGCTGGTTATGACACCTGGCTGTCATTATCAGTCTCTCCAACCGGCTGGTTATGACACCTGGCTGTCATTGTTGGGTTCTGTTGTTGGGTGATTCATGGTGAATGAATGAGATGCAGCGAGGGTAAGACTACTTGGCCCAATTACTCAGGTCTAGAAAACAACAACACCACCACCTGTAAACTGCTCATCTTTAAGAGACTGTGTGCTTGATATCTGACTGTGTGGCCAGTGGTGACTCGTCTCGTACCTGCCAAAGTTTTCAGAGACTTAACTTTTTTATTCATTTCTTCTGTCCTCGCCTGCGGCATCCATTTTAAGTTTCCGCACCAATCGAAGGAGGACATAGGGCAAATCCTTTGATGTGCTGGACCTGGGCAGCCGTCCCCTGTGTTGGAGCGTGTACGTCTCATCCTACTCATCCGGTCTCTCTCTTCCTCCCCTGCTCCTCCTGACCCATGACTAATCAATCAGTCATCGTTTCGACCACCTCTTCCAACCGTAAACCCAAGCCCTGAGGGCAATCTCATTCTCCATGTTATCCTCACATGGCTGCCTCATCATCTCCCAGCACTTCGACGCCCATCATTTTAATCTGCTCATCAATCAATGCATCATAATGGATTGGGTTTTCCTGGGCTTGGCTGGCATGTTGCCGTGCCTCCAGCATGTATTACCCTAGCTAGCACCAAGTCTCTCCCCGTCTGGGAGAAGCAGCCTGTGAAGATGTAGGTGGTCAGCTGACCCCAGAGTTGATGGGAAACATGACAGCCTATTGTTAGCCAGCCACAGAGACCGGGACCTGGCATAGGGGTCTAATAAGCGACCAGCAGGGATGTTTTTCCTGGAGCACCCTGTCATTGTTAAGTAAGCACTAACACCCCTTGGGGAATTGCCCCAAACAGTAATTTCAGTGAAGGAAGGCAAGTGCAGCCATGTGAATGGGAAACTAGCCACTGGGCAAAAGCTGGTTCAATCAATGTTGTTCCCATGTCATTTCAATGAATAAAAAGTATTGGAGTGACGTCGAATCTATGTGGAAAACTGATTGGATTTGCAAAAAGTCATTAACGTAAGGGCATTTCATATATTTTTTCCAACCAACTTTTAACCTAAAACCACTGACGTAGTGACATTTTTTGATTTCACGTTAAATTTACGTTAGTTGACATCTCAACCAAATGTAAATCAAAACTAGATGTTGAACTGAAGGCTGTGTCCAGTGGGAAATTAGCACCGATTGTTTGTAATATGGGTCCAGTGTGTATATTTAAAGGGATTTGGATCTCTTTAAGACGAGACATTTTTATTAATTGGTGCGATATCTAAAGGACTGGTAGTACCGAGCTGAGCTGGTTTTGAGGAACAATGTTCCCGCTGTGAAAGAAACAGCTAATGATGTTGACAGAGTGTTTCTTTCAAAGCGAGCCTTGCCAAGACTGTGGGCAAAACTTGTACAAATGAGGTCTGTGTTGTGAGGACATCAAATGGCTTCGGCACTCGCCGAGCAGCACAACAGCAGAGGTTGTTATCTGATAAACTTAGCGCAGTATATTGGTCTCGGGGAACGTGTGGTTGATACTCCAGGGAGGCTGGATGAGGACACGTTCTGTGTGCATTGCTGCACTTGTGACTTATTATACAATCTCCCCTGGGTTCAAACACCATACTTCTCTTTACTGAGATCGTCTATGTTACAGCTTCTGGTTGAGCATTGTAGTTAAGTTATTTTTGTGTTGCGGTGTTGATCTAGCTGTAACCCATTAAGTTTACATGGACCTGTTTGAGGGTTACTGCTCGGAGGATGCGTAGCTGAGAGAGAGATGCACTGTTTCACCGTTGTTCGCTGCCAGCTTTGCAGTCAATATTCTTTCCGAGCTTGGCTCGCTCGCTCCCCTGGGTTGCCATGGAAACGGCACACTACTCGCTCGCTTCCTGCCTCTCCCTCTCTTGTTGCTGTGAGATGGGCAGGAACTCTCGGACACGGCGGGCGGAGACTGGTGTAGTGGTCAGAGGTTCCTGCTGGGAAGGCACTGCTGGTGAGTCTCCATGGCAACCAGCTGGATATCGACCCGTCTGCCCTTTAAGTCGTTCCCTGCTGCCCTCGCCCCATGGGCACTAGTTGGCATCAAAGCCTCCCTCTGATAAAGCTCTGCCATTGATCACTGCTCACCAAACTCCTGCTGATCATTCTTGTTGATCATCATGACATAAGATCAGAGTGGGCAGAGAGACACAATGAATCTGCCCCCCCTACACAGACAACAAAATCACTGACAGGCCATCATTTAGCTTGGAAACTAGCCACTCACATCTCTCACTCTGTAGACATTTTCAGCTTTATAAAGAACTTTTAAATTCCACAATTATTTCAGTATTCCAGTGTCCCATTCAACATTCTCTTCCCACTTCAGCTGAATGCTATTTTCATGATTACAGCACAACAGAGACGGTTTCGTAAAGTAACTGTGCAAGATCACTCCCTCTATCCCCTCCTCTCTCAGTCCATCATTAGTCAGCTTGGTACTTCCAAACTGATCTCCAAGCAGTAGAGAGAGGATCACATCACATTGTACCCTTCCGTCAGCCCAGATCAGAGGAATATTAAAACAATCCCATCAGCCAACTTCAAACGGAGCCGGGTGGGGAAAAAAGAAACGAGGACATCTAGAATATTCACCTGAACTGCCTTAGCCATCTTCCACTTCCACAACCCTGTCACCACATCTGAGGAACTTGGGAAAGAAAGGAAGGATCCACGCTGACTAGTGATGAAGTTCTTCTAATCTAATGGGGAGATGATGAGGCTATGCTAGGGCCCGTCTCTTTCTGTTCAACTAAAAACTCAGGGAAAGGATTTTTGTTAGACATCAAGCATTGATGAGACACCTGGGTTGATTGGTGCAATGAGGAACTAACCCTGTGGGTGAATTGTCTTGGAGGCTTGCAGCTCTCCATCAGAGTGGAGGAAATAGCTTTTCTATTGCTGCTCATTCAGCAGTCAGTAAGCAGTCCCCAGTCTGTAGCTGGGTCCCATCCAAAAAGCCTTGTTCATTTATGATACTATATTACTACTACTCAGCTTATACTACTAATCATTCCCTCTCATGGAAGCGCATCAAAACATTATTAGGTCGATTTAAAAAATATATATATATATATTTTATTTATTTTATTTATTTATGATTACACAGTGCGTCAACAAATGTTGTTTTCCCTGTGAGGCTGCATTTCTTGTCACTGTGGCTCCTCCTTGGCAGACGCTCGGTACTCGGCGGGTCTGCTGGCAGCCGCCGGTAATTAATTGGAACACCTGTTCCCAATCACCTCTTCTGTTCTTCCGCCCTAGAGGTTCATGGGAGACAGTGTCCTCTGTGCAATATGTAAGGCTACTGTAATACTACAGCTCTTTATGAGTATGATAAAGGGCTTGTCATATCTGAGAGAAGGGTTGAGTGTCTGACTGACTGACGGAAGTGTCTCGCTCGACTACCTGAGAGAGTTGTTATTGCTGATTTGCTGTGTGTGGCTTATTTGATCGAATAGAAGTTTCGTAATGGTTAAGTTGTTATGAATGCACTGATATAAGTGGACGCACATGGCATTTCTGCCACTTTATATCAGAGCCTGTTGTCCTAGAGATGGAGGACTCATCATGGATATAACCCGTTTTAGCATGGACATTGCCATTGACGGATTCCACCATTTTATAGTAGTCATCTGGGTGGGGATTCCTATGCGTTGGGAGCAATCAGCCAATGAAGAAGAAGAAGAAGAAGAAGAAAATGGACTACTTTAAAATGGAGCCCTGTAACAATGTGCGCTGAGAGTCAGATAGCAAGTTCAGGGAGTGAGTGATTTAATAAATAAACACAACATAATACAAAATAAGAAACACGAACAACGCACAGATCTGACACCGGAACAGAAACAACGCCTGGGGAAGGAACCAAGGGGAGTGACATATATATATATATATTAGTAATCAAGGAGGTGCTGGAGTCCTGGTGAGTGTCATGAGGTCCTTGTGTGCGTGACGATGGTGACAGGTGTGTGGGATAATGAGCAGCCTGATGACCTAGAGACCGGAGAGGGAGCACACGTGACAAGCCCATGCTGTGACAAACGCTATAATGGCACAGATACAAAGATGAGTCCTCTATCTATCCCTTTTGTTCACACGCGTATATGTCCTCTCATTGGCTAGAATGGCCCCACCTGATCTTGCCTGCAGTCCATCTTTCAGGACATGCATTTCCATTGTTAGTGGTCACTTGACTATCTTGTCAATATAATAAACAATCTTTGGCTTCACTCACATGCACATAACATGTCACTTCCTGTACGGATCACATGATTAACAGCAGGCCGCCAGTCACGATGACGATGCTTCTGCCACCTCTAAACAGATCGTTCGGAGAAGACACCATTGGTGGCAATTACTGACTACTTCTGATTGGTGGAAATGCTTTTTTACTCTCCCTGGTCAACTATTGCTTCCAGTGGGGTCAGCCAGTGGGCTTTCATAGAGGGATTTAAACCAGAGGGGGTCAGTCAGTGGGCTTTCATAGAGGGATTTAAACCAGAGGGGGTCAGTCAGTGGGCTTTCATAGAGGGATTTAAACCAGAGGGGGTCAGTCAGTGGACTTTCATAGAGGGATTTAAACCAGAAAAACTATATTTATGCCTATGAGGATTATCATAGTGATTTATGTTGTGATGAAAAGACAGACGTTTTTTCCTATTGCTATGTCTGACAATGGGTTGACTGGCTCATTTTGTTGTTGCATTTTACTATAAACTACACTATGCTGCCTTGGGAGACAGTAATGACATGAGTTTAGCTTTTTTTCTGACCTTTTTTAAATATAAATGAAGTAATGTAAGATATCATTCCTGCAAATACAAGAGCATGGTCTTGCGTGCCCTAGTTGATAGAGCACAGCACTTGCAACATCAGGATTGTGGGTTAAATTCCCACTGGGGCCACCCATACGGAAAAACATCAGGATTGTGGGTTAGATTCCCACTGGGGCCACCCATACGGAAAAACATCAGGATTGTGGGTTAGATTCCCACTGGGGCCACCCATATGGAAAAACATCAGGATTGTGGGTTAGATTCCCACTGGGGCCACCCATACGGGAAAACATCAGGATTGTGGGTTAGATTCCCACTGGGGCCACCCATACGGGAAAACATCAGGATTGTGGGTTAGATTCCCACTGGGGCCACCCATACGGGAAAACATCAGGATTGTGGGTTAGATTCCCACTGGGGCCACCCATACAGGAAAAACATCAGGATTGTGGGTTAGATTCCCACTGGGGCCACCTATACGGGAAAAACATCAGGATTGTGGGTTAGATTCCCACTGGGGCCACCTATACGGGAAAAACATCAGGATTGTGGATTAGATTCCCACTGGGGCCACCCATACGGGAAAAACATCAGGATTGTGGGTTAGATTCCCACTGGGGCCACCTATACGGGAAAAACATCAGGATTGGGGGTTAGATTCCCACTGGGGCCACCCATATGGAAAAACATCAGGATTGTGGGTTAGATTCCCACTGGGGCCACCCATACGGAAAAACATCAGGATTGTGGGTTAGATTCCCACTGGGGCCACCCATACGGGAAAACATCAGGATTGTGGGTTAGATTCCCACTGGGGCCACCCATATGGAAAAACATCAGGATTGTGGGTTAGATTCCCACTGGGGCCACCCATACGGAAAAACATCAGGATTGTGGGTTAGATTCCCACTGGGGCCACCCATACGGGAAAACATCAGGATTGTGGGTTAGATTCCCACTGGGGCCACCCATATGGAAAAACATCAGGATTGTGGGTTAGATTCCCACTGGGGCCACCCATACGGAAAAACATCAGGATTGTGGGTTAGATTCCCACTGGGGCCACCCATACGGAAAAACATCAGGATTGTGGGTTAGATTCCCACTGGGGCCACCCATACGGGAAAAAAAGGTGTATGCACACGACTGTGAACCGCTTTGGATAAAATCATCTGCTAAAGGGCATATACTATAACGCTCTGCATTTTTTATGACGGAAAAAAAAATATCTGAAAACAAAATGATCTGAAATATTCTTCACGAGGAGTCATAACAGTAGGAGTCATACTGTTAGAGGAGTCATAACATACCCTTGTACATTTGTTAGGAATAAGGCATGTAGAACCTTGTGTTTCGGTCGACTGTTTATTCCCCCCTGGCTATTATGAATAGCTAATAATACAATAACTGCTGTGATCTTGCCTGGGCCTGGGGCTGATACAGACGTGGGCGGCTTGCTGCAGAATGATGTTATTCATTTGATCCTCAATCACTCTTACGGCACACTGACCTCCAAGGACCATCCATAAACTCCTCTGCTTTATGAATGGAGAACAGAAGCAGATTTCTCTGCTTTGAATAGGATAGGACTTTTTCCCAGTCAGGGTAGAAAAGACTCAAAGGTCAAAGTAATGAATTGCAGAACAAATGCAACATATCTATTGGTTTAATTAAGAACCACCATTGCGGCTCAATTAAGGACAGGATGGACTAGTCTTGCTTGTTGAACACTTCCTTTCCTCTCTTTATGTGTCAGATGGGACGCATTGGGATTCTAACCCTGTAACCTCCCGATGGTACTTCCATTCAGCAAGCCCTCCCTCTATCCCTCTATGTATTTCCACCTTCCTCCTCTCCTCTCTCCATAGGAGAGAAAACAACAGGCACCTCATATAACTCTTACTCTGTTCAGACACTCGTTGTATAAACTCATAGTGCTTGTTCCTGACATGATGCTCTTTGCCTCTGTCACGGCCCCTCTGCAGTGCAGGGGCGGTTCCTCCTGCAGGCAGAGGAGGGTCGTTAGTGATTGGAGCTGGCGTGATTAGAGCCACCTGGGCTCAGGGTATTAAACTGCTTCACTAACCTCTCTTCTCTCTCTCTCTCTCTGCTCCTCCAGGTATGATCCTGTTTTGTTTGTTCCTTTGTTGTTTTACTTAGTTTCCACTCAGTCATATTCACACACACAGATTCATGCATCCATGCACTTTACGTACACCCTACATTATGACATTTCCACACCTCATTCCTTTTTTCTTTGTTTAAAGTTAATCGTTTTTTGGTTTATAATAAAGAACCTTTTGATTGGCCTATACCTGTTGTTCATGTCCCCTCATTTTTGCCACAGGCTATAAGCCGGCCTGTGACACCTCTGTCTGCCTGCTCCACCTGTGCACAGTAGAGAAGCAACAGCTACAATTGATGTCGTTCTGCGCCTGAGCCATAGAGAGAGTGCTCAGCTCTTTCCCTCTCTCTTTCTAATCTCATTCCTTTGCCTTTATCTCTCCCCCTCTCCTTCTCTGTCTGCCTCCTTGTAAAATCCTTGTCGGCCCCAATGGCAAGTGAAACAAGTTGTCGTGGAGGGAGAGAGAAAAAGAAGCATGCCAATGCTATAGTCTGCCAGAGTGTGTTGGCTGCATACAGAGATGAGGGGAAAGAATGCACTCTAATCCAAACCACAGAGCAGCTCATGTAAACCAGTTGAGTGAATGCAGCAGGTCTCCAGTGGGGGGTTTCAGCACCTCTTGATTGGACAGCTCCCTGCTAGCATTACAATTCAATGGTCTAAAATGAATCTCTTTGGCTGTAATCACATTGACTGCTCTATTTGTACAGTTAATATGCGGTGCTGTATTGGCTGTGTGTGTGCGTGCACATGGGTGTTTGCATTTGTTCATTTCATGAGCTGATGAGCCTGGCCATATGCAGCCGACGGCACAGCATCCATGTCACACAGCCTACATCCCCACATTACCCCCAGCCTGAACACACTGACCCTCTGACCAGCAGCACTATGGGAGGATTGAGAGGGGAGGGGAAAAGTGTGAGAGAGAGAAAGGGGGGAGAGGAGAGCACCCAGTTTTCATCTGTCTCTGCCCCAATTTACACCGTCTATATATGCATTTAGCATGGTTCACCTTCGCACTGAAAGAACCTACATGCACAAACACAGTGTCATGACGTTGGCCTGTGGGTAAGGTTTATGACCCCCCCCATAAATACCTTTCTCCCTTCCCCTCTCTTACTGACCCTACTGAAGGACTGCTGTCCTGTTAAATATAGAGAGTCTGGGAACATCAAACAAATGGGGAAAGGAACCATATTTACATAATAAAACCAGTTGGAAATATGCTTGATAACGTAATGAGTATGTATGTCAGGTTCATTGTTATCTGAGACATTATGATTGATGACAGGACGACATAAACTGTATCTGAGAAAGTATACACCCTCTAGTTATCAGAGTCACATGGAATTGTTATGCAATTGAAATGTTTGATATTGAAATTGTTTGTTAGGAGATTAAATGTAATTTTAGCTTCCAAATGAGAGAATTGGGTTTTCATAAGGAAAGTGCCCTGCTCGATCAGTGGCCAACCCTTTGAAGAGACAGGGGTTATAAACGATGAAACACCTCCTTCCCCCCTCTCCACTATATAAGCCTTTGACGAAAAGACATTCACCAGTTCCAGTACGGGAGGTCTGCAGCCTCTACGTTAGAAGGACACATATCAAGGACAGAACTAAGCCAACCTCGGCGTGAGCTATGGTATGAACTGGTATGAACTTTGAGCTTATTCACTACAGAAGTGATACTTCCTAGCCGTTGAGTTAGCCGCTGCTAACGTGGGCTAGGAAAGGACGGACGACGGATCCAGTCTAACAACCAGACGAAGATACCACCACGTATCCAATTTACCACCTTTGACATTCTTCCACTACAGGAAGATCTGTTGGCCAACCCGGCCAGCATCTACGACCAATCTACCGAAGCGCAGCTCAGAGTAAATATTTATTGCATTTTCCTTTTCCAAATGGGCGGTAATTTAGAATGCATAAGATAATGTATTTACGATAGCATAGCTGCTGTTTCTCTGTTCCTAAATCTTCCCGCTCTTTCATTCAAGCCCAACCCCCTTTCCTTTGTGTAACCAGCTTTCATACAGGTTCCATCCACCAGGGGTGAATTCTGTATGACATCATATGTATTCTGTCTATTTGTAATTCTGTGTGATTAGTTAGATATTTAGTAAATAAATAATTAAACCCAATTTTGTATTGCTGATTCAACTTGTTAGCCAGGGTTCGTGAAGATAACCAAGAATTTACAACTTTCATTATGAGACTGAAAATAAGTTAAGGGTTAATATTGACTGCTATCGATGTAAAATATTACTAAGTATTTTAAGAGTTTATTCGGAAGATAACAGCTCTATAAACGTTCTTCCGTGGTGCCCCGACTTTCTAGTTAATTACATTTACATGATTAGCTTAATCAGGTAATATTAATTACAGAGAAATCATTTTATAAGTTAGCATGTCATATCACTTAATCCGGCATAGCCAAAGACACGACAACAGCCTCAATCACAACCAACCAGCCAGTCTCAATCACAACCAACCAGCCAGCCTCAATCACAATCAACCAGCCAGCCTCAATCAAGACATTAAGCAGCCGTGGAGTGAAAGGGCGGAGAACTGGGACTGTAATCTGTCTGTCTGTGTTGAGGAGAAGCAGCAACAGTTGGAGGGAGGATGGAGAAGCAGAAACAGTTGGAGGGAGGATGGAGAAGAAGCAACAGTTGGCTGGAGGATGGAGACGAGGAGTGAGAGGACTGAAAGGTCCAGACTCTGACTCCTCCACTCCCTGATTTCCCCCCAGGCCTCTACCCTGCCAACAGCTGTCAGCTGGGAGAAGAAGAACAGAGAGAGACAGAGACAGAAAGAGGTTTAAAAAAAAAAGATGGAAGGGGAGTTAGAGTGAACAAGGACAGACTCTTAACTTTCAATGAGAGAAGGTTAGAGAATCTTCAGAAACTACCTAAAAACATAGTATGCAATATGTGGTAATGGCATGTTCTCTTGCTATCTAACCTCAAAGCAGAGGCAAGATATATATTATACGGTGAACAGGGAGAGCTGGGATATGCAGAAAGATCGGCAGACGAACACTAGATCCACATTCGATGCTGGCAACACATGAGAGGGGGGAGAGAAAGAGAGAGGATGACGAGAGAGAAAGATGGGAGAGAGAGGAAAGGCAGGGAGTAGAGAGGAGGGAAAGATCTAGAGAAGGGGGAGATGGAGAAGGATATACAGTCGTGGCCAAAAGTTTTGAGAATGACACACATTATTTTCCACATTCCAGGTGAAGCTGGTTGTGAGTGCCAAGAGTGTGCAAAGCCGTCATCAAGGCAAAGGGTGGCTACTTTGAAGAATCTAAAATATATTTTGATTTGTTTAACACTTTTTTGGTTACTAGTTGTGGCCAAAAGTTTTGAGAATGACACAAATATTAATTTCCACAAAGTTTGCTGCTTCAGTGTCTTTAGATATTTTTGTCAGATGTTAATGTGGAATACTGAAGTATAATTACAAGCATTTCATAAGTGTCAAAAAGGCTTTTATTGACAATTACTTGAAGTTACTGCAAAGAGCCAATATTTGCAGTGTTGACCCTTCTTTTTCATGACCTCTGCAATCCGCCCTGGCATGCTGTCAATTAACTTCTGGGCCACATCCTGACTGATGGCAGCCCATTCTTGCATAATCAATGCTTGGAGTTTGTCAGAATTTGTGGGTTTTTGTTTGTCGACCCGCCTCTTGAGGATTGACCACAAGTTCACAATGGGAATAAGTTCTGGGGAGTTTCCTGGCCATGGACCCAAAGTATAGATGTTTTGTTCCCCGAGCCACTTAGTTATCACTTTTGCCTTATGGCAAGTTGCTCCATCATGCTGGAAAACGCATTGTTCGTCACCAAACAGTTCCTGGATGGTTGGGAGAAGTTGCTCTCAGAGGATGTGTTGGTACCATTCTTTATTCATGGCTGTGTTCTTAGGCAAAATTGTGAGTGAGCCCACTCCCTTGGCTGAGAAGCAACCTCACACATGAATGGTCTCAGGATGCTTTACTGTTGGCATAACACAGGACTGATGGTACCGCTCACCTTGTCTTCTCCGGACAAGCTTTTTTCCGGATGCCCCAAACAAAGGGGATTCATCAGAGAAAATGACTTTACCCCAGTCCTCAGCAGTCCAATCCCTGTACTTTTTGCAGAATATCAGTCTGTCCCTGATGTTTTTCCTGGAGAGAAGGGGCTTCTTTGCTGCCCTTCTTGACACCAGGCCATCCTCCAAAATTCTTCGCCTCACTGTGCGTGCAGATGCACTCACACCTGCCTGCTACCATTCCTGAGCAAGCTCTGTACTGGTGGTGCCCCAATCCCGCAGCTGAATCAACTTTAGGAGACAGTCCTGGCGCTTGCTGGACTTTCTTGGGCACCCTGAAGCAGCAATATCCTTGCCTGTGAAGCCCTTTTTGTGGAAAGCAATGATGACGGCAT
Organism: Salmo trutta; assembly: GCF_901001165.1. Lineage (NCBI taxonomy): Eukaryota > Metazoa > Chordata > Actinopteri > Salmoniformes > Salmonidae > Salmo > Salmo trutta. The sequence goes on from NC_042964.1 coordinate 42,315,697, forward strand.
GTGTTTCCTTGCAGGTAACCATGGTTGACAGAGGAAGAACAATGATTCCAAGCACCACCCTCCTTTTGAAGCTTCCAGTCTGTTATTCAAACTCAATCAGCATGACAGAGTGATTTCCAGCCTTGTCCTCACACCTGTGTTAACGAGAGATTCACTGACATGATGTCAGCTGGTCGTTTTGTGGCAGGGCTGAAATGCAGTGGAAATGTTTTTGGGGATTTAGTTCATTTGCATGGCAAAGAGGGACTTTGCAATTAATCACAATTCATCTGATCACTCTTCATAACATTCTGGAGTATATGCAAATTGCCGTCATACAAAATGAGGCAGCAGACTGTGAAAATTAATATTTGTAATTTTCAAATCTTTTGGCCACGACTGTACACTGAACAAAAATATAAACACAGCATGTAAAGTTTTGGTCTCATGTTTCATGTGCTGAAATAAAAGATCCCCGAAAAGTCCAATACTCACAAAAAGCTCATTTCTCTCAAATGTTGTGCACATATTTGTTTACATTTGTTAACATTTCTCCTTTGTCAAGATAATCCATCCACCTGACAGGTGTGGCATATCAAGAAGCTGATTAAACAGCATGGTCATTACACAGGTGCAACTTGTGCTGGGGACAATGAAAAGCCACTCTAAAATGTGCAGTTTTGTCACACAACACAATGCCATATATGTTTTGAGTGAGCATGCAATTGGCATACTGACTGCAGGAATGTCCATCAGAGCAGTTTCCAGAGAATTTAATGTTCAATTCTTTACCATAAGCCGCCTCCAACATCGTTTTAGAGAATTTGGCAGTACGTCCAACCGGCCTCACAACCGCAGACCACGTGTATGGCGACGTATGGGCGAGATGTTTGCTGATGTCAACGTTGTGAACAGAGTGCCCCATGGTGGCGTCAGTGGCTCATTAATTGTCAATGGCTCATTAATTGACTTATTCAATGTTTGCCTGAGACTTAAACTTTAGGCTCCTTGTTCATTACAGATGTAGGATCTTAACCCATATTGTCACAGTAAAATAATCCTGCAACAACAGGATTTGAACATTTTGATGTTGCCTCCTCGCTGGTTAGGCTATTAGCTGGCCAAAAGTAGGCTACATGAAAAGTGCAATACTGTTAATATAAATGTGTGGGTTTTCAGGGACTTTTGTAAATCACGAGGCTCATCTGCATTTCTTGTGGTGCAGAAAATTGATAACAAAAGTGATCAAATTGAGATCCTACATCTGTAGGTTCCATGCTCTCTCCTCTCTCCTCTTCCCTGGCTCACTGCAAGAGGAAGTGAACGGGTAAATTATGTTTTTATTATTTATGATGAGTTCAGAGTTAGAATCCAACGCTCTCTCACACACAGCAGCTATAAACAAGATCAACGTTGAAAACTAGAGAAACTCATAGGTGTCCCATCCTCAGATCCGAGAACAGTGCTTAGCAATGTGGATCATCAGTGCCGGAGTCTGACACGGCGCTAACGCTCACAATGATTCATAAATAGAGAGGCATATGTGATCATATCCCAATGTATTTAAGGTTTGAAATTATTATGTTGTTGTCAAATACTATCGGTTTGGGCTACTTGCGGTCAATTTGCAGAGTACAAATTATTTTTAATTGTGTTTCTGACCATCCACTCAAGAAAAAATCGTCCCGTGGCTGAATGTAATTGGGGACCCCTGGTGTAGAGGGTGTGGGATTAGATTAGAGCTATTACATGCTTTAACATCCGTGTGCATTATTACAGACCAGTTAGCACTGTTTGTGTCATTATTACCACAATTCTGATCCATATCATCATGTCCTGTTCAACTCCAGACTAACAGGAAACCACATGTCCTGTTTAACTCCAGGCTAACAGGAAACCACATGTCCTGTTTAACTCCAGGCTAACAGGAAACCACATGTCCTGTTTAACTCCAGGCTAACAGGAAACCACATGTCCTGTTTAACTCCAGGCTAACAGGAAACCACATATTAGGAGAAAACAGAAACACAGTGGGGAAACACTGCACTGCCCACAACTGTAGGGCTCTCCAGAGGGTGGTGCGGTCTGCACAATGCATCACCGGGGTCAAACTACCTGCCCTCCAGGACACCTACAGAACCCGATGTCACAGGAAGGCAAAAAAGATAATCAAGGACAATAACCACCCGAGCCACTTCCTGTTCACCCCGCTACCATCCAGAAGGCGAGGTCAGTACAGGTGCATCAAATCTGGTACAGAGAGATTGTTAAACAGCTTCTATCTAGAGGCCATCAGATTGTTAAACAGCCATCACCAGCACAGAGAGGCGGCTGCCTACCTACAGACTTGATATCATTGGCCACTTCAATAAATGGAACAGTAGTCATTTTAATAATGCCACTATTCTTAGTATTTCGCATTACTCATTTCATATGTATATAATGTATACTGTAACCTTCACTATCTATTGCATCTTAGCCGCTCTGTCACTACTCATCCATATATTTTTATATTCTTATCCAATTCCTTTACTAGATTGTGTGTATTAGGTTTTGTTGTGGAATTGTTGATATTACCTGTTAGATACTGCTGCGCTGTCGGATCTAGAAGCACAAGCATTTCACTACACTCGCAATGACATCTGCTAACCATGCGTATGTGACCAATAACATTTGATTTGATTTGTGTTTCTTTCTCACTTTCTCCAGTTCCTCTCCGCCCCTTTCAATTCGAAGGGCTTTATTGGCATGGGAAACATATGTTAACATTGCCAAAGCAGGTGACATAGATAATAAAAAATGAACAGTAAATATTACACTCGCAAAAGTTTCAACGGAATAGACACATTTCAAATATCATGTTATGTCTATATACAGTGTTGTAACGATGTGCAAATAGTAAAAGTACAAAGTGGAAAATAAATAAACATAAATATGGGTTGTATTCACAATGGTGTTTGTTTTTCACTGGTTGCTCTTTTCTTGTGGCAACAGGTCACCAATATTCCTGCTGTGATGCTCTATCATTTCCTGAGGTTCTGTGAGTGAATGAGAGGGAGGGAGGAAGAAAAGAAAGAGGGAGGGATGGAGAGAAAGAGAGGGCTGCTCTTTCATTTCCTGAGATTGTGTCTTAAATCGATCTACTTGTCTCTCTGTACTCGCTCGCTGTCTTTTTAGCTTAGCCTCTGACAGCAATGTGCCCTTCCACGACTGTTAACACACACAAATGCCTCTAATACGGACTCTGCTGCTGTGACTGTGTGGGACTGCTAGATATCCTCTGACAATACTCTTATTGATCTGTTACCACAGCCTGCACTGACGTCTCTGTGTTATTGTCACACACTCTGAACAAGTTAATTGAAGACAGTCCCAGAGTCTCTGGCTGGAGTGGGTGTACTGTTTGTGTCCATGGGGAGCTGCAGTGGTCACTCTGACAGTGATCAGGAGAGGGAATCAATCAGCTAGTGAACAGAGGAGAGGAGAGATTACAGGAGTAGGGGAACAGGAGAGACTACAGGGGGAACAGGAGAGACTACAGGGGGAACAGGAGGGACTACAGGAGGGGAGGAGGAGAGGAGGAGAGATTACAGGGGGAGGAGGAATTACAGGAGGAGGAGAGGAGAGTACAGGGAGAGGGTGAGAGGGGGACTACAGGGTGGAGGAGAGACTACAGGGGGAGGGATGGAGGAGAGACTACAGGGGGAGGAAGGGGGGAAGAGACTACAGGGGGAGGAGAGACTACAGGGGGAGGGATGGAAGAGAGACTACAGTGGGAGGATGGAGGAGAGACTACAGGGGGAGGGATGGAGGAGAGACTACAGGGGGAGGAGGGGAGGAGAGACTATAGGGGGAGGAATGGAGGAGAAACTACAGGGAGGGGAGGAGAGACTACAGGGGGAGGAGGGGAGGAGAGACTACAGGGAGGGGAGGAGAGACTACAGGGAGGGGAGGAGAGACTACAGGGAGGGGAGGAGAGACTACAGGGGGAAGAGAGACTACAGGGGGAAGAGAGACTACAGGGGGAGGAGGGGGGAGAGACTACAGGAGGAGAAGGGGGAGAGACTACAGGGGGAGGAATGGAGGAGAGACTACGGGGGAGGGATGGAGGAGAGACTACAGGGGGAGGGATGGAGGAGAGACTACAGGGGGAGGGATGGGGGAGAGACTACAGGGGGAGGGATGGGGGAGAGACTACAGGGGGAGGGATGGGGGAGAGACTACAGGGGGAGGGATGGGGGAGAGACTACAGGGGGAGGGATGGGGGAGAGACTACAGCGGGAGGGATGGAGGACAGACTACAGGGGGAGGGTGATGAGTTTAGAATGCTGCATAGATATGGTATGGGTTAAGCTAACACTATCTCTTTCTCTCTCCCTCCATCTTTCTGTGTTTCTCCTGTATTCTCTCTTTTCTGTAATCTCCCACTTCTTCTTTTCTCCCTCCCTCTGTCTCTCCATCCCCCCATCCCTCCCTCCCTCCTATCCCAGGTACGTGCCTGATTCTGGGCTGTATGATCTACCCAGACGGCTGGGACAGTGACGAAGTGAAGAGGATGTGTGGGGAGCAGACAGACAAGTACACCCTGGGAGCGTGCTCCGTGCGCTGGGCCTACATCCTGGCTATCATGGGCATCATGGACGCCCTGATACTCTCCTTCCTGGCCTTCGTCCTGGGAAACCGTCAGGATGGGCTGATGGCTGATGAGCTGCTGGATAGTAAGGACAACACTTAATCTAAGATCAGTTTGTGATTTTAGGTCATTATGAATAAGATTACATGGACAGGGGGGGACCTGATTCTAGATCAGTACTCCTACCCTGAGATGCTTTGTGAATACGAGCTGTGGACTTTCCTCATATGAACATGCCATACAGAGGCTGTCTCACAAAGTGATATGTGTGATAGTTCAGGTCTGTGTAAGGTCATAGAGCAATGCTCTTCAAACCTGCTCCTGGGGACCCACAGGGTGTCTACCTGTCTCTGAAGGGCAGCACTGTACTGATATGTTAGTGCTGGGCTGGACCAAACACCTGCACACCCTTTGGCTCGCCGGGACCAGGAGTGAAGAACACTGTTGTACAGAAGAACAGAACCTCTGTAACTGAAGTCTGAGCCCCCTCTCCTCCATATCTTGGGCTTTAATGTATTTAGGCTAATAAATACACACTTCTCATCAACCCCCTCCTCCAAAGCCCATAGCATGGGGTGGGTGTGTATGTAACAACTGTACCCTGCTGTCAAAACCCCACATCCCATATGGTAGATAATCATATTCCGTCCCTTTTTATGCAAGTATTTTCAGCATAATGTCACACACCCGAGCCTCAACCAATTAACATATTTTAACTGCTTCTCACATAACACCTGCTTACTGTTATTACCAATGGGATTGGGAATTGGTGAGTCAGAGAGAGAGAGAGAGAAAGTGTGAGAATGAGAGGAAGATAAGAAAACAAGATGGCAGAGTCAAAGAGAATGGCTAAAACGACAAGAAGGGGGGAAAGGAAAAGAAAAAAGAGATGAAAAGAAATGGAGAGGGAAATGTAGAAAATAAGATGGAAGAAAAAGGGAGAGAATTTACGGAGTCATGAATTACTAATGGCTGTTTACACAGCTTGGCAATCAGCCTGTCTAAATGAATCACATGAGCTAATCAGCTAGGGCTGCCTGTTGGTGCAGGATAATGCCATGGAACAGAGGGAGGATGCCATTATCAGCTGTGGGACAGGAGGAGAGAGAGTCTCAATTGGACACACATTCAAATTAAGTCTAGTAGGCTCTGCTTCCAAAACCTGAGACGCCCTCAATTATCAATGTTATAGGGTTTCAAGATGTCTGACTTCACATTATCAGCTATAAGACGAGAGAGAGGGAGAGTGACTGAGTCTCATTTTGGCAAAGTGATTAATTGTTCTGTTGCAGTAACGTAGGCGTCAGTCCACTGATTAACTATGTTTATAAAGGAGGTCTCTGAGCCATTTAGATAAGGATGTCATTACCTTACTTGGTAATTGGTGACTTTTCCTCACTACTGCCACCCACTGGTGTGTCTGTGTTACTACAAGTACACGAGCTCAAGTGGTATTCATAGTAACATTACCAATGCTAACCTCTCTCTTCTCTCCTCACAGAGACTGGTAATTCCATATAAACAGTCAAATACTGTACAAAGGTGGGTGTGCTTTTTGTGAATTATCTGACATGCTTTAATGGGATCAATATCCAAATGCTTATGTTGCCATTGGTAAATCTAGTTGTGTTCTTTGTTCACAGGTGTCGGTGCCCGTCAGAGGGAAAGATAATGTAACACAACGTTCCAGCTTCATACCGTCACTCTGGAGGTGGAAAGGAGAGCTACTGCTGTCGGAAAGAACAGAACGAGAAAAAGACGAATGAAAGAAAGGAGGAGACATCCACTCCAAGAGAACCCACTTAGTAAAGACCAGCCCCTACGGCCATATTTCTCACCCAGACATGACCTTGATATTGGCAACAACAGATGGAAGACTTCATATTGTTTTATGAAATGAAATCCGTTACTGAGTGGACCTAGTGGGCCGATGGCTTAACGGGCGGCAGGTAGCCTAGCGGTTAGAGCATTGGGTCAGTAACCGAAAGGTCGCTGGTTTGAATACCTGAGCCGACAAGGTGGGAAAAGTCTGTCGTTGTGCCCCCTGAGCAAGGCACTTAACCCTGATTTGCTCCAGAGGCGCTGTACTACTATGACTGACCCTGTAAAACAACACATTTCACTGCACCCATCTGGTGTATGTGACAATAAGACATATTACCAAGTCATAAGAAAAAAGGTTTGTTTGTGAAAAAGAACATGAGATTCTGTCCCACCATTCAAAGCCCTACCATAGAAAAACACTAATTAACCCAGCGTATCCCAAACTCAGTCCTGGGAACCCCAAGGGGTGCACGTTTTGGTTTTTGCCCTAGCATTTGACCCAACTGATTAAAATAATTAACTAATCATCAAGCTTTGAATCAGCCGTGTAGTGCTAGGGCAAAACCAAAACATGCACCCCTTGGGGTTCCCAGGACTGAGTTTGGGAAACGGTGAACTAACTCATGACCACACATGACCGCTAGGCTACAGCATTGGATTGTTCAGACGTCTGATCAAACAGAGGAAACTCACCTCTGGACCACATGTACCTGACCTGTGGATTCCTTCTTGACTTGTGTTCCACTCTTTGCTCTTCATTGGACTCATCATTGTAAGACTGTTTACAGTGGGTGAGCGTGGGCCATGAGAACTGTAAGCGCTGTCTGGCTTGCTGAGCCGCCTTACTGGACTCTGTGGTGGAAGGGTTAGCGGTACCTGGGAACCTTTGGACGTCCCTACACAAAACCCTAACCTTTACCCTTACCTTAAATGTTTTAAATCTAATCTTCAACGGGGTGACATCAGAATTGGGACGTCCCAAGGATTCCATTTAGACTTGTCCGTACTGGAAGACAACGGCTGAACAGAGAGTGATGCTCCACCACTGACACCACATTAAATGTGACTAAGTTGAAGGTAAAGAAGAAATCTTGTAGCTGTAATGAATGACTGTTGTGATAGAATCAGAGAGGCCATGTAGGACTACTCTGTATAGAGGTCTAGAGCAGGCTGCCAATCAGTGTCCTCAGCAACCCTGGAGAAAACCACGCTGAAGAACAATGTATTAAGTAGAAGAATAGGCCTATTAACAAATAGAAATAGCTGTTCTACGTGTTGGAATATTATCTCGTCTCGACTATGATATTTACAATCGATGCAGTACGTTAAAGCTATTGATTCACTTCAGATGTGTGTGCCATACAATGTATACAGACAGTATTGTAGAGTATTGCCATTTTACTATGAGAAGAAGTGTTTCCATAAAGTGTGGCTCAGTGTCTTGAATTGTATTATCTGGGAATATAACCTTAGAATCCATCTGCAACTTTATCACTAGTAGCAATGTGCCGTTAACGGAAAGTCATTCTTGCTCTCTGTCCAGCACATTTTATCAATGAATAAAAATACAATTTCTTGAAGGTCAAGTTATGGATGTTATGGCCGTTTTAAAGGGACAGAACTGGTTGAAAAGATCAGTAGCCTCCAGAGCCCATGTAAACTCAAGTCACGTAGCTTACCACTGCCAAACAAACAGGGCTGCAACACAACTTTCTAACTTGTATGTTAGTCTACTGCCAGCAGCATAGCATCCTGCATCCCACTGCTGGCTTGCCCCTGGACGAAAGCATGGTTGGTCCCGGTCAGTCCCTGGATGGAAGACCAGATGCTGCTGGAAGCGGTGTTGAAGGGCCAATAGGAGGCACTCTTTCATCTGGTCTAAGGAGATCCTAATGCCCTAGGGCAGTGAAGGGGACATTGTCCTGCATAGGGTGCTGTCTTTCAGATGGGATGTAAAATGGGAGTCCTAACTCTGTGGTCATTAAAAATCCCATGGCACTTATTGTAAGAGTAGGGGGTTAAATTCCCAACCTAGCCACCTAATCATCCTCCTAATTGGCATATATCACTTTCAAGCTGGTGAGTGTAAAGTGCTTTATAAATCCACTCTCATTATGTTGTAAATCTGCCGTGTTCTTATAGGGCTTCAACAAGCTCAACGTAGCAGCTTCCTGTGGTTCGCATGTTGAGGGGATGGCTCATAATAATGTATGGAACGGCGTCAATGGAATGGCATCATACCATTCCACTGATTCTACACCAGCCATTACCACGAGCCAGTCCTCCCCAATTAAGTTCCACCAACCTCCTGTGATGTTAACTAATCAACATGTGAACATATTCATTCAGTCCAAACCCCACCTACCTTATTATACTGGCTAGTCCAAACCCCACCTACCTTATTATACAGGCTAGTCCAAACCCCACCTACCTTATTATACAGGCTAGTCCAAACCCCACCTACCTTATTATACAGGCTAGTCCAAACCCCACCTACCTTATTATACAGGCTAGTCCAAACCCCACCTACCTTATTATACAGGCTAGTCCAAACCCCACCTACCTTATTATACAGGCTAGTCCAAACCCCACCTACCTTATTATACAGGCTAGTCCAAACCCCACCTACCTTATTATACAGGCTAGTCCAAACCCCACCTACCTTATTATACAGGCTAGTCCAAACCCCACCTACCTTATTATACAGGCTAGTCCAAACCCCACCTACCTTATTATACAGGCTAGTCCAAACCCCACCAAAGGGGTTTGTCCCAACCATTTCCATGTACATAAAACATGTAATACAAACAACTTTTGAGTCAAAACAGGGGGGGGGGGGGGGGGGGGGGGGTAAATACACTTTAAAACGCTCACTGCATTTGTGTTTCTTTAATGGTGTTTCTTTCAAATGTAATGACATTTTTGTGTTACAATCAAAGACAGAACAAACAACACGAGAAAGGCACTTCAAAATATAGTGTTGTGTTGTAAAGCTTTGTCCCCATCGACTTGTAACCATTGTTACATTCCCCAGTTTCTGTTGTGGTTTTGTTACGTGTGTTTCAGGATGGATTCCTGAAATTCCCCCAAGCAGCTGATTGGTCGGCCCCCATTGATGATTGGAGCTGACCCCGAAGAGGCTGCTAAATCATTGATGTCAGAGATTACATGAAATTAATCACAATACAGTCACATCAGCATGACATTATAACAAACACACCGTATGTATATGTACATTAAGAAATGACCACACAGAAGAGACTGGAACAATTTCATCTAATATTAAACAAGTGATGTTAATGCAAAGTGTTGTATTTTAAACTTAATGGAATCAAGGTCCATGCTGAGTATTTGTCAGGAAACCATTATCTCCACACTTCTGCAATGTCAAAACGTCATCCTCAGTCTGTGTGATTGACAGGAGAGATAATCAGAGGAGCAGAGTTTTCATCCCCAAAATTAGCACAAGGTCCTAAGTATGGATATAGGTTCTTAGTGAAGGTGCAGCCAGTGAAAGAGTAGATATGAGACCTGGCCTCCACATCATAAAAGGAGACCTGACCCTCCTCATAATCCACAAACACCCCCAGCTTCTGGGGCTTTTCTCTCAGGGAGAGGAGGACAGGTGGGGAGGTACAGGCTAGGTACTTACACCTTTCCCTCAGTGCCACAGTCCAGTAACCATCCTTAGGGCTCAGTGTGATATTTCCCTTCCTGTTGATAGACTCTCTGGCCACTCCTAAATCCCACTTAGTCTTTCCCTTAACAGTAACCTCATAGTAAAATCTTCCTGAGGAGACACCTTTATTTCCAAGGACACAAGGACAGGTGGAAAACCTCTTTGGGTTGTCAAGGAGATCTTGTTGTTTCTGTTGATATCTCACTTCTTTCCCACTTGTAGACAGGATGATATAGGGGTTTGCCGTATCAGGGTCGAGTCACATCCACTGCATAGCGCTGCACCCTCTTCAATTTGACTTTATCCATCTCTTTATTCAATGTCTCCTCCAGTTGGGACACAACTCTCCTAAAAGTCCCCACATACAGATCACCGTGAACACTGATCTTAGACCAGTCCTTGGTGGGTGGAAGGGTGCAAAGAGATGGGATGCTCTGGAGGAGGTGGAGGTGGTCCTCAGTATGCGAGAGCTGCTCCAGCTTAGTGCTTCTCCTCTGTAGCTCATTCATTTCCTGCTCCAGCTCTTCAATGAGCCCTTCAGCCTGCCTCTCCGCTTTTTTATGCTTCTCTTTGACCACCTCAATGAGCTCAGCCTGACTTCTCTCAATGGAGCGCACCAGAGCAGTGCATACCTGCACAATGTCTAATATCTTTCTCTGCGCAACTCTCTTGCTGAGCTCTACAGAGTGTTTGATCTCCTTAACCTTTCTAGATCTTGCATGCATCATCTGCTGTACTGCTGCCATCATCTTCCCCAGTTCAGCCATCTTCTCTCCATACTCTTCCTCTAGAGGGACTGTGTTGTGAGTCTTGTGGTCTGCCTCAGTGCAGAACTGACACACGCATGTCTGATCACTCCTACAGAACAGCTCCAGGAGTCTGTTGTGCTTCTTACACATCCTGTCTTCCAGGTTCTCCAGAGGTTTGATCAGCTTGTGTCTCTTTAAGGTTGGGACTCTCTGATGAGGCTCCAGGTGAGTCTCACAGTAAGAGGTCTGACACACCAAGCAGGACTTCAGGGCCTTGAACTTCGTCCCAGTGCAGATGTCAGAGCAGACTTCTCCAGTTTTGGCAGGGAGTTGGTCTGAGCTGCTGGTGGCTTTCACTTGAACCGATTTCCTGAACTGAGCAGCCATCTCAGAAATGAATGTATTGATGAACAGATCTGGTCTCCTATAAAATGTTTTTTTACACATGGGACACTGGCACATGTCATTGCCATCCCAATACTTCCTGATACAGGCCATGCAGAAGTTGTGTCCACATTGAATGGAGACCGGCTCAGTGAACACATCCAGACAGATGGAGCACAGGAACTGCTCTTCAGCGAGGACACTGCTGGAAGACGCCATATCTAGACAGAGACCAAGGTAAAACCATAAAGCATTTCCTGCAATCAGTCTGCTCTTGATAGTTTGCCAGCATTGCTTTACGGGCAGACTAACCAATCTTGATACAAGGTGTTACCATGAAACGTAGAAAATAGTTATATAACCAAAGGACAAAGAATTAACGTTGGCCTACTGTAGCAAAGAAAAAAAGGAGAATAAATAAACAGTGTAGAGTAGATCTTCAAACATCCATGTTAATCTCTCTACTCACCTGTGTTCGTGGATAAGATTTTTGTTCTACTTTCTGTTAGGTGTTAAAAGGTCCAAAGACTGAATTTCACTATTTAACAGTTTTCTGAAGAGCTGGGGAGTTTGGTCTCATGCACAACATACTGTGCACTTTAGTTTCATTTCAGAGAAATGACGTTGAAAATGTTCCTCCTCCCCTCCCAACACTGCAATGCACTTCTCTTCCTGGAACAATTAACTATACACAACCCAAGAGCACTCACTTGCCCAACCCCTAAAGCCATATTCTGATTGGACCATTTCGTTTTGCATGGCCCAGTAACCCCTGGGTGGGTGGAGAATTCACTTAAGGACAAAGATAGTACTTTTTGGAGAAATGTCCTCTAGTCTGATGAAACAAAAATAGAACTGTTTGGCCATAATGACCATTGTTATGTTTGGAGGAAAAAGGGGGAGGCTTGCAAGCCGAAGCACACCATCCCAACCGTGAAACACGGGGGTGGCAGCATCATGTTGTGGAGATGTTTTGATGATGGACTGGTGCACTTCACAAAATAGATGGCATCATGAGAAGGAAAATGATGTGGATATATTGAAGTAACATCTCAAGACCTCAGTCAGGAAGTTAAAGCTTGGTAGCAAATGGGTCTTCCAAATGGACAATGACTCCAAGCATACTTCCAAAGTTGTGGCAAAATGGCTTAAGGACAACAAAGTCAAGGTATTGGAGAGGCCATCACAAAGCCCTGACCACAATCCTATAGACAATTTGAGGGCAGAACTGAAAAAGCATGTGCGAGCAAGGAGGCCTACAAACCTGACTCAGTTACACCAGCTCTGTCAGGAGGAATGGGCCAAAATTCATTGAACTTATTGTGGGAAGCTTGTGGAAGGCTACCCGAACCATTTGACCCAAGTTAAACAATTTAAAGGCAATGCTACCAAATACTAATTGAGTGTATGTAAACTTCTGACCCACTGGGAATGTGATGAAATAAATAAAAGCAAACATTCTCGCTACTATTATTCTGAAATTTCACATTCTTAAAATAAAGTGGTGATCCTAACTGACCTAAGACAGGGAATTTTTACTAGGTTTAAATGTCAGGAATTGTGAAAAACTGAGTTTAAATGTATTTGGCTAAGGTGTATGTAAACATCCGACTTCAACTGTACATACTACATCAATCAGCCCGACTAATCGGTGCCTGTATATAGCCTTGCTACTGTTATTTTTCACTGCCTTTTTTACTGCTGTTTTTATTTCTTTACTTACCCATTGTTCACCTAATACCTTTTTTTGCACTGTTGGTTAGAGCCTGTAAGTAAGCATTTCACTGTAAGTTCTACACCTGTTGTATTCGGCGCACGAGACAAATAAACTTTGATTTGAAACACGTCTCTAGACCACATGTCCCTGAACTGTGGATTCTCTCCTTGTGAACATGGGAGAAAGACACTCCAAAACCATGAGTGGTGTGTTGTTGTGAAGCTCATTTGTGCTGGTTAGTCATGCATAACGGGGACAGGAGAGCACTTGTAACCATGAAGAGCCTGCTTAATCATTGTTCATCAAGACCGGAGTGTCCGCATTGATATGCACACAGCATCCCAGATCAAAGAGAGGTGTGTCGCACCATCTACTTACCAGTGATGAACTACCACTAACCAACATGCACCCCTGTCAGGAAGAGAGGCAGGCACTCATTAGATGCAGTTAAGTGTTGTTCTCCTGATGGAACTGTCTACAATCTGTTGTGATAAGATGGGAGGTAACCACTAAAGAAATATTCATTAATGGGCATATCTGTTGCTGGCATGATGGTACACGTTCCTTAAACCTGAAAGGTAATTCACTCTGTAAAGGAATTCTCATGGGACATGCTGAAGATGGTTCAGGTCTCTACGGTTCCATGATATGGTGAAGTTGTTTTTCACAGGAGTTTTATTTGGAGGCGACAGGCAGCTTGCTGGTGGCTTGTCAGGTAGGTTAGTGCTATGCGGGGTTCCTTGGGACATCCTTACCCTAAACTTAACCATAATCCTTACCTAACCCTTTCCTTGACCATTTTCAACGGTAACTTCAATGGAGTAGGGACATCCCAACGATCCCAGATAACAAGGACCACGTCAGGTAGGAGGCATCCGTCAAACCTTTTGAAAGTGATGCCAACATATCAGCCTTCCTTCTCCCAGACAGACAGAACATACAGACAGAACATACAGACAGACCATACAGACCATACAGACAGACCATACAGACCATACAGACAGAACATAGACAGACCATACAGACAGACCATACAGACAGAACATACAGACAGACAGAACATACAGACAGACAGAACATACAGACAGACAGACCAGACAGACCATACAGACAGAACATACAGACAGACACAACACCACCAGTGGTATAAAACTGTCATTACAGTGATTTATTATAATGAACCATGAAAATAGCCAACCAGTGCAGTGTTTGAGTCTCTCTCCTCTGCACAAACATACACTCACACACACACACACAAATAATAAAAAAAGACTACACTGAATAGTCCAGAGAGGAAGAACAAAAGAAAAAGTGCTACAGTCACAGAAACATTCATCTTTGCCAAGAAGAGCGCTCATATTTACAACCATATTCCAAAATGGGATGGGAGCCAATTGTACAAGCATAGGAAAGAAAAGAAGCAAATATATACAACCTGTTTCCGGAGAAAGCTGGAGTAACCACCTATACATTAAATTACAATTTCTACAAATAACCATTGATATTGAAAAATAAACCGCTAACGACCTACCTATGGGTGACCTCACTCTGGCTACCTCAGACTACTGCACTCGTTTCACACTATCACTCTTACGTTCTATCACTTCCCTTTCTCCCACTGACACACAGCACAGACAGACACACAGTCCATACACCTCCTCACACACACACACACACACACACACACGAGTGCAGCCTCCTGGGGCAGTGAAGCGGGCTCCCAGAACAGCATTTTCTGAATCACTGCAGCGGTGCACAGATATTTCTTACACAGAGGAATAAAAATAATAATAATTCTGTATTTTTTTTTATCTTTACAAAAAGCTTTCTGTTTGCTATAATGAGCCACTAGATAAAACAAATAAACGGTTAGAAGAGCAGACAATAGACAAAGAGAAGAAGAAGTGAAAGGCGGACTAACTGACGAAGGGGGGTGGAGGCTGGAATGTACATTGATACAGAAAGTGCGGGACCTTACAATAGAAGTCCAAAACAGACAGAGACGGTCAGACGGATAGGCACTCTCTCCGCCACAGGAGGGAAATTGAAAAGAAAACGGAGGGAGGGACGTCAGAGAGAGAAATAGTGGGATGAGCACCGGGGGAATCGTCCATCTTCATTTCAAACACAAAGTCTCTTAATAAGATTGTTTCACAGTCCTTGTTTTCAGTTTGTCCTTTAAAAAGCACCCCTTTATCCCACGTTCTCCTGTTTTTCCATTGGCCGTGTGTTCAGGTACATAGAAAATATTTACAGCTTTTGTTGCTTGTTGTGTTCCGCGGTCTGTTGTCAAGCTCCTCTCAGAGTGAGTTCACAGGGGCTGGCAGGGCCAAGGGGGAGGCCTGCATGGAGGCGGTCAGTGCCACCCCGTGCCCAGGTACCCAGCGTTGTGAAAGGGGGCGGGGGACGCAGGGGCCCCACGTGTCCCGCTGGACATCTGAGTGGCGGTGGACATGGCCTGGGCCGGCTGAGTCTGCTGCTGGGGAGGGGGAGGAGGGGGGGGCAGTCCAGTCTGCTGGTGGGGCGGGGGGTAGGTGGAGGGGGGCACCGAGGGGTTAGCGGTGCCGCCGGTGTGCATCAGCGGGGTTGGAAAGCCCCCCAAGTTCTGAAAGTGGTGTGGGGCCTGCACTTGCATGGGGACACCGGTGGAGGAGGCAGGAGGAGGGGGTGGAGGAAGAGGCAGGCCCTGGTTGAGTGACAGGAGGGTGCTGGCACTGGGCTGCTGCAGCTGGTGGGTCTGGCTCTGTGGGGGAGGGGGCGGAGGGGGAGGGAGGGAGGACTGGGGGGCTGTGGTCAGAAGGAGCTGGTGCTGCTGGACAGGAGGAGGCTGCAGGTTAACGTGCAGCAGGGCTGGGCCGGGCCCAGGGTGTTGTGGTGGGGGAGGGGGAGGAGGAGGGGGAGTGGTAGAGCTCTGGTAGTGCAGGGCGTGGGGAGGAAGAGTCTGCAGGAGGGGCTGGCCTCCAGGGGGGAATGGGGACGTCACGGAAGGCTTGAACCCAGGGAAGGATCCCACGGCGGGGGCTGACTGGCTGGGGAAGTAGGCCGCTGAGGCTGGAGGTGCTGGTGGAGGAGGGGGAGGTGGAGCGGACTGTGGGCTGTACTGGGAGAAGGGGGGCAGCCCTGGTTGAGCCTGTGGCTGGGACTGAGGAGGAGCAAAGAGGAAGGCCCTCTGGCTGCGGTAAGGGGAGCCCTGAGCCTGGGAGTGGAGGAGTGAGGGGGCAGGGTAGGGGGCAGCAGGGTGCAGCTTGGTGGGGGTCAGGGGGGCTGCCTTGGGTACGGCAGGCTTGCTGGGCTGCTGTGGGGCGGCCTGGGAGGGGGTCCGAGGCCGACTGTCACTCTCTTCCTTCATTGGGCGACTGCCAGGCTGGGACGGGCTGCTGGGGCCAGGAGAACACGGCTAGGGAGGAGAGAGAGACTGAGCGAGGGAACGGGTAAGTCATGAACAATAACAGCCTACATCAGGGGTAGGCAACTACATTCAGCCGCGGGAGGATCTTTGTTGGAACGAATGGTCGGGGGGCACACTGCAAACTGACTACAAAAAGAGATTGTATTTGAAAATAACAAACCATGTCATACCTTGATTACATTGAGACACCATCATGTCTCTTATTTTTTGTGGGAATACTTGGGAACAGATTTCCTGAATTTTACAGACCGAAAACTAAAATCAAAACTTTGACGGTTTTGGCCGACCCCTGGCCTACACTCTAGGCTGTGTGATGGCTGTGTGTTTGGCAGCAGCATGTACTTCACACTACTGTTTGAGCCAGAAAGCAGAATGTTTCTTACCGTGTGGGTTGGGGTCCTCTGCAGGCTAGGAGATGAACAATCTCTGACTGGGGCCTCACTGCCCTCGGTCTCTCCATCTGTAACAAGCACACATTATTACAATTAAACTACCATCAGTAAAGAAGTTATGTCCAGGTGGTGTGTGTGTGTGTGTGTGTGTGTGTACCTTTGTCCTTGCTGTGGTCACTAAGTGACAGGGCTCTGTGGTAGCCACGCTCTCTTGCCTGCTCCACCGAGGTGGACGAGGTCCACTGTCCCTCTCCCCCCTCTCTCTCCCCCTCGACGGGGGGCTCTGTGTCCTCGCTGGGCTGGGGGGTATTTGGCTCAGGCAGGGTGGGGGCCACTGCAGTAGGGGCCACTGGAGCTTGGGCCGGAGCAGGAGCCAGGGGTGGAGGCTCTTGGGTGGTCTCCAAGGGCAGAGGGAACATCTCCACCAGGGTAGGTGTTGTAGAGACAGGCGAGCCGCATTCCATTTTGGAGCCGCTGCGCCGCGCCTCGCGCTGACGTTTCCTGTACTCCAGCAAAGACACCTGGGAAAACACATGACATCACACGAAAACAGACATACCTTATCAGTCCAGGAACCGTAACACAGCTTGAATGGGCAGGCTGAATAGAGAAAATAGCAACTCACCTTTTTCTTCTGTGGGGGATTCTGTCCTGACCCTCCCTCGCCGGTGCTGTCTCCACTCAATGAACGAGAGAAGGCCAGGGTTCCCCCCTCCTCAGGGCAGGGGTAGAAGAGAGACCCTGCAGCCTCTGTGAAGGGTCCTGCTGCCAAGGGTACTGGTACAGTCACAACACCAGCCCCAGCCACCGCCTCAGGCCTGAAGGCCAAGGGTACTGGTACAGTCACAACACCAGCCCCAGCCACCGCCTCAGGCCTGAAGGCCAAGGGTACTGGTACAGTCACAACACCAGCCCCAGCCACCGCCTCAGGCCTGAAGGCCAAGGGTACTGGTACAGTCACAACACCAGCCCCAGCCACAGCCTCAGGCCTGAAGGCCAAGATGGGCTCCAGGGTGTGTGAGGGGGTAAGGTCCCTCAGGTTAGAGTTGATGGGGGAGAAGGACAGACCCCCTGGCCCTGACAGACCCACTCTCTCTGGACTCTTCATCCAGGGAGAGAGGAGGGAGGAAGAGGCTGGGTCTGTGGAGGGGGCCTCGCTGCTGCCCTCAGCCATGGTCTCTGGACCCTCCTCTCCCCCACAGTCCTGGGACTCGGCGGTGGGGGGCTGGGGGCTCAGGGGGGCACTGGTCTTGGCGTCGTGGGGGGGCAACACATCCAGACTGGGAGCCCTGACCGCTACACAGGGAGAGGAGAGCAGCGAAGGTGGCCGCTCAGCCTCTTGGGGGCTGGGTCGGCGACTGCCCTCCGGTGAGCTGTCCAGGGAAGACTCGCTCTGTAGACAACGGAATAGAGATATTAACACACCGCTCACTTCTCTCTATGAGTGTGTGTGATTGTAGTTTAGAGTGTGTGTGTCTTACTTCCTGCGGGGCACTGAGTGTGTGTGTGGGAGTGCTAGGTAGAGGCTCAGGGCTCGGCTCCTCCATACGGGTGACGCGGGGTGGCGTGGCCAGCAGCAGGGGTGTACCCGGCGTCTCTGATAGGTCGGCCTGGGTTGGCGTGGCGCAGGGAGAGCCGTAGGGGGTGGAGCTCTCTGACATGCAGGCGTCCAGCGGACACAGACCCAGGCGCCGCTTCTTCAGAGGAGTGGGCAACTCTGTATGACACACACACACACACACACACACACAGAGAGGAAGGGTTACTCACATGCAAAAAACCAGACAAGACTTATGTTGATTCTAAGTGATGAGAAACACATTTCTGAGTCCTCACCAGAGTCCTCACCTGGCAAGGTGCAGCTGCCGTTGTAGGGGGGGGGGCTGTCAGAGTCCCCGTTGATAGGGGGGCTGAGAGGGCCCTCGCTGGGCATGACCAGGGTGGGCCGGCCGCTGCTGGGTGGAGGGGTGGTGGTCTCCTCCTCTAGAGCCTGCTTCAGCCAGCGCTGTGGGGAGAAGACGGAGGGAGAGGACTTAGACATGTCAACCACAAATACAAATCACATTCACTGATCTCCAAGGCAGCTACATCTTAGAAAACCTAAGTCTCTGTTACTGACAATAATACTGTCCCTCTGCTGGTAACACTGTCAGTCTGTCCCTCTACCCTGCAGCTATACCTGACAGCTAACACTCTCTCCATTCCCCTGTGAGCTGGTGAACAACATACCTTCTTGCAGGAGCCTGAGGTGGGCGGCGTGTCGGGCAGCTCGCGGGAACGCCGGCGTCCGGTGGGCACCCCAGGGGTGGTGGGGCTGCGGTTGGCCAGGAAGGGCGAGGAGAAGCGGACGTAGTGTTTGGGCGTGCTGTAGACGTGCGGGCTGGGGCCCATGCCGGGCAGGGCGTTGAGCTGGGTGGCCAGCACCTCCGGGTCGCTGCTGATCCTCAGGGGCCTCTCCGGGGCCGGCTCTGGGGTCCGCAATGACCGCTCCTGCTTGTCGACGCACCACTCACTCACTAAGTGCTGTAGCGAGACAAAGAGAGAGAGAGAGCTTTAGTCACAAGCACACTGCATTTGACTATAGTACTGAGTGACATTTCACTAGAAGGAATAGAACATTCCTATAAGTCTAAATAGAATAGTGACTAGTCGTGTTTAGGGGTGAGCACTGAGCCGTGGCTAGGGTACCTTTTTAGTTTTGGGGTACTTCTGCCCGGAGCGGTTTCTGTCAGGGGCCGGGGAGCCACTGTAAGGGGGGCTGGTGTCAGGGGCATGGGAGGAGAGGGCCTCTGGTTCGGGGTCCCTGAAGGCCTCTACATCTGGGCCGTCAATGGACAGGGGGTCCAGGAGTTCCCCGGGCGAGCCAGGAGGTATGTCAGAGCAGGTGCTGATGGTGCGCGCTCGCCGCCGCTGCTGCCCGATGTGGGTGCGGCTCCGCGAGAAGCTCTTCCTCTGCTTGCTGCCTCGCAGCTTGGCCGGCGTGGGCTTGTTGAGACCCGGCTCCTCCTTCACCTCTAGCAGGGGCTGGGAGAGACAGGGTTAGGATAGTACAGTAGCATAGTATTGGATGGGTTTATAGTCACCTTCAGCTAACCCTTCGGATTATTGACAACATCCTCTCTGGTGGAACCAATGTGTCAGAGAGAGTGCAGGCATAAAGAACATGTTGAGTCAACTATCACTTACCATCATGATACCAGGAGACTGCATGTCAGCCTCGGGGGTGGCAGGGGGCTCCTCCTTGATGCCCCCCTCTGACTTGGTGCCGATCTTCTCCAGGGCCTGCTCCCGCCTCTTCTCCCTCTTCTCCATGCGGGCAAAGGCCTGCAGGATGGCCTCCATCTTTCTCTCTTCACGGGTCTGTAGAGAGGAAGACAGAGCGGTAAGCGTTAGTCCACGTGGCCTAGTCTCCTGCCCCACTGGGCCTAGAGGGGGAGGGACACGTTATCGCAACACAAGACAGGCATGAGGCAGTCTGGCTGGCTAGCTGGCAGAGAAAAAAAAACAGCGGCGGCGCAGAATGACAGAGAAAAAAGGACCACCATTTCCCCTTCCAGTGGAAAAAAAACAATGGAGATAGAACAAGTAAAAACCCTGTTGATGTGAGAGACCAAACTAACTGAATCTGGGAGGTGGGAACGTAACATTAGCCCTTACCAAACCATTCAGGGTGTGTGGTTTATAACACCACGGCTGCCCCCACCAGACTAGTTTTACTACCCCCAGCAGCAGAGACACACTGGGGTCTGCCACAGGGCCGGTCAGTGGAGAGAAGATGGAGGTGGTTAGTATGTTTGTCAGTCAGTGGGGTCCCCTATGAGGTGGAGGGGCAGGCAGGCAGGGGGGGTATGTTTGGGGGTGGGGGTTGGTGGGTCAAGTTTACCTCCGGTTTACTCAGTCCCAGACAGCTGGAGGCCCCCACGCCTTGCAGATGGGACTCCTCCGCTGGGCTGGCCTGAATGGTTTACAGAGAGACAGCCTGGTTTAGAAGACAAGAGGCCCGGTCCCCCCCAATAACACACATAGAACATACACACACCCCCACAGTTCCCCACTCTAGGGGCTTCAGTGTGTCGCCGACCCTCAGGGATCCTCTGAGACAGGTGGGGGTGTGGAGAGGTGACCTGGCCACTACAGGGTTATGAAAGAGGGGAGAGAAGAGGGGCAGACAGGGAGAATGGCTGCCTTATGCCTGTAGACGCGTGTCAAGTCAGGGCTTCTTCACCTTGTCTGCTTACACCAGCATATCCAGTAGGAAGACTTTATTTGGGCTGAATGAATGAACAGTGATTTCAACACAACCCACCACCACTGGAACTCAGCCACATGTTCACCACCTCACCACAGTGTCATTAACCACATACTGAACCCACGACACATGGAAAGAAAACGAAGACAATAGCAACCAACCCAATCACCAACTTTCACCAAGGTTGATGACAAGCAACTGCATATCATCTGCAACACCCAAAACCAGACCTTAGTGCAACCTTCAACATATTAACTGTGTTCCATGCCGTGTCTGTATCCCTGGCACCAAACCAGATCTTTAACATGTGTGGGAGACATACCATGCCTAACACACAGACATCACCAGTGTTAAGAGCCCATGCGGACAGGGCATTGTTGTGGATGCGTGGTTGAACACCATAAATACACCAGACCAGAAGGTGACTGTTCCGTCAGAGGACGACAGTGAATCCAGAAGCTCTTTCTTCCACAGTAGAGGGGGGTTCCTCCTCCTGGACCAGCTTGCAGCTTCCCTTGGAGGGAGGCAGGCTATTGGATGTCCCAGAGTCAATAAGGCCCTGGCAACAGAGAAGCCCCCCCCACCTTCTCTCTCGCTCAGGGATATTTAGCAGAGCCAGAGCCAGTCCATTGGCCAGAACGATGAGTCAGCGCTTTACACCTTGGGCCTCGTCGTGTGAAAGGGAGCTGACAGCAGGGTAATTTCCAGAGTGTGTGTATATATGAAAGAGGGAGAGCGTGCCAGCGTGTGTGAGCCCATCTCTCTGGGTCACCAGAGCTCTTTAGCAGGGGAGAGGAGAGTAATTGGCCATTTCAAAACAGTTGGCCAATTCTGTACGTGAGGGTCATACTCAGACACACAGGGAGAGTTCCAGTACTTACGTGTGATGAGGCTGGGGCTCTTGTTTACTCAGCTAATGAGAGGGGGGGAGGAGGGGGTAGGGGGGCCTGTGGCTCTGGAGGGCCCGGAATGGTGCAATGTGTGATTGTTTAGCAAATTAACTCTTAAATAAATGAGGAAAATAACCCACGTATAATGATGACCAAAACACAGAGCCTCAGTGTTTGAGGAAGTGAGTGAGCGACAGAGAGCAGGGGGGGGGACCACGCAGGCTAGGCTACACAGCAACAGGATGAGGCAGAGACAGCAGCAGAAGCAGGGAGGTGGGTGGGGGGGGACCACCACCACACAAACAGTGACCCATAGCAGCAAGGATGAGCTTTTTCCAATGGGTGAGGGGGGTTATGGGCTGCACACAGCAGGGCGCGCTGCAGCCCTGGCTCACGGAACTTACCATCTTCCTCTTTCTCTCTGCAATGGTCTCCTCTGACTCCATCTCTACTTCACTGTTAACGGAGTGATCAGGCTGGTCTTCTACACCCTCTAACTCTGTAGGATCCTGTTAGAGGGGGAGAGGCGCTTTATCATGGCACTGACCAACCACAGGCAGTCTGGCTACAGACTACAGGGTCTAGAGTAGTGAGGTGGTAGGGGGGAGGGGGGGTCTGGGGAAGAGTGACAGTTGGGGGCACTGACTGGGGACATTGTGGGTTTGTCTGTGCACAAACTTGCTCAGAGCTTGTATTCGGTCCTAGGCAGTCAGAATAACAGCGAAACGCAATCGTACCCCTTTTCAAAGAAGAGCGAGAGACCAGGCTCACTTCTGTAGTGCCTTGTGATACATTGTTTTGAGCCCACTCCCAACAACTACCCTGTAACCAACAACTACCCTGTAACCAACAACTACCCTGTAACCAACAACTACCCTGTAACCAACAACTACCCTGTAACCAACAACTACCCTGTAACCAACAACTACCCTGTCAAGTTGTGGCTCTTGTGGTCACACGAAGGTCTGTTTGCGCACAATGACAGATGTGGACAGCTTCCAAATTCAGCGTGTTCATTTCATGGTTTGTGCGTGTTGTTTTCCGATAGAGATGGCTCGCACTTCATCTCGGACATTAGACCCTCTTCACCGTTCCTCATTCTAGACCAGGCCTGGGTAACTCAAGTCCTCGGGGGCCGATTGCTAGGGATGGGGGGAAAAGTGTGACACCAAACACACCTGATTTAAACTATATTGCATTCTAAACTGAAGATCATGATTCGTTTATTATTGGAGGCAGGTGTGTTAGCTGGGGAAAAAGTGTGACACCAATCAGGCCCATGAGGACTGGAGTTGCCCAGGCCTGTTCTAGACCATACATCAGTCTAACCAGTCTCCATAAACCATGCTTCTGTGTGCTTCCCTCAGATCAGTCCTTAAAAATCACTTGTTGTGAGAACTACCAGTCCCTACCATGCTTGCCGATAAGACCTATGGCCTGGGTCGGGGTTATTAGACAACGCAACAAAATGTTTTGCAATGGAATAGGAAAACAGACATTTCTTATTGGACAGGTTCAGATTGTTCCTCTCAGTTTCACTGAGCGTTTTCTTCGGTTTGGTATCTACTGAACACAACGTTGGGGACCACCCCAGAGACAGAGGGCTTTCTCTGTGTGTAACACTGAGTAGAGGGATGCCTAATGGTGCGTTCGGGAGCTCCTGCAGCAGAGAGGACACAGTGTGATAGCATGTCTCATCTGCCACTAGAGGGCTAGATGCCAGACAGCTCTGAGCAGCGATACACGGCATGGTGAGAGAGATGGCTGGGTACAGGAGTGGGCTTTGGGCCAGGGAGAACCAAGATGGATGATAGAGGAATACAAGTAGTCTACTAATGGATAACACAAATAAAACAGAAATGCAGCAAATATAACAGAAACATTTAAAAATGGCTACACGCATGGACATTGGACGCTAACTAAATGGAAAACAAGCTAAATATGATAACACAAAGGTCTTCAAGAGGAAAGCCAACTTATAGGTTCCTATGGGGCAATCTTGAACAGAGAGAGTGATGGGGACCGGGGGGGGAGCGTGTGTGATGGAGACATGGATTGAGGTGAGTTGTGTTGCCAGGGAAATCTTACCTGGTTGTTGGAGATGGAGAGGCGGAGGGGTGATAGCTTCCTCTGCTTGCCGTCGGCCCCCAGGCCCTTGGCCCTGCCATCACAGTCCAGGGTCATGTTCTGATTCTGGCCCAGGTCCAGGTGGTCCCCTCGCTGCATCATGGGCTCCTTGTCCTTGCGGCCCCGCCGGCGGCTGCTGGTCTCCAGGTTCTCGGTGGGCTCCAGGTTGTACTTCAGCACCGGGCACTCTGGGTTCCCCCTCACACATGCACAATCCACCTTGTATTTACTACAGAGAGGGGGGAGAAAGAGAGAGGGGGGAAGAAGCGAGGGAGAAGAAAAAAGGTAGAAAGATAACATGATTGAGGTTGACCAATCTTGTCTTGTTGTATGTATGTATGTATGTATGTATGTATGTATGTATGTATGTATGTATGTATGTATGTATGAATGAATGAATGTATAAGAGGTCGACCGATTTTATTTTTCAACGCCGATACCGATTATTGGAGGACCAAAAAAAGCAGATACCGGTTAATCGGCCGATTTTTATGTATGTGTATGTAAAAATGACAATTACAACAATACTGAATGAACACCTATTTTAACTTAATATAATACATAAATAAAATACATTTAAAATCAAATAAATAATGAGACATGTACAATTTGGTTTAAATAATGCAAAAACAAGTGTTGGAGAAGAAAGTAAAAGTGCAATATGTGCCATGTAAAAAAGCTAACGTTTAAGTTCCTTGCTCAGAACATGAGAACATATGAAAGCTGGTGGTTCCTTTTAACATGAGTCTTCAATATTCCCAGTTAAGAAGTTTTAGGTTGTAGTTATTATAGGAATATTTCTCTCTATACGATTTGTATTTCATATACCTTTCACTATTGGATGTTCTTATAGGCACTATAGCATTGCCAGCCTAATCTCAGGAGTTGATAGGCTTGAAGTCATAAACAGAGCTGTGCACCAAGCATTGCTAGGAGCTGCTGGCAAACGCAGGAAAGTGCTGTTTGAATGAATGCTTACGAGCCTGCTGCTGCCTACCACCGCTCAGTCAGACTGCTCTATCAAACATCAAATCATAGACTTAATTATAATAAACACACAGAAATACGAGCCTTAGGTCATTAATATGGTCAAATCTGGAAACTACCATTTCGAAAACAAAACGTTTATTCTTTCAGTGAAATACAGAACCGTTCTGTATTTTATCTAACGGGTGGCATCCCAAAGTCTAAATATTGCTGTTACATTGCACAACCTTCAATGTTATGTCATAATTATGTACAATTCTGGCAAATGAATTACGGTCTTTGTTAGGAAGAAATGGTCTTCACACAGTTCGCAACGAGCCAGACGGCCCAAACCGCTGCATACACAGAACGCAAGAGAAGTGACACAATTTCCCTGGTTAATATTGCACGAATTTCTTTTAACTAAATATGCAGGTTTAAAAAAATATACTTGTGTATTGATTTTAAGAAATGCATTGATGTTTATGGTTAGGTACATTGGTGCTACAATTGTACTTTTTTAGCGAATGAGCTTTTGTTAAATCATCCCCCATTTGGCGAAGTTGAAGTAGGCTGTGATCCGATGATAAATTAACAGGCACTGCATTGATTATATGCAACGCAGGACAGGCTAGATAAACTAGTAATATCATCAACCATGTGTAGTTCACTAGTGATTATGTTAAGATTGATTGTTTTTATAAGATGCATTTAATGCTAGCTAGCAACTTAGCTTGGCTCCTTGCTCCACTCGCATAACAGGCGGTCAGCCTGCCTCGCAGTCTCCTCGTGGATTGAAATGTAATTGGCCATAATCGGCGTCCAAAAATGCTGATTACCGATTGTTATTGAAAACTTTAAAATCGGCCCTAATTAAAATCGGCCATGCTGATTAAAATCGGTCGACCTCATATATATATGTGTGTGTGTGTGTGTGTGTTACTAGGTGATCAATTCCACCCTGCTTACCAGCAGCCATAGTCATAGTCAAAGCCTATGGTGATCTCGGTGCCTTTGGTGATGGACCTCAAAGAGTAAATGTACAAATGGAGCATACCATCCTCTATTACATGACGCACCTGTGAGAGACACAAGACAGAGAGAGAAGAGAGAGGTGGAGAAAAGGGGAGAGAGAGAGGCACCCATTGAAACTCATGAGGTTACATTAAGTTGAAGTTAGTGGCTCTGGGGGGGTGTGGTCAGGGTTTAGAGCCGTAGGTTTTGTATCGTGGTCTGCGATTGGCCACTCACCTCAGAGTTGGGGGTGCAGGAGCGTCGGATGAAGCGGGCCTCATTACCAAAGCTGCGGGCGTCCACACACATCTCCAGCCCGTCAAACTTTGAGTAGAACAACACAAAGGGGTATGGTCTGGGGGGAGGAAGAAAGAGAAAGAGAAAAAAAATGAATGAAATGCAGTGCAAGACAGACACAGTAACAGATTGGGGATGTCCATATGGTGACCAGGGGAAGACAGCCAGGAGCTGTGAGGGACTTCACTGCCCACTGCCAAGGAAGGACCACAACAAACACACCCCTTCCATCGATCTCTCCCTCTACCTCTCAAATGTCTCAGACATACAATTATGAAAAGGAGTAGAATTCCACTTTTAAATTTGAGCTAAGGATTCTACTTGAGCTCAGGTTTCCACAAGACGGGACCTCACCTCTTGAAGAAGCATCCGTTGGCCTCAAACTGCTGTCGCAGCATGAACTTGCCCCTGTACTCTATGATGAGGGAGTCTGGAGCCAAGTCCCTCACTGCCTTCAGAATCTTCTTGTTCTTCTGAACCTGGCTCTGGAGAGGGGAGATACAACAGGACATGAGGAAAGAGGCTGGCTGACACTGATATTCGCAGAGGCAATATGTGTGTACAAACTGTGTGTATGCTGCCTGCTCAGGCACTTTGAGGACAAATGTTTGTAGGTCACTGTGTGGGTTCCAGCTACCTCCACGGGCGGTTTGAAGGTGGCCGTGTGTGTGTTGTAGGCCAGAGTCTTGCCGTCGCCGGCCTCCTTGACGCGGAGCAGGATCTGGACGTCCTCGCTGTACTGGTTGCTGCCGGCATCCTCGTAGGCCTCCATCCAAGCCTTCATCTTGTTCTCCCACAGAGACGGGTGCTCCCCGGGCTCCATTTCTGGAGCTCCACCCTTCACTCTGGAAGACTTCCTGGAGCCCTCGCGGAACGCCTGTTAGACAACAGACAGCGTAAAACAACAAGGTTTACCACCCGTTTTTGCGACGTTACGTAGTGCATAACAAATCGACAGATTTCTGTTCAAATAAACATGCCAAAACTCATTTTGGGGTGAGTTGCTCCAAATACATGTAAAGCTCGGAGGTACAGTTGGGGTCAAGATAAGAAACTATTGAGTGTCAATAGGATTGAATGGATGTTTGAACACAGACCTTCTTGGCTCGGGCTGACGTGGCGACGGGCTCCTTTTCTCCGCTCCTCTTGCGTTTCTTGTCGGCCTGCTTGTTGCCCGCCAGGCGGCCGGTGGTGAGTGTGATGCTGGTGGGCGTGTGCTGGAAGGCCGTGTACAACTCCAATGGCACCTCGTCCCCACTCTCTGTGGCACTAGTGTCCCCGTCTGCAGAGATACATACCGGTATGCCTTAATAAAGCATTGGTAATAAAGGTTTATTTGGGCATCTTGTACAGCAGGGTCCAACCAAAGCAAAGTTTTCCTGGTTCTAACCTATTTAGACAACTTATTTCTCAAAGGTAAAAACAAGATTTTCCAAAGCAGTCTGCAATTCTAAATGTCTGCATTGTTGTATTACTCGATGTGACCAGCTGGTGTCAGCGTGCCCCCTGGGTGCACTACACAGCTGATTCAAATAACTAACTCATCATCAAGCTGTGATTATTTGAATCAGCTGTGTTGTGCTAGGGTAAAAAACATGTTCAAATTACCTTGACTAACCTGTACCCCTGCACATTGACACAGCACCCCCTGTATATAGCCTCGCTATTGTTATTTTGTGTTACTTTTATTACATTTTTTTACTTTATTTAGTAAATATTTTCTAAACTCTTTCTTGAACTGCATTGTTGGTTAAGGGCTTGTAAGTAAGCATTTCACATTAAGGTCAACACCTGTTGTATTCAGCGCATGTGACAAGTAAAATGTGATTTGATTTGTGGCCTGGGGGAAGAGGCTGCAGTAGTGAGCAGAGCAGCCTGACTTGAGAGCTGTTTACTGGAGCGCACTGGGAGGGACTGGAAAAGGTATATCTCACCATCTCTCCACTCACCGGACATGTTCTCCCTCTTCCGGGTCTGCAGCACGATGGCCCGGTCTCTGTCCAGGATGCGCGGCTGGCAGCGCTCACACAGGTACGTCTCAGGAATGTGCTGCCTGTCGATCCCCATGCAGTCTATGTGCTGCCACACACTGAGAGAGAAGAGAGAGGAGAGGGCAGAGAGTCAGTAACAGCAGCCATTCACAATGCAACAGGGGATCTAGACAGGGGTCACTAATCCCAAAGAAACGTTGAGATGAGACATGGACACCGTTTGAAGGCTAGAATGTTCATAAATCACTGCTAGGACAGTGTGGACTCTGGTCTAAATCACTGTGACCTGATGAAGGAGAGGGTATTTCCCAGTTCCTACCTGCACTTGTCACAGCAGATCATGTAGCCGTCGTCATGAGTGAAGCCACAGATGCAGCGGGTGATGTCGGCCCCGTAGCTGCCGTCCTCCGAGGTGCTTAGTGTGGTGCCCCTGGAAGCCTCGTCCTGCAGGCCCCCCGGCACAAACAGCCCCTCGCCCGGCCGGATCAGCATGGAGGGGGGAGGGGAGGCCGGGGGCGTGGGCGGGGGGCGCGCCCCATAGTTGTGGTCCTGGGGAGGAGGACATAAAGGTGTTGAAGGTGACACATACAAGCCACAAAAATAAAAGTCGTACACTATATATAAACTCCCAGTAAATCACCAACTTTTCGGCATCACTGTGACTTCTTCAGGTTGACGCATACAACAATAGAATGTCAAACATTAAAATTCTAATTCAACAACTGCAAACGGCCACTTATTTCCAATATGAATTGTTCAAATTGTCTTCAATTGAAATTATTGAAGTTATTCACTAAGCTAAGACTGCATTGCGATTGACCCTAACCCATATCCACAGTCGCCTCCAGGTGAGTGAACTAGCCTGTATGACGAGTATTATAGTGTACGGTAGTGTACAGTATGATAGTGTACGTTAGTGTACTGTATGATAGTGTACTGTATGATAGTGTACGGTAGTGTACTGTATGATAGTGTACGGTAGTGTACTGTATGATAGTGTACGGTAGTGTACTGTATGATAGTGTACGGTAGAGTACTGTATGATAGTGTACGGTAGTGTACTGT
Organism: Salmo trutta; assembly: GCF_901001165.1. NCBI lineage: Eukaryota > Metazoa > Chordata > Actinopteri > Salmoniformes > Salmonidae > Salmo > Salmo trutta. The sequence goes on from NC_042964.1 coordinate 42,345,062, forward strand.
ATGATAGTGTACGGTAGAGTACTGTATGATAGTGTCAGTGTACAGTATTAGTGTACGGTAGTGCCAGTGTCCTGTATTATACTGTATGGTAGTGTACTGTATTATAGTGTATTGTATTAGTGTACTGTATTATAGTGTACAGTAGTGTCAGTGTACTGTATTAGTGTACAGTAGTGCCAGTGTCCTGTATTAGTGTACGGTAGTGTACTGTATTATAGTGTACGGTAGTGTCTAGTATTGTAGTGTCAGTGTACAGTATTAGTGTACGGTAGAGTCCTGTATTACAGTGTACGGTAGTGTCAGTGTCCTGTATTAGTGTACAGTAGTGTCAGTGTCCTGTATTACAGTGCATTATAGTGGTGTACTGCAGTTTAGTGTTGAAGTGGAGTGTACTCACGGCGTAGGGCAGCCCAATGTAACTGTGGGAGTGGTGAGAGCTAATGCTGTAGATCTGGTGTGGGTAGCTGGACTTCTCCACCACCACAGGGCTGGCCTCTACCGATTCTGGTCTGCTGGACAGAGAGAGAGAGAAACAGTTAGGAGGGGGATCCCATTCACAACATAGAGAAGAGAGATCAGTTTGTTGGAAATACAAGAGGTGCAGAAACAGTAAGGGGGATTCCATTTACAACAGTAAGAGAGAGAAAGCAGAGAGAGCAGAGACAGAAAAAATGTAAAGCTAGACATGAGAGGGAGAGAAACAGGGGAAGATGAGTAGCTTTAAACGACAGGTAGAGTGAGAAAAAGGGTAGAATAGGAGAGAGAGCAGAGAGAACCTCATAAGCAGTGAGTGTATCGTTGTGCTTCATTGATTCTCCTCTTCCACTGGCTTAATGAGGAGTGTTTATTTGGGAGGGCTTTAGGGGAGCTGACAGTGGTTGTGACAGAGTGGAAGTGGCGTGTGTGTGGCCTGCCCACTTCATATCACCTCAGCTAACTGGACAGGGCTGATAGCAGGGCTGAGAACTAAATGGGGGGCCTAATCTCTCCACAATATTTCAACCCCATTTCTGGAGGACACACACTACTGGAGGCTAACACAACATTGACACACGCAGAAACAATAACAGGCATTTACTTCCGTGAGCTCATTTATCAAACCGGTAAATCCACTTTTATTCTATGACATTGCAGTGGCGCAGAGAAAGCCTGTTGAACATGGGAGTATTGTTAAATAGGCTACTTCTCACTGGCATTGAAGGAGGGGGGAGGGGTTCAAAAACAAGGGAAGTGGGATTGGCATATGGACAAGAGACGAGATGAAGGAGGGAAGGAGAGAAAGACCAGTGACAGCCCAGGCAGTTGAGACTCCAAGCTGATGTTCTGATAAATCAGAAGGCTAGCTGATGTTCCAACAACTAATACTGCAACTGGTCAGTCATGAGGAAGAAACTCCAAATCCTCCCCTCCTCGTCCAGACAACTGCTTCAAGGTCAAAGAGAGGGAGCGTGAAGGAGAGAGAATAGAGATGCCCCCAGGTGTATCCGGGGCTGGCTTTGCACATTCACACACATTTCAGAAGCAAAATGAAACCTTGACAAGAGGCCAACTGCCCTGCCAAGAAGTTTGGCTAACAACGCAGAGTACAAGATAAAAAAGCCCACTAAACAAACTGAACATTACAAAATGTATGTGTGGTCTGATGGTGTAGTAGAATCCCTGAGGGGATGCTATGGCTATATGGCTCAAACAGGCTATGTAGCATATTTGGACATCGAGTACAAGGAACAATTGACACACAAACCCTGAATAATAAAGAGAAAATATGTCAAACTACACACACTGCCCTGCAGAAACACTTCCAGCCAGTAACTGGAATACATGACAAGCCAAGACAGTTAGTAGCAGCACAGTAGCGTAGCAAAACTAGGCTACTCAAACGAATGGATGTGCCACGTGTCAGCATGTTAAAGTACAAACACACACACACACACACACACACACACACACACACACACACCTCTCCAATGCTCCAACCCTCCCTCTCTCTAGACACCCCGTCCCTCCAAGGGTAAAGCAGCAGTACAGTACCTGGTGGAGTCAGTCTTTCCCCCCTAGTCTCCCCGCATGCTGCACACCGTGACCTCTCAACGCTCGCTGTGCAGCACTTCCTTAAATATGGTATTGGTGCACAAGCGCCAGGAGCTTTGTGTCAAACTGAAAATGTAAGTGCATGTAAAAAGGTCTAGGGGCGGGCTCCGGGGAAGGTGTGTACATAACTCACTGAAAAACACACACACACACACACACACACACACACACACACACACACACACACACACACACACACACACACACACACACAGATCACTACCCTCCCCAGGGCAGAGAAGTAACCCAACCCAAAGAAACTTTAAAGTAGGCTACTGAAAACAGTGTGAATGATTTACTAGGGTCAAATGTATACTTCATAATCAGGGATTTGCAGGGATGCAGCATGCATCATTCAGTAGTGAGAGAACGTTCTCATTCATGTATTAAAATCAGTGATCGTATGATGAGTCATTAAAATGGGCTTCATTGTGTTTTCCTGGGATAGTCCCTCTGGTGAGAGAGGGGGATGATAGAAAAAGGAGAAGAGAACAGACGGATGATGAGTGAGTTTGTTTGACGGATGGTGAGGGGCCATGTTTGGTCTCAGTGTGAGTGGCCAAAGGGACTGAGACTGACTGCATCGATCATGTCTGTCTCATAGGAAGTCAGGGACGAAGCCACAGAGCCAGAGTAGATGATGCTATAGTCAATCACACACACGTCTAGGGGGAAGCTACGAGATGTGAGACACCGGGAGACTCAGAGAGCAGAGACAGCAAAGAGAGACAACAGAGATGGAACGGAGGTTTCAATTAAACAGACAGCTAGGCTAGGCATGTGCTAATCATAGCTCACAGCTCAAGAGAGAGAGCTTAATATGGAGCAAGAGATCACACACACAGAGAGAGCTTAATATGGAGCAAGAGATCACACACACAGAGAGAGCTTAATATGGGGCAAGAGATCACACACACACAGAGAGAGCTTAATATGGAGCAAGAGATCACATACACACAGAGAGAGCTTAATATGGAGCAAGAGATCACACAGAGAGAGAGAGAGAGAGAGAGAGAGAGAGAGCACTTCTGCACAGCCAGAGGCAACGCCTTCACACCAAAGTGTTTCCACTCACTGCCATGGCGACGCACTGTAGCCGTCAGCGAGTGCACGCACACTGTGCCCCGTGTGTCGCTAGAACAACACACACACGGCAGCCGCACAGCAAGTCACGACACACAGTCTGCAGCCACTGCGCATCCCCCTGCTCGTCACAACGCTGCATCTTTCAGAGGGAGGTGGAGAGAGAGTGACTGCTCCTCTGGGAGTAGTACTGCTGTTCCTAGGGTTAGCAAGTTAGCACACTAATGCTAACCTCAGCCTTGTGTTGAGAACACGAGGGCCTCGAAGAGTACCAAGGATCTGTGACTTGTTTTATCAGCAGGGTGGAAGGAAGCGGGCTAGATGAAAACTAACCTGGTCTGTGGGCACGCTGGCGGTAGGTAGTCCTCTGTGTGTGTGTGTGTGTGTGTGTGTGTGTGTGTTTTACAGACAGCCAGCTACACTCTGTGCTCCCTCACAGTGGAAGCCCAATTCAAGCTTGCATCAGGCAGGGGGTAGGCCGACGCAGGGCGGAGAGAGAAGGATAGAGAGAGGGCTTAAAACCCGCCCCTACGAACAGAAGGGCCCTGGGCTGAGACGCGGCCGTGTATAAAGCTGACTGGAAGGGGGGAGGAGGGGGAAAGAGGTGAGCGCGACGGGAACCATTTAAGACTCCTTAACCGCAAGAGGGCCACCTGTCATTCAGCCCGGTGACCATGGCAATGGCCCCTGCGCATTGCGGAAGGGAGACATTGGGGAGGTTTCTATGGCAACCTGATGTGGCCGACCGCAACAGCTCTTAAGGCTGGGGGAGAGTGACACGGACCCATTTTAAGAGACAAGCCCTCTAAAAGGAGACCTTTCTATTCTTCAACCACAGGAGCACAGAGGAGGTCTCTCTTATTTGTCTATAATACGTTGCCAGTATCCCTGAGGAGGGTATTTGGAATACTGTGAGGAGGGTGGTATGTTGTTGTTGCCATGGCGCCAGGCTCCACTAACAAGGTGCACAGCGTACAGACAAGGATCAGGTGCGTCATTTTCAGAGTAAAATTCTCCCTCCACCTGGTGGTGTCATTCTAAAATCATGACATTAGCTACACTGACATTGTATTACACAGAAGCAACTCAGAAATACAAAGTGAACAGTAAAGGTGTATGATGCTAGATAGTCATAAGCACAGCATATGTTGTATTTAAGTGACAAGCTCTTCTGCCTCATATCTTCTCTACAAAGTGGGTTTTGTCATATATGGAACTTGGGTGGTCTGGTCAGATTAGGGCATTGAGAATGTCTATGGGAAGTGATGGGTGTGAGACGGTGAGTAGTGCTCTGTATGTGATCAATGGCAGTGATTGACCAGGCCTGTCCCTTACAGCAGACAGCAGGGCTATGGAGCCCCTCAGCAGGGCTAGAGCAGAGACAATGCAGCACAGAGACACAGACACAGCGAGAGAGAGAGAGAGACACAGCGAGAGAGAGAGAGAGACACAGCGAGAGAGAGAGAGACACAGACACAGCGAGAGAGAGAGACACAGACACAGCGAGAGAGAGAGAGACACAGACACAGCGAGAGAGAGAGAGACACAGACACAGCGAGAGAGAGAGAGAGAGAGACACAGACACAGCGAGAGAGAGAGAGAGAGACACAGACACAGCGAGAGAGAGAGAGAGAGACACAGACACAGCGAGAGAGAGAGAGAGAGACACAGACACAGCGAGAGAGAGAGAGAGAGACACAGACACAGCGAGAGAGAGAGAGAGACACAGCGAGAGAGAGAGAGAGAGACACAGACACAGCGAGAGAGAGAGAGACACAGACACAGCGAGAGAGAGAGAGACACAGACACAGCGAGAGAGAGAGAGACACAGACACAGCGAGAGAGAGAGAGACACAGCGAGAGAGAGAGAGACACAGACACAGCGAGAGAGAGAGAGACACAGACACAGCGAGAGAGAGAGAGACACAGACACAGCGAGAGAGAGAGACACAGACACAGCGAGAGAGAGAGACACATACACAGCGAGAGAGAGACACAGACACAGCGAGAGAGAGACACAGACACAGCGAGACACAGACACAGAGACAGAGAGACACCGACACAGGCACAGACACAGCGACAGAGATACAGACACAGCGACACAGGCACAGCGACAGAGACACAGCGACAGAGACACAGTCACAGCGACAGAGACACAGCGACAGAGACACAGGCACAGCGACAGAGACACAGGCACAGCGACAGAGACACAGGCACAGCGACAGAGACACAGGCACAGCGACAGAGACACAGGCACAGCGACAGAGACACAGGCACAGCGACAGACACACAGTAGAGGTCGACCGATTAATCGGAATGGCCGATTAATTAGGGCCGATTTCAAGTCTTCATAACAATCGGAAATCGGTATTTTTGGACGCCGATTTGGCCGATTTGTTTTTTTTACACCTTTATTTAACTAGGCAAGTCAGTTAAGAACACATTCTTATTTTCAATGACGGCCTAGGAACGGTGGGTTAACTGCCTTGCTCAGGGGCAGAACGACAGATTTTTACCTTGTCAGCTCGGGGATTCAATCTTGCAACCTTACGCTTAACTCGTCCAACGCTCTAACCACCTGCTTTACATTGCACTCCACGGGGAGCCTGCCTGTTACACGAATGCAGTAAGAAGCCAAGGTAAGTTGCTAGCTAGCATTAAACTTATCTTATAAAAAAACAAATCAATCATAATCACTAGTTAACTACACATGGTTGATGATAGTTTATCTAGCCTGTCCTGCGTTGCATATAATCGCTTAGGTACACGTTGCTCCAACCATAAACAAATGC